>NW_022681472.1:165643-562401 GCF_009764315.1 Trachypithecus francoisi | reverse complement strand
CAATTGCTGAATGAAAGGAAACGCTTAACTCTCCACGATGAATGCACACATCTCAATGTGGTTTCTCAGAGAGCTTCCTTCTGGTTTTTATCCTGGGATATTCAATTTTTCAAAATTGACCTCAAGGAGCTCCCAAATATCCATGTACTGAGTGGACAAAAACAGTGTTTTCAAACTGCTGAATGAAAAGAAAAGTTTAAATCTGCAAGTTGAATGCACATATCACAAAGTTTTTTCTCAGACAGCTTCCTTCTACTTTTCATCCTTTTGTGCCATTCACCTCAATTAACTCTCAACAGCGTTTCCAAAGGGCAGAATCAGCATAAAGTTTTAACTTTGTGAGATGAATGCACACATCAGAGTAGTTTCTCGGAAAGCTTCTTTCTAGTTTTTATTTGAAGATATTTCCTTTCTCACCATAGGCTTCAATGTACTCCCATATATTCCTTTGCAGATTCTACAAAAACAGTGTTTCCAAACTTCTAAATGAAAGGAAAGGTTTAACTTTGTGAGATGAATGTACACCTCACAAAACAGTTTCTCAGATAGTTTCCTTCTGGTTTTTATTTTGGATATTCACTTTTTGACCTTTGGCCTCAATGAGTACCCAAATATCCATTCACAGATCGGACAAAAACTGTGTTGTCAAACTTCTGAATGCATAGAAAGGATGAACTCTGTGAGATGAACACACATATCACAAAGCAGTTTCTCAGAAAACTTCTTTCTAGTTTTTATCTGAAGATATTTCCTTTTTCTCCATAGGTCTGAATGCACTCCCAATTATCCATTCACAGATTCTACAATTCAATGTTTCCAAACTGAAAGGAAAGGTTGAACTCTGGGAGACGAAGGCACATATCATAAATTGGTTTCTCAGATAGCTTCCTTCTGGTTTTTATCCTGGAATATTCGCTTTTTCACCATTGGCCTCAATGAACTACAAAATGCCCTTTTGTAGACTGGACAAAAACAGTGTTTCCAAACTTTTGAATGCATAGAAAAGATGAACTCTGTGGGATAAATGCACACATCACAAGGCAGGTTATCAGAAAGATTCTTTCTAGTTTTTATCTGAGAGTATTTCATTTTTCACCACGGGCCTCAATGTGCTCCCAAATATCCCATCGCAGATCCTACCAACACAGTGTTTCCAATTTGCTAAAAGAAAAGAGAGGTTTAACTCGGTTAGATGAATGTGCATATCACAAAGTGGCTTCTCAGATAGCTTCCTCCTAGTAGTTATCCTGGAATATTCAGTTTTTTCGCCTTTGGCCACAAGGAGCTCCCAAATACTCATTCAGAGAATGGACAAAAAATGTGTTTCCAAACTACTGAATCCAAAGAAAGGCTTAACTCTTTGTGATTAAAACACACATTGCAAAACAGTTTCTCAGGAAGCTTCTTTCTAGTTTTTATCTGAAGATATTTTCTTTTTCACCATAGGTCTCAATGCACTCCCAGATATCCCTTCAAAGATTCCACAAAAACAGTCTCCAAACTGCTGAAATAAAGGAAAGGTTTAAATCTATGAGATGAATGCATACATCACAAAGTGGTTTATCAAATAGCTTCTTTCTAGTTTTTATACTGGGATATTCACTTTTTCACTTTTAGCCTCAAAGAGCTCCCAAATGTCCATTTGCAGCATGGACAAAAACAGTGATTCCAAAGTGCTGAATTCAAAAAAACGTTTAAGGTTTAACTCTGTGAGATGAATGTACACATCACAAAGCAGTTTCTCAGAAAGCTTCTTTCCAGTTATTATCTGAAGATATATCCTTTTTCACCATAGGCCTCAATGTTCTTCCTAATATCCTTCCACAGATACTACAAAATCAGAGTTTCAAAACTGCCAAATGAAGGGAATATTTAATTCTGTGAGATGAATGTGCACATCATAATGTGATGTCACAGCTTCCTTCTAGTTTTGAACCTGGGATATTCGCTTTTTTGCTGTTGACCTCAATGAGCTCCCAAATGTCCATTCTGTGAATGGACAAAAAGAGTGTTTCCAAACTGATGAATAAAAAGAAAGGCTTAACTCTGTGAGATGAATGCACACATCACAAAGCAGTTGCTCAGAAAGCATCTTTCTAGTTTTTAATCAGAAGATATTTTGTTTTTCACCATATTCCTCAATGCACTTCCAATTATCCCTTCACCGATTCTACAAAAACAGTGTCTGAAATCTGCTGAATGAAAAGAGCTGTTTAACCCTTCGAAATGAATGCACACAACACAAAGCAGTTTCTCAGAAAGCTTCTTTCTAATTTTTGTCTGGATATTTTCTTTTTCACCACAGGCCTCACTGCACTTGCCAATATCCCTTAGCAGATCCTACAAAAACAGTGATTCCAAACTACTGAATGAAAAGAAAGGTTTAACTCTGCAAGATCAATACACACATCATAAAGTGGTTTCTCAGATAGCTTCCTTCTAGTTTTTATCCTGGGATATTGCCTTTGTCACCATTACCCTCAGAGCACTCCCAAATTTCCATTTGCAGAAGTGACAAAAACAGTGTTTCCAGACTGTTGAATAAAAAGAAAGGTTTAATTTTGTGAGATGAATGTGCACATCACAAAGCCGTTTATCACAAAGCTTCTTTCTTGCTTTTATCTGAAGATATTTTCTTTCTCTCCATAGGTTTCAAAGTGCTCCCAAATATTCCTTTGAGGTTTCTACCAAAACAGTGTTTCCAAACTGCTGAATGAAAAGAAAGTTTTAAATCAGCGAGGTGAATGCATACATCACAAAGTGGTTTATCAGATAACTTCCTGCTGGTTTTTATGTTGGGACATTTACTTTTTCCACTTTGCCTCAAGGAGTTCCCAAATGTCCATTTGCAGAATGAACAAAAACAGTGTATCCAAACTGCAGAATCCAAAGAAAGTTTTAACTCTGAGATAAATACACACAACACACAGCAGTTTCTCAGTAAGATTCTTTCTAATTTTTATCTGAAGATATTTTCTCTTTCACTATAGGCCTCACTGCACTCTCAAATATCCCTTAGCAGATCCTACAAAAACAGTGATTCCAAGCTGCTGAATGAAAAGAAAGTTTTACCTCTGTGAGATGAATGCACTCATTTTAAAAGCGGTTTCTCAGATATCTTTCTTCTAGTTTTTATTCTGGGATATTCACTTTGTCACCATTGCCCTAAATGAGCTCCCAAATTTCCATTCACAGAAAGGTCAATAAACAGTGTTTCCAAACTGCTGAATCATGTGAAAGTATTAAGTACGTGAGAGAAATGAATACATCACAATGCAGTTTCTCAGAAAGCTTCTTTCTAGTTTTATCTGAAGTTATTATCTTTTTCATCATAGTAATCAATGCGCTTCAAAATATCCCTTCACAGATTTCACAAAAACCTTGTTTCCAATTGCTGAATGAAAGCAAAGGTTTAACTCTGTGAGATGAAAGCACACATCACAAAACCGTTTCTCAGATAGGTTCTTCCTAGTTTTTATTCTGGCATATTTGCTCTTTCGCCATTGGCCTCAACATGCTCCCAAATGTTCATTTGAAGAATGGAGAAACACAGTGTTTCCACTGCTGAATGCAAAGAAAAGTTTAACTCTGTGAGACAAATGCACACATCACAAAGCTGTTTCTGAGAAAGTTTCTTTCTATTTTTATCTCAAGGTTTTTCCTTTTTCACCATCAGCCTCATTGTGCTCCCAAATATCCCTTTGCAGATTTTATATAAACAGTGTTTCCAATCTGCTGAATGAAAAGAAAGTTTTAAATCTATGAGCTGAATGCACACATCACAAACTGGTTTCTCAGGTAGCTTCTGTGTAGTTTTTATCCTGGGATATTGGCTTTTTTGCCATTGGGCTCAATGAGCTCCCAAACGTCCATTCACAGAATGGACAAAAACAGTGTTTCCAAACTGCTGAATCAGAAGAAAGTTTTTACTCTGTGAGATGAATGTACACACACAAAGCAGTTTCTCAGAAGGTTGCTTTCTAGTTTTTATCTGAAGATAATTTCTTTTTCACCATAGGCCTCACTGCACTCTCAAATATCCCTTAGCAGATCCTACAAAAACAGTGATTCCAAACTACTGAATGAAAAGAAAGGTTTACCTCTGTGAGATAAATACACTCATCATAAAGTGGTTTCTCAGATAGCTTCCTTCTAGTTTTTATCCTGGGATATTCCCTTTGTTGCCATTACCCTCAGTGAGCTCCCAAATTTCCATTTGCAGAAGGGATGAAAACAGTGTATCCAAACTGCTGAATAAAAGAAAGGTTTAACTCTATGAAGTGAATGTGCACATCACAAAGCAGCTTATCAGAAAGCTTCTTTCTAGTTTTTATCTGGAGATATTTTCTTTTTCTCCATAGGCTTCAAAGGGCTCACAAATATTCCTTTGCAGTTTCTACCAAAACAGTGTTTGCAAACTGCTGAATGAAAAGAAAGTTTTAAATCAGTGAGATGAATGCATACATCAGAAAGTAGTTTATCAGATAGCTTACTGCTAGTTTTTATACTGGAATATTCACTTTTTCAACTTTGCCTTAAGGAGCTCCGTAATGTCCATTCACAGAATAGACAAAACAATGTATCCAAACTGCTGAATCCTAAGAAAGGTTTAACTCTGTGAGATGAATGCACACAACACAAAGCAGTTTCTCAGTAAGACTCTTTCTAGTTTTTATCTGAAGATATTTTTGTTTTCGCCATAGACATCTATGTCTTCCCAAATATCCCTTCGCAGGTCCTACAAAAAGAGTGATTCCAAACTGCTGAATGAAAATAAAGTTTTAACTTTGTGAGATGGATGCTCACATCATGAAGCAGTTTCTCAGCTTCCTTCTATTTTTTTATCTTGGGATATTTTCTTTTTTAACCATAGGCCTCAAAGTACCCAACTATCCCTTTCCACATTCTACAAAAACAGTGTCTCCAAACTGCTGAAGGCAAAGAAAGGTTTATCTCTGTGAGATGAATGTTTTATGCAAAGATATTTCCTTTTTTCACTGTAGACCTCAATGCACTCCAAATATCCCATTGCAGCTTCTAAAAAAAAGTGTTTCCAAAACTGCTGGATGAAAAGAAAGGCTTAACTCTGAGTGATATATGCACACATCACAAAGCAGTTTCTCAGATAGCCCCCTCCTAATTTTTCTCCAGGGATATTTGCTTTTTCACCATTGGCCTCAATGAACTCCTAAATGTCCATTCCCAGAACGGACAAAAACAGTATTTCCAAACTGCTAAATCCAAAGAAACTTTTCACTCTGTGAGTGAATGCACACATCACAAAGCAGTTTCTCAGAAAGCTTCTTTCTAGCTTTTATCTCAAGATAAAAGATATCTCAAGATATTTACGTTTTCACCATAGATCTCAATGCGTTCCCAAATATCCTCTCACAGATTCTACAACTACAATTTTTGTTAACTGCTTAATGAAAGGAAAGTTTTAACTCTGCAAGGGGAATGTAGACATCACAGAGCAGTTTCTCAAATAGGTTCCTTCTAGTTTTTATCCTGGGATATTTGTTTTTCACTGTTGGCCTCAGTTAACTCCCAAATGTCCATTCACAAAATGGACAAAAAAAGTGTTCCCAAACTGCAGAATCCAAAGAATTGTTTCTCTCAGAGAAATTATTGCACACATTACAAAGCAGTTTCTCAGAAAGTTTCTTTCTTGTTTTTATCTGAAGATATTTCCTGTTTCACAATAGGCCTAAATGTGCTCTCATATATCCATTCACAGACTCTACAGAAACAGTGTTTCCAAATTGCTGAATGAAAGGAACGTTTTAACTCTGTGAGGTGAATACAGACATCATAAAGCAGTTTCCCAGATAGTTTCCTTCTAGCTATTATCTGAAGATATTTCTTTTTTATCCGTAGGACTCAATGCACTTCCAAGTATCCCTTCACGTATTTTACAAAAGCAGTGTTTCCAAATTGATGTATAAAAAGAAAGGTTTAACTCTGTGAGATGAATGCACACATCCAATGCTGTTTCTCCAAGAGCTTCCTTTAATTTTTATGCTGGGATATTCACCTTTTCATCATTGGTCACATGAGCTCCCAAATGTCCATTCACAGAATGGACAGAAACAGTGTTTCCAAACTGCTGATTCCAAAGGAAGATTCACCTCTGTGTGATGAATGCACACATCTCAAAACACTTTCTCAGAAAGATTTTTCTACTTTTTATCTGAAGATATTTCCTTTTTCACCAGAGGAATCATTGTGCTCCAAAATATCCTACAAAATATTGTGCTCCAAAATATTGTGCTCCAAAATCATTGTGCTCCAAAATATCCTACAAAATATCCTACACAGATTCTACAAAACCAGTGTTTCCATCTGCTGAATGAAAAGAAATGTTGAACTCTGCAACATGAATGCACAGATCACAAACGTCTCAGATAGCTTCTATCTAGTTTTTATCCTGGGTTATTCACTTTTTTGTGATTGGTCTCAATGAGCTCCCAAATGTCCATTTGCAGATTGGACAAAAACAGTGTTTCCAAATTCGTGAATCAAAAGAGTGGTTTAACTCTGTGAGATGGATGTACACATCACAAGGCAGTTTCTCAGAAAGTTTCTTTCTAGTTTTTAGCTGAATATATTTCTTTCTTCACTGTAGGCCTCAATGCACTCCCAAATATCCCTTTGCAGATTCAACAAAAACAGTGTTTCCATACTGCTGAATGAAAACAAAGTTTTACCTCAGTGACATGAATGCAAACATCACAAATCTTTTTCTCAGATAGCTTCCTTCTAGTTTTTGTCCTGGATAATTGCTTTTTCACCATTGGTCTCAATGATCTCCCAAATGTTCATTCACTGAATGGACAAAAACAGTGTATCCAAACTGTGGAATGCAAAGAAAAGTTTAACCTCCTGAGTCGAATGCACACATCACAAAACAGTTTCTCAGAAAGCTTCTTTCTAATTTTTACCTGAAGATGTTCTCTTTTTCACTATAGGCCCCCATGCACTCCCAAATATACCTTTCCAGATTCTAGAAAAACAGTTTTTTCAAACTGCTGAATGAAAAAATGTTTTAACTCTGTGATGTGGGTGCACAGATCAGAAAGTCGTTTATCAGATAGCCTCCATGTAGTTTTTAACCAGGGATATTCACTTTTTTGCCATTGGCCTAAATGATCTCCCAAATGTCCATTCACAGAATGGACAAAAACAGTGTTTCCAAACAATTGAATACAAAGAAAGGCTTATATCTCTGAGATGAATGTACACATCACAAAGAAGTTTCTCAGAAAGCTTCATTTTAGTATTATCTGAGGAAATTTTCTTTTTCACAATAGGCCTCAATAGGTTCCCAAACATCCTTTCGAACATTCTATGAAAACAGTGTTTCTAAGCTGCTTAATGAAAAGAAAGGTTTAACTCTGCGAGATGAATGCACACATCACAAAGCAGTTTGTCAGGTAGCATCTTTCTAATCTTTGTCAGAAGATGTTTCCTTTTTCTCCATAGGCCTTGATGCACTGCCAAATGTCTCTTTTCAGATTTTATAAAAACAGTGTTACCAAACTGCCAAATAAAAAAAAAAAAAAAAACTTTTAACTCTGTGAGCTGAAAGCACACATCGACAATTGGTTTCTCAGACAGCTTCCTTCTGTTTTTTTTTTTTTTTATCCTGGTTTACTCACTTTTTTGCCATTGGCCTCAATGAGCTCCCAAATGTTCATTTGCAGAATTGACAAAAAGTGTGTATCCAAACTGCTGAATCAAAAAAAGGCTTGAGTCTGTGAGATGAATGCACGCGTCACAAAGCAGTTTCTCAGAAAGCTTCTTTCTAGTTTTTATCTGAAGATATTTCCTTTTTCACAATAGGCCTCAATGCACTCTCAATTATCCCTTTACGAATTCTACAAAAACAGGGTTTCCAAACTGCTGAATGAAAAGAAAGGTTAAACTCTGAGAGATTAATGCACACATCACAAATCAGTTGCTCAGAGAGCATCCCTCTAGTTTTTAACATGGGATATTCACTTTTTCACCATTTGCCTCAAAGAGATCCAAATTCTCCAATTGCAGAACGGACAAACAGTGTTTCCAAACTGCCTAATCCAAGGAAAGGTTTAACTCTGTGACATCAATGCACACAGCACAAAGCAGTTTCTCAGAAAGCTTCTTTCTAGTTTTTGTCTGAAGATATTCTCTTTTTCACTATAGGTCCCTATGAGCTCCCAAATATGCCTTCCATGATTGCAGAAAAACAGTGTTTCCAAACTGCTGAATGAAAAACAGGTTTAACTATGTGACGTGGATGCACACATCACAAAGTGGTTTCTCAGAGACCTTCTTTCTGGTTTTTATAGTAGGATATTTGCTTTTTCGACATTGGCCTCAAAGAGCTCCCAAATGTCCATTTGAAGAATGGGAAAAAATAGTGTTTCCAAACTGCTGAATCCAAAGAAATGTTTAATTCTGTGAGATGAATGCACATATCTCAAAGCAGTTCCTCAGCAAGGTTCTTTTTAGTTTTTATTTGAAGATATTTCCTTTTTCACCATAGGTCTCAATGCAGTCTGAAATACCCCTTCACAGATGCTCT
The DNA here is from genome assembly GCF_009764315.1 of Trachypithecus francoisi. Lineage (NCBI taxonomy): Eukaryota > Metazoa > Chordata > Mammalia > Primates > Cercopithecidae > Trachypithecus > Trachypithecus francoisi. The sequence goes on along the minus strand of NW_022681472.1, from coordinate 553,835 downwards.
GAAAACAGTGGTTTCTGAAATGACGAATGAAAAGAAAAGTTTAACACTGTGAGATGAATGCACACATCACAAAGTGGTTTATCAGATAGCTTCCTTGTTGTTTTCAACCATGGATATTCACTTTTTGCCAATGGCCTCAATGGGCTCTGGAATGTCCATTTGCAGAATGGACAAAAACAGTGTTTCCAAACTACTGAAGACAAAGAATGGCTTTTTTTCCATGAGATGAATGTACACATCACAAAGCAGTTTCACAGAAAGCTTCTTTCTAGTATTATCTGAAGATAATTTCATTTTACCATAGGCCTCAATGCATTCCCAAATATCCTTTTGAAGATTCTACAAAAACAGTGTTTACAAACTGCTGAATCAAAAGAAAGGTTTAATTTTGTGAGATGAATGCACACATCACAAAGCAGTTTCTCAGATAGCTTCCTTCTTGTTCTTATCCTGGGATATTCACTTTTTCACCATTGACCACAATGAGTTCCCAAGTGTACAGGCACAGTATGGATAAAAACAGTGTTTCCTAACTGCTGACTTAAAAGAAAGGTTTAACTCTGTGAGATGAATGCACACATAACAAAGCAATTTCTCAGAAATCTTCTCTCTACTTTTTGTCTAAAGATATTTCCTTTTTCACCACAGGTCTTAATGCGCTCCCAGATATCCCTTTGCAGATTCTCCAAAAACAGTGTTTCCAAGCGATAGAATGAGAAGAAATGTTTAACTATATGACATGAATGCACACCTCACCAAGTGGTATCTCAGATAGCTTCCATCCAGTTTTTATCCTGGGATAGTCGCATTTTTTTTTTTTTTGCAATTGGCCTAAATGAGTTCCCAAATGTCCACTCAGAGAATGGACAAAAACAGTGTTTCCAAACTCGTCAATAAAAAGAAACTTTTAACTCTGTGAGATGAATGCACACATCACAAAGTAGTTTCTCAGAAAGATTCTTTATAGCTTTTATCTGAAAATATTTCCTTTTCCATCAAAAGCCTCAATGAGATCTCAAATATCCCTTCACAGATTCTACAAAAACAGTGTTTCCAAACTGCTGAATGAAAAGAATGTTTTAACTCTTCGAGTTGAATGTACAGATCACAAAGCAGCTTCTCAGATAGCTTCCTTCTAGTTTATATACTATGATACTCATGATACTCATTTTTCGCCATTGGCCTCAATGCACTTCCAAATGTCCATTCTAAGAATAGACAAAAGCAGTGTTTCCAAATTGCTAAATCCAAAGAAAGTTTTAATTCTGTGGGATGAATGCTCTCATCACAAAGCGGTTTCTCAGATATATTCCTTCTAGGTTTATCCTGGGATATTCATTTTTTAGCCATTGGACTCAATGAGCTCCCAAACGTCCATTCACAGAATGGACAAAAACAGTGTTATCAAACTGCTGAATCCAAAAAAAAGTTTTAACTTTGTGAGATGAATGCTCACATCACAAGGCAGTTTCTCTGATAGCTTCCATCTATCCTGGGATATTAACTTTTTCACCATTGTATCCAAACTACTGAATCAAAAGAAAGTTTATCTCTGTGAGATGAATGCATACATCACAAAGCAGTTTCTCAGAAGGTTTATTTCTAGTTTTTAGCTAAAGATATTTCCCTTTTACCATAGACCTCATTGCTCTCCAAATATCCCTTCACACATACTACAAAAACAGGGTTTCCAATCTGCCAAATGCAAAGAAAAGTTTAACTCTGTGAGATGAATGCACATATCACAAAGCAGTTTCTCAGATAGCTTCCTTCTAGATTTTATACTTTGATATTCTGCTTATTTGCCATATATAAGAGCTATTTGGCCCCACGGAGCTCCAAAGATACATTTGCAGAATGGACAAAAACAGTGTTTCCAAATTTTGGAATCAAAAGAAAGTTTAACTCTGTGATATTAATGCACACATCTCAAAGCAGTTTCTCTGAAAACTTCTTTCTAGTATTTGTCTCAATATGTTTCCTTTTTCACCATAGGCCTCAAAGCGCTCCCAAATATCCCTTTGCAGATTCTACAAAAACAGGGTGTCCAAACTGCTGAAAGAAAAGCAAGATTTACTTCTGTGAGATGAATGCACACATCACAAAGCAATTTCTCAAATAACTTCTTTTTTTATCTGAAGATACTTCCTTTTTCACCATAGAAGTTAATGCACTCCCAAATATTCCTTCATAGTTTCTGAAAAAACAGTGTTTCCAAACTGCTGAATGAAAAGAAATGTTTAACTCTGCAAGATGAAAGTCCATATCACAAAGCACTTTCTTAGATAGCTTCTTTCTGGTTTTTAATCCTGGGATTTTCACTTATTTGCCATTGGCCTCAATGAGCTCCCAAATGTCCATTCACAGAATGGACAAAATCAGTTTTTCCAAACTGCTGAATCCAAACACAGTTTAAGTCTGTGAGATGAATGCATACATCACAAAGCAGTTTCTCAGGAAGTTACTTTCTAGTTTTTATGTGAAAATATTTTCTTTTTCACCACACACCTCAATGCACTCCCAAATATACCTTTGCAGATTCTAGAAAAACAGTTTTTTCGAAGTGATGAATGAAAAATAGGTTTACCTCTGTGAGATGTATGCACACATCAGAAAGTGGTTTCTCAGGTGGCTTCCATCTATTTTAAACCTTGGATATTCACTTTTTTGCCATTGACCTCAATAAGCTCCCAAATGTTCATTCACAGAATGGACAAAAACAGTGTTTCTAAATTGCTGAATCCAAAGAAATGTTTAACTTTGAGAAAAGAATGCACACATCACTAAGCAGTTTCACAGAAAGCTTCTTTCTAGTTTTTATCTGAAGATATTTCCTTTTTAACCATAGGTCTTGATACACTCCCAAATATCCCTTCGCAGATTGTACAAAAGCACTGTTTCCAAACTGCTGAAGGAAAAGTAAGTTTCAGCTCCTTGAGATGAATGCACACATCACAAACCAGTTTCTCAGATATCTTCCTTCTAGTTTTCATCCTGGGGTATTCCCTTTTTCACCAACAACCTCAAAAAACTCCCAAGTCTATTCACAGAAGGGACAAAAAGAGTGTCTCCAAACTTCTGAATTCAAAGAAAGGTTTAACTCAGTGAGATGAATGCACACATCACAAAGCAGTTTCTCAGAAAGCTTCTTCTAGTTTTTATCTGAAGATATTTCCATTTTCACCATAGGTCTTGATGTGCTCCCAAATATCCCTTCGCAGATTGTACAAAAACACTGTTTCCAAACTGCTGAAAGAAAAGTAAATTTTAACTCCTCGAGATGAACGCACACAACACAAAGCAGTTTCTCAGATAGCTTCCTTCTAGTTTGTATCCTGGGATATTCTCTTTTTCACCAAAAACCCCAAAGAGCTCCCAAAATCCATTAGCAGAATGGACAAAAACAGTTTCTCCAACTTCTGAATCCAAACAAAGGTTTAACATCGTGTGATGAATGCATACATCACAAAGTAGTTCTCAGAAAGCTTCTTTCTAGTTTTTAACTGAAGATATTTTCTTTTTAACCATAGCCCTCAATATGCTCCCAAATATTCCTTCACAGATTCTAGGAAAACAGTTTTTCCAAGCTGCTGAATGAAAAGAAAGGTTTATCTCTGGGAGATGAATGCACACATCACAAAGAATTTTCGCAGATAGCCTCCTTCTGGTTTTTATGCTGGGATGTTTTCTTTTCACCATAGGCCTCAATGAGCTCCTAAAGGTCCATTTGCAGAGTTTACAAAAACACTGTTTCCAAACTGCTGAATTGAAAGAAAGGTTTAACTCTGTGAGATGATTGCACACATCACAAAGCGGTTTCTCAGAAAATGTCTTTGTGGTTTTATCAGAAGATATTCCTTTTTCACCATACACCTCCATGCACTCCCAGATATCTCTTCCCAGATTCTACAAACACAGTGTTTCCAAACTGATGAATGAACAGAAAGCTTTGACTCTGCGAGATGAATGCCACCATCAAAAAGTGGTTTCCCATATAGCTTCCTGCTAGTTTTTATGCAGGAGTATTGGGTTTTTCACCATGGGCCTCAATGAGCTCCCAATATCCTTTTGGAGAATGGACAAAAACAATGTTTCCAAATAGCAGAATCCAAAGAAAGTTTTAATTCTGTGAGATGAATGCACACATCACAAAACAGTTTCTCAGAAAGTTTATTTCTAATTATTATCTGAAGACATTTCCTTTTTTACCATAGGACTCAATACACTCCCAAATATCACTTTGCAGGTTCTAGGAAAATGCTGTTTCCAAATGGCAGAATGAAAAGAAAGGTTTATCTCAGTGAGATGAATGCACACATCACAAAGCAATTTCTCAGAATGTTTCCATCAAGATTTAATCATTTGATATTCACTTATTCACCATTGGCCTGAAAGAGCTCTCAAATGTCCATTTGCAGAATGGACAAAAACAGTGTTTCCAATGTCCTGAATCTAAAGAAATGTTTAACTCTCTGAGATCAAAGCACACACCACAAAGCAGTTTCTCAGAAAGCTTCTTTCTAGGTTTTGTCATATTTCATTTTTCACCATAGGCCTCAAAGGACTCTCAAATATCCCTTCACAGATTCTAAGAAAAGTGTGTTTCCAAATTGTTGAAACAAACAAAAAAAAGATTTAACTCTGTGTGATGATTGCACGCATCACAAATAGGTTTTTCAGATAGTTTTCTACGAGTTTCTATGCTCTGATAGTTGCTTTTTCACTATTGGCCTCAATGAGCTCCCAAATATCAATTCACAGAATGAAAAAAAATCAGTGTTTCCAAATTACTGAATCCAAAGAAAGATTTAACTATGTGAGATGAATGTACATATCACAAATGGTTTCTCAGAAAGCTTCTTTCTAGTTGTTATATGAGATGTTTTCTTTTCACCATAATCCTCAATGCACTCCAAAATATCCCTTTGCAGATTCTACAAAAACAGTGTTTCCAAACTGCTGAATAAAAAGGAAGTTTTAAAACTGTGAGGTGAATGCACTCATCACAATGCAGTTTCTCAGATGGCTTCTTTCTAGTTTTTTTCATGGGATATTCACTTTTTCATCACTGGCCCTTTCACAGAATGGACGAAACTGTTTCCATTCTGCCGAATCAAAGGAAAAGTTTAACTCTGTGAAATGAATGCACACATCACAAAGCAGTTTCTGAGAAAGCTTCTATTTTTTATCTGAAGATATTTCCTTTTGTCAACATAGGCAAAAAATTGCTCCTAAATGTCCCTTCAAAGATTGTACAAAAATAATGTTTCCAAAATTATAAATGAAAAGGATGGTTTAATTCTTTGACATGAATATACAGATCACAAGGCAGTTTATCAATTACCTTCCTTCTAGTTTTTAATGCTGGGATGTTGGCATTTTTGTCATTAACCTGAAAGAGCTCCCAAATGTACATTTGCAGAATGGACAAAGACAGTGTTTCCAAACTGCTGAATCCAAATGAAGTTTTAACTCTCTGTGATGAGTGCTCACACCACAAAGCAGTTTCTCAGAAAGCTTCTTTCTAGTTTTTATCTGAAGATACTTTATTTTTCACCATAGGCCTTAATGCTCACCCAAATATCCCATCGGAGATTCTATGAAAACAGTGTTCCCAGAATGCTGAATTAAAAGAAAGTTTTAGTTCTTCGAGATGAATGCACCCATCACAAAGCAGTTTCTCAGATAGCTTTCTTCTAGTTTTTATCCTGGGATATTCCCTTTGTTGCCATTGGCCTGAATGAGTTCTAAAATGTTCACTTGCAGAATGCACAAAACCAGTGTTCCAAACTGCTGAACAAAAATAAAATTTAAAGTCTGTGAGATGAATGCACACATCAAAAATCGTTTTTTCAGACAGCTTCCCTGTAGTTTTTATCCTGTAATTGCTTTTTTTCCATTGGCCTCAATGAGCTCCCAAATGTCCGTTTGCAGAATGGACAAAAACATTGTTTCCAAACTGCTAAATCCAAATGAATGTTTAACTCTGTGAGATGAATGCACACATCACAAAGCAGTCTCTCACATAGATTCTAGTATTTATCTGAAAACATTTTATTTTTTTACCATAGGAGTCAATGCACTTTCAAATATCTCTTCGCAGTTTCTACCAAAACAGTGAATCCCGAATGCTGAATGAAAAGAAAGCTTTACCTCTGTGAGATGAATGCACACATCACAAAGTGGTTTCTCAGCTAAATTCTTTCTAGTTTTTCTCCTGGGCTATTAGCTTTTTTCCTGGTGTTCAATGAGCTCCCAAATGTCCATTCACAGAATGGTCAAAAACTTTTTTTCCCAAAATGTTGAATCGTAAGAAAGATTTAATTCTGTGAGATAAATGCACACAACACAAAGCCATTTCTCAGAAAGTTCTTTGTAGATTTATCTGAATATATTTTCTTTTTCACCATAGGCCTCAATACGCTCCCAAGTATCCCTTTGCAGATTCGACAAAAACAGTATTTCCCAACTGCTGATTGAAAAGTAAGGTTTAATTTTCTGAGGTGAATGTGCAGATCACCAATCAGTTTCTCAGATAGCTTCCTCCTAGTTTTTATCTTGGGATATTCACTTTTTCACCATTGGGCTAATTTATCTCCTATATGGACAAAAACAGTGTTTCAAACCTGCTGAATCCAAAGAAAGGTTTAGCTCTATGAGGTGAATGCACACATCATGAAGCAGTTTCTCAGAAAGCTTCTTTCTAGTTTTTGTCTGAAGATATGTTCTTTTTCACCATAGGCCTCTATGCACTCCCAAAATCCTTCACAGATTCTACAGAAGCTGTGTTTCCAACCCTACTGAATGAAAAGAAAGGTTTTTCTCTGTGAGATGAATGCACACATCACAAAGCAGTTTCTCAGATAACTTCCTTCTAGTTTTTATCATGGGATATTCACTTTCTGTTTTGGCCTCAATGAGCTCCCAACTGTCTATTCGCAAAATGAACAAAAACAGTTTTTCAAAACTTCTAAATCCAAAGAAAGTTTTAACTCTGGGAGATGAATTCACACATCACCAAGCAGTTTCTCAGAAAGCTTCTTTCTAGTTTGGACCCAAATATATTTTCTTTTTCTCCATAGGCCTCAATGCACTCCCAAATATCCCTTCGCATATGCTACAAAAACAGTGTTCCAAATATCTGAACCAGAAGAAAGGTTTAACTCTGCCAAATGAATGCGCACATCAGCAAGCAGTTTCTCAGATCAGTTCCTTCTAGCTTTTATCTGGGATATTTGCTTTTTCGTTATTGGCCTCAATGAGCTCCCAAATGTCCATTCACTGAATAGACAAAAAGAGTGTTTCCAAATTGTTAAATCAAAATAAAGGTTTAACGCCATGAGATGATTGTACACATTGGAAAGTAGTTTCTCAGAAAGCTTCTTTTTGGCTTTTATCTGAAGGTATTTTCATTTACACCATAAGTTTCACTGCACTCCAAAATATTCCTTTTCGGATATTACAAAAACAGTGTTTCCAGACTGCTGAATGGAAAGCAAGTTTTAACTCTGTGATGTGGATACACACATCACAAATTGGTTTCCCATATATTTTCCTTCTAGTTTTTATCCTGGGATGTTCACCTTTTTGTCATTGGTCACAATGAGACCCCAAGTACCTATTCGCAGAAAGGACAAAAACAGTGTTTCCAAACTGCTGAATCAAAAGAAAGGTTTACCTCTGAGATATGATTACACATATCACAAAGCAGTTTCTCCAAAAGCTTCTTTGTAGTGCTTATTTGAAGGTATTTTCTTTTTCACCATAGGCCTCAATGTGCTCCCAAATATCCCTCCACATATTCTACAAAAACAATGTTTCCAAACTGCTGAATGAAGAGAAATAATTAATTCTACAAGATGAATGCGCACATCACAATGCCATTTCACAGATAGATTTATTCTATTTTTTATGCTGATATATTCACTTTTTCACCATATTTGGGACAATTTGGGACATGTGGGACAATTTGGGACAATGTCCCAAAGGGATATTTGGGACAATTTGAGGCCTATGTGGAAAAAGAAAATATCTTCAGAGAAATGCTAGAAAGAAGCTTTCTGAGAAGCTACTTCGTAATGTTTACATTCATCTCACAAAGTTAAAAGTTTCTTTTGCTTCAGCAGTTTGGAAACACTGTTTTTGTCCATTCTGATATTTGGGAGATCATTGAGTCCAAGGGCAAAAAAGCAAATATCCCTGGAAGAAAACAAGAAGGATGATACCTGAGAAACAGCTTTGTGATGTCTGCATTCATCTCGCAGGGTTAAGCTTTTCTTTTCATTCACCAGTTTAGAAACTGTTTTTGTAGAACCTGTGAAGGAATATTGGTGAGTGCATTGAGGCCTATAGTAAAAAGAAAATATCTTCAGATAAAAATTAGAAAGATGATCTCTGAGAAACTATTTTGTTACGTATGCATTCATCTGCCTGAGTTAAACCATTCTTTAGATTCAGTAGTTTGGAAATACTGTTTTTGTCTTATCTGATAACGGATATTTGGTAACTCATTGAGGCCAATGGCAAAAAAGCCAGTATCCCAGGTTAAAAACTAGAAGCAAGCTATCTGAGAAACTGCTTTGTTGTGTGTGCATTCATCTTGCAGATACTGCAAAACCAGTGTTTCCAAACTGCTGAAAGAAAAGAAAGGTTTAACTCTGAGAGTTGAAAGCACACGTGACAAAGTGGTTTCTCAGATAGTTCCTTCTAGTTTTTATCTTGGGATATTCACTTTTTCAAAATTGGCTTTAATGAGTTCCTAAGTGTCCATTCGTAGAATGGACAAACCCAGTGTTTCCAAGCTGCTGAATCAAAAGGAAGGTTTATCTCCGTAATATGAAAGCACACATCACAAAGCAGTTTCTCAGAAAGCTTCTTTCTAGTTTTTATCTGAAGATATTTTCTTTTTCTGCATAGGCCTCAAAGCGTCTCAAATATAAATTCGCAGATTCTACAAAAACAGAGATTCCAAACTGCTGAATGAAAAGAAAGGTTTAGCTCTGCAAGAAGAATGCACACATGACAAAGCAGTTTCTCAGATAGCTTCCTTCTACTTTTTATCCTGGGATATTCAGTTTTTCACTGTTGAGCTCATATTTTAGTGTTTAGTGTTTCTCTTGTTACATTTTCTACCTTGGTGCCAATGAGCTCTCAAAAGCTGATTTGCAGAATGAACAAAAACAGTGTCTCCAAACTGCTGGAACAAAACAAAGGTTTAACTCTGTGAGATGAGTGCACACATCACAAAGTCATTTCTCAGAAAACTTGTTTCTAGTTTTTATCTGAAGATAATTTTTTTCACCATAGTCCTCAATGTGCTCCCAATCCCTTCCCAGATTCTACAAAAACAGTATCTCCAAACTGCTGAAGGAAAAGAAAGTTTAACTCTGCAATATGAAAGCACACATCACAAAGCAGTCTCTCAGATAGTTTCTGTCTTGTTATTATCCCAGGATATTCGCTTTTTCACCATTGACCTCTATAATCTCCCAAATGTTCATTCACTGAATGGTCAAAACAGTGTGACCAAACTGCTGAATAAAAAGAAAGGTTTACCTCTGTGAGATGAATGCACACATCACAAAGCAGTTTCTCAGGAAGCTTCCTTCTAGCTTTTTTTTTTCTTTTTTTGAAGACATTTTCTTTTACTCCATAGGCCTCAATATGCTCACAAGTATGTCTTCACAGATTCTACAAAAAGAGTGTTTCCAAACTGCTGAATGAAAAGAAAAGTTTAACTCTGAGAAATGCATGCACACATGACAGTGCAATTTCTCAGATAGCTTTCTTGTAGTTTTTATCCTGAGATATATGCTTTTTTGCCATTGGCCTCAATGAGCTCCCGTATGTCCATTCCCAGAATGGACAAAAGCAGTGTTTCCAAACTGCTGAATCATAAGGAAGTTTTATCTCCATGAGATGAATGTACACATCACAAAGCAGTTTCCCAGAAAGCTTCTTTCTAGTTTTCATCTGAAGATATTACTTTTCACCATTGGCCTCAAAGCACTTCCAAATATCCCTTTGCATATTCTACAAAAAGTGTTTCCAAAGTCCTGAGTGAAAAGAAAGGTTCACCTTTGTGAGATGAATGAACACATAACAAAATGGTTTCCCAGATAGCTTCCTTCTAAGTTTTCAACCTGGAATATTCTCTTTTTCACCATTGACCTCAATGAGCTCCCAAATATTCATTCTCCATATGGACAAAAACAGTGTTTCCAAACTGCTGAATGAAAAGAATGATTCCACTCTGTGAGATGAATGCACACATCATAAAGCACTTTCTCAGTCAGCTTTCTTCTGGTTTTTATCCTGAGATATATGATTTTTCGCCATTGTTCTCAATGAGCTCCCAAATGTCCATTTGCAGAATGGACAAAAACAGTGTTTCAAAAGTGCTGAATCAAAAGAAAGATTTATCTCTGTCAGATGAATCACATATCACTAAGCAGTTTCTCAGAATTTTTTTTCTAGTTTTTATTGGAAGATATTTTTCTCACTATAGGCCTCAAAGTACTCCCAAATATCCCTTCACAGATTCTAAAAAAACAGATTTCCAAACTCCTGAGTGAAGAGAAAGGTTTACTTTGGTTAGATGAATGCACACATCAGAAAATGATTTCCCAGATAGCTCCCTTCTGGTTTTTATCCTGGTATATTCGCTTTTTCACCATTGACCAAAAAGAGCTAGTCTCATGGAAAAATTGACAAACAACGTTTCCAGACTGATGAATCAAAAGAAAGGTTTAACTCTGGGATATCAATGCACACATCACATAGCAGTTTTTCAGAAAGTTTCTTTCTAGTTTTTAATCAAATTTTTTTTTTCATTTTCACCATAGGCCTCAATGTGCTCCCAAGTACCCCTTACCAGATTCTACAAAACAGTGTTTCTGAACTGCCAAATGAAATGAAAGGTTTAAATCTGTGAGATGAATGCCCGCATCACCAAGAGATTTCTCAGATAGCTTTCCTCTAGTATTTATCCTTGAATAATCTCTTTATCACCATTGGTGTCAATTATCTGTCACCTGTGCAATCACAGAATATACAAAAAGAGTGTTTCCAAACTCCTAAATCAAAAGAGAGATTTTGACGAAAAGTGAAAAGTGAAATATCCTCAAATAAAAGTTAGAAAGAAGTGTTCCAAGAAACTGCTCTCTAATATGTGCATTCATCTCAGACAGGTAAAGCTTTCCTTACACTACCCAGCTTGTTAACTCTGTCTTTGAGGAATCTGCGAGGGGACATTCGGTGGTGCCCAGAGACCTATGGTGAGCAAGGAAATATCTTCAGATGAAAACCACAGAGAAGCTTTCTGAGCAACTGATTCATGATGTGTGTATTCATCTCACAGAGTTAAACCATTCTTTGGATTGAGCAGTTTGAAATCACTGTTTATGTCGAATCTGAGAAAGGACATTTGGGAACACTATGAAGAATATGGTGAAAAAGAAATATCCTCAGATATAAACCAGAAGGAAGCTTTCTGTGAAACTGCTATGTGTCATATGAATTTCACTCGCACAGCTAAGCTTCTCTTTTCACTGAGCAGTTTTCTAACACAGTTTTTGTTTAGTCTATGAAGGAATATTCGGGAGTGCTTTGAGGCTTATGATGAAAAAGGAAATATTTTGAGATGGAAACTGGAGAGAAACTTTCAGAGGAATTGCTTTGTGACCTGTGAAATCCACTCACAGAATTCTACCTCTCTTCTCATAGAGCATTGGAGACACACTTTTGGAGAAAAAGCTACCAAGGGTTATCCGGAACATATTGATGACTATGGTGAAAAAGGAAATATCCTCAGAAAAAAACTGGAAAGAAGTTTTCTGTGAAATTGCTTTTTGATATATGTGTTCATCTCACACAGATAAAGCTTTCATTACATTACCCAGCTTGTAAATTCTGTCATGGATGGATCCGTGAAGTCACATTTGGGAGCACATTCAGGCCTATGGTGAAAAGGAAATATTTTCAGATAAAAACTGGAGAGAAGCTTTCTGAGAAACTCATTTGTGATGTGTGCATTCCACTCAAGGAGTTTTACCTCTTCTGCTATAGGGCAATACTTGAACACTGTTCATGTAAAACCTAAAATGTGATATTTTGGAGTGCATTGAAGACAATGATGAAAAGTGAAATATCCTCCAATAAAAGCTAGAAAGAAGCATTCCAAGAAACTGCTTTCTGATATGTGCATTCATCTCACCGAGGTAAATCTTGCCTTACATTGCCCAGTTTGGTAACTCTGTACTTGAGGAATCCACGAAGGGACTTTAGGTGGCACCCGGAGGCCTATGGTGAGTAAGGAAATATCTTCAGATGAAAACTGATGAGAAGCTTTCTGAGCAACTGATTTGTGATGTGTGTATTCATCTCATAGAGTTAAAACGTTTTTAGGATTTAGCAGTTTGAAATCACTGTTTCTGTGGAATCTGAGAAAGGACATTTGGGAATGCTATTTAGAAGATGCTGAAAAAGAACTATCCTCAGATAAAAACCAGAAGGAAGCTTTCTGTGAAACTGATTTGTGTCATGTGAATTCCTCTCACACAGTTCAGCTTTTCTTTTGATTCAGCAGTTTTCTAAAACTGTTTTTGTCAGTCTGTGAAGGGATATTCGGGAGCACTTTGAGGCTTATGGTGAAAAAGGGAATTTCTTCCAATGGAAAATGGAGAGAAGCTTTCCAAGGAACTGCTTTGTGACGTGTGAATTACACTCACATATTTATACATCTCTTCTCATAGAGCATTGGGGAAACACTTTTGGAGAAAAAGCTACCAAATGATATTAAAGAGCATACTGATGCCTATGGTGATAATGGAAACATTCTCAGACAAAAACTGGAAAGAAGCTTTCTCTGAAACTGCTTTGTGATATGTTTTTTCATCTCACATAGATAAAACTTTGTTTATATTACACAGTTTGGAAACTCAGTCGTGGACGGATCCATGAAGGGACATTTGGGTGCACATTCAGGACAATATTGAAAATGAAAATCTCTTCAGATAAAAACTGGAGAGAAGCTTTCTGAGAAACTGCTTTGTGATGTGTGCATTCCACTCCGGGAGTTATACCTCTTTTCTCATAAGGCAGTGTTTGAACACTGTTCCTGTAAAACCCCAAAAGTGATAGTTCTCTTCTCATAGAGCATCAGGAAAACCCTTTCATAGAAAGAGGTACCAGGGGATATTCAGGAGCATATTGACGCCTATGGTGAAAAGTGAAATAGCCTCAGACAAAAACTGCAAAGAAGCTTTCTGTGAAACTGCTCTGTGATATGCATATTAATCTCACAGTGTTATACCTCTCTTCTCATACAGCATCGGGGAAACCCTTACTGTGACACTGTTCTGTGATATGTGTATTCATCTCACATAGATAAAGCATTCTTTACATTATGCAGATGGAAGCTCTGTCATGGACAGAACCACGAAAGGATATTCGGGAGCACATTCAGGACTATTGTGAAAAAGGAAATATCTTCAGATAAAAATTGGAAAGAAGCTTTCTGTGAATCTGTTTTTTGCTATGTTTATTGATCTCACATAGATAAAGCTTTCTTTACATTACGCGGCTTGGAAAGTCTGTCATGGACAGAACCACGAAAGGATATTCGGGAGCACATTCAGGCCTATGGTGGAAAAGGAAATATCTTCAGATAAAAACTGGAGAGAAGCTTTCTGGAAACTGCTTTGTGATGTGTGTATTCATCACACAGAGTTAAACCACTCCTTGGATTGAGCAGTTTGCAGTCACTGCTTCTGTGGAATTTGAGGAAGGACATTTGGGAATGCTCTTTAGAATATGGAGAAATAAATATCCTCAGATAAAACCAGAAGGAAGCATTCTGTGAAATTGCTATGTGTCGTGTGAATTCCTATCGCTCAGTTAAGCTTCTCTTTTCATTGAGCCGTTTTCTAACACTGTTTATGTTTAGCATGAGTAGGGATATTCGGGAGCACTTTGAGGTTTATGGTGAAAAAGAAAGTATGGAAAGAAAGAAACTGGAAAGAAGATTTCCAAGGAACTGCTTTGTGACATGTGCATTTCACTCACAGTGTTATACCTCTCTTCTCAGACAACATCAGGGAAACCCTTTGGAGGATAAGGTACCAACGGATATTCGGGAGCATATTGATGCCTATTGTGAAAGGGGAAATAGCCGCAGACAGAAACTGGAAAGAAGCTTTCTGTGAAACTACTCTGTGATATGTGTATTCATCTCACATAGATAAAGCTTTCTTTACATTACGCGGCTTGGAAAGTCTGTCATGGACAGATCCGTGAAAGGACATTCAGGTGCCCATTCAGGACTATGGAGAAAAAGGAAATATCTGCAGATAAAAACTGGAAAGAAGCTTTCTGTGATTCTGCTTTTTGCTATGTTTATTCACCTCACACAGTTAAAGTTATCTTACATTACGTAGCTTGGAAACTCCATCATGGAGGGATCCGTGAAGGGAATTTCAGGAGTACCCTCAGGCCTATGGTTGAAAGAGGAAATATCTTAAGAGAGAAACTAGACAGAAACCTTCCGAGGAACTGCTTTGTGAGGTTTGCATTCCACTCACAGTGTTACACCGCTCTTCTCATACAGCATCGAGGAAACCCTTTTGGAGAAAAAGGTACCAAGGGATATTCGGGAGAATATTGAGGCCTATCTTGAAAAAAGAAATAGCCTCAGACGAAAACTGAAAGAAGCTTTCTGTGAAATTACTCTATGATATGTGTATTCATCTCACATAGATAAAGCTTTCTTTACATTACACAGCTTGCAAACTCTGTCAAGGAAGGAACCGCAAAGGGACATTTGGGAGCACATTCAGGCCTATGGTTAAAAAGAAAATATTTTCAGATAGAAACTGGAGAGAAGCTCTCTGTGAATCTGCTTTTTGTTATGGTTATTCATCTCACATAGATAGACGATGGGGATAAAGGTAATATCTTCAGATAAAAACTGGAGGCCGGGTTCAGTGACTCATTCCTGTAATCCCAGCACTTTGGGAGGCTGAGGTGGGTGGATCACCTGTGGTCAGGAGTTCAAGATCAGCCTGACTAACATGGAGAAACCCCGTCTCTTCTAAAAATACAAAATTAGCTGGGCCTGGTGGCACATGCCTATAATTCCAGCTACTAGGGAGGCTGAGGCAGGAGAATTGCTTGAACCTGGGAGGCGGAGTTTGCGGTGAGCCAAGATAGTGCCATTGCACTCCATCCTTGGCAACAAGAGTGAAACTCTGCCTAAAAAAAAAAAAAGAAAAAATTTGGAAAGAAGCTTCCTGTGAATCTGTTTTTGCTATGTTTATTCATCTCACGTAGATAAAGCTTTCTTTACATTATGCAGTTTGGAAGCTCTGCCATGGGTGGATCTGTGAAGGGACATTTGGGAGTACATTCAGGACTATGATGAAAATGGAATATCTTCAGATAAAAACCGGAGAGAAGCTTTCTGAGGAACTGCTTTGTGATGTGTGCATTTCACTCAGGGAGTTATACCTCTTTTCTCATAAGGCAGTGTTTAAACACTGTTCTTGTAAAACCAAAAAAGTGCTATTTCGGAGCTCATTGAAGACCATGGTGAAAAGTGAACTATCCTCAAAAATAGCTCAGAAAGAAGCGTTCCAAGAAACTGCTCTCTGATATGTGCATGCATTTTTCAGAGTTAAAGCTTACTCTACATAGCCCAGTTTGGAAACTCTGTCATTGAAGAATCTGCAAAGTTATATTATGTAGCACATGGAGGCCAGTGGTGAGCAAGGAAATATTTTTCATTGAAAACTGTAGAGAAGCTTTCTGAGCAACTTCTTTGTGATGTGTGTATTCATCTCATACAGTTTAATCATTCTTTGGTTTGAGCAGCTTGAAATCACTGTTTCTGTGGAATCTGAGAAAGGATATTTGAGAATGATCTTTAGAATATGGAGAAATAAATATCCTCTGGTTAAAATCAGAAGGAAGGTTACTGTGAAACTGCTATGTGTCGTGTGAATTCCTCTCGCTCAGTTAAGTTTCTCTTTTCATTGAGCAGCTTTCTAATACTGTTTATGTTTAGCGTGTGAAGGGATATTCGGGAGCACTTTGTGGCTTATGGTGAAAAGGAAATATATTCAGCTAGAAACTGGAAAGAAGCTTTCCAAGGAAATGCTTTGTGACGTGCACATTCCACTCACAGTGTTATACCTTTTTTCTCATACAGCATCGGGAAAAGCCTTTTGTAGAAATATGTACCAAGTGATATCCGGGAGCATATTGACGCCTATGGTGAAAAGGGAAATAGTCTCAGACAAAAACTGGAAAGAAGCTTTCTGTGAAACTGTTCTGTGATATGTGTATTCATCTCACATAGATAAAGCTTTCTTTACATTAGGCAGCTTGGAAACTGTCATGCAGGGTCTGCGAAGGGACATTCAGGAGGACATTTAGCACTGTGATGAAAAAGGAAACATCTTCAGATGGAAACTGGAAAGAAGCGTTCTGTGAATCTGCTATTTGCTATGTTTATTCATCTCACATAGATAAAGCTTTCTTTACATTATGCAGCTTGGAAACTCCGTCCTGGACGGATCTGCTTGGGACATTCAGGAGCACATTCAGGACTGTGGTGAAAAAGGAAATATCTTCAGATAAAAACTGAAGAGAAGCATTCTGAGAAACTACTTTGTGAAGTGTGCATTCCACTCAGGGAGTTATACCTCTTTTCTCATAAGGCAGTGCTTGAACGCCATTCCTGTAAAACAGAAAATGTGATATTTTGGAGCATGTTGAAGACTGTGGCGAAAAGTGAAATATCCTCAAATAAAACCCAGAAAGAAGTGTTGCAAGAAACTGCTCTCCGATAGATGCATTCACTTCATAGAATTAAAGATTAATCTACATTGCCCAGTTTGGAAACTCATTCTTTGAAGAATCTGTGAAGGGATATTAAGTGGCGCCCACAGGCCTGTGCTGAGCAATTAAATGTCTTCCGATGAAAATTGGAGAGAAGCTTTCTGAGCGACTGCTTTGTGATGTGTGTATTCATTACATAGAGTTAAACCATTCTTTGGATTGAGCAGTTAGAAATAATTCCTTCTGTGGAATCTGAGGAGGGATATTTGGGAATGATCTTTAGAATATGGAGAAGGAAATATCCTCAGATAAAAACCAGAAGGAAGCTTTCTGTGAAACTGCGATGTGTCATGTGAATTCCTCTCACTCAGTTAAGCTTCTCTTTTCATCGATCAGTTTTCTAACACTGTTTATGTTTAGCGCGCGAAGGGATATTTGGGAGTGCTTTGAGGCTTATGGTGAAAATCGAAATATGTTCAGATAGAAACTGGAGAGAAGCTTTCCGAGGAGCTGCTTTATGACCTGTGCATTCCACTCACAGAGTTATATCTTTCTTGGAGAAAAAGCTATCAAGGGACATTCGGGAGTATATTGATGGCTATGGTGAAATAGAAAATATCCTCAGACAACCCTGGAAAGAAACTTTCTTTGAAACTGCTTTGTGATAGATATCTTTATTCATCTCACATAGATAAAACTATTTTATATTATGCAGTTTGGAAACTCCATCATTGACGGATCTGCCAATTGACATTCCGGAACACTTTCAGGTCTATGGTGAAAAATGAAACATCTTGAGATAAAAACTTGAGAGAAGCTTTCTGAGAAACTGCTTTGTGATGTGTGCGTTCCACTCAGGGAGCTATACCTCTTTTCTCATATTGCAGTGTTTGACCACTGTTCCTGTAAAACTGAAAAAGTGATGTTTTGGAGCTGATTAAAGACTCTGGCAAAAAGTGAAATATCCTCAAATAAAACCCAGAAAGATGTGTTCCAAGAAACCGCTCTCTGATATGTGCAGTCATTTCACAGACTTAAAGCTTACCCTATGTTGCCCAGTTTGGAAACTCTGTTTTTGTGGAATCTGTGAAGGGATATTAAGTGATGCCCGGAGGCCTGTGGTGAGCAAGGAAATGTCTTCAGTTGAAAACTGGAGAGAAGCTGTTTGAGCAACTGCTTTGTGATGTGTGTATTCATCTCATAGAGTTAAACCATTCTTTGAATTGACCAGTTTGAAATCACCGTTTCTTTGGAATCTGAGAAAAGACATTTGGAAATGCTCTTTAGAATATGGAGAAAGAAATATACTCAGATAAAAACCAGAAGGAAACTTTCTGTGAAACTGTTACGTGTCGTGTGAGTTCCTCTCACTCAGTTAAGCTTCTCTTTTCCTTGAGCAGTTTTCTAATAATGTTTATGTTTAGCATACGAAGGGATATTCGGGAGCACTTTGAGGCTTACGGTGAAAAAAGAAATATGTTCAGATATAAACTGGAGAGAATCTTTCTGAGGAACTGCTTTGCAACATGTGCATTCCACTCACAGTGTTATACCTCTCTTCTCATACAGCATCGGAGAAACCCTTTCTGTGAAACTGTTCTATGATATGTGTATTCATCTCACATAGATAAAGCTTTCTTTACATTTTGCAGCTTGGAAACTTTCTCATGGACTGATCCGCGAAGGGATATTCGGGAGCATATTCAGGACTATGGTGAAAAAGGAAATATCTTCACATAAAAACTGGAAAGAAGCTTTCTTTCTGTGAATCTGATTTTTGCTTTGTTTACTCATCTCACATAGATAAAACTTTTCTTATATTACGCTGTTTGTGAACTCCGTCATGGACAGATCCACGAAGGGACATTCGGGAGCACTTTCAGGCCTATGGTGAAAAAGAAAATATCTTCAGATAAAAATTGGAGAGAAGCTTTCTGAAAAACTGCTTTGTGATGTGTGTATTCATCTCATAGAGTTAAACAATTGTTTGGATTGAGCAGTTTGAAGTCACTGTTTCTGTGGAATCTGAGGAAGGACATTTGGGAATGTTCTTTAGAATAGGGAGAAAGAAATATCCTCAGAAAAAATCCAGAAGGAAGCTTTCTGTGAATCTGCTATGTGTCATGCCAATTTCTCTCACTCAGTTAAGCTTCTCTTTTCATTGAGCAGTTTTCTTTTCTTTCTTTTCTTTCTTTTTTTTTTTTTTTTTTTTGAGACAGAGTCTCGCTCTGTCACCCAGGCTGGAGTGCAGTGGTTGGATCTCACCTCACAGCAAGCTCCACCTCCCGGGTCAGCCATTCTCCGGCCTCAGCCTCTGGAGTAGCTGGGACTACAGGTGACCGCCACCTCACCCGGCTAGTTTTTTGTATTTTTTAGTAGTAGAGACAGGGTTTCACTGTGCTAGCCAGGATGGTCTCGATCTCCTGACCTCGTGATCCGCCTGTCTCGGCCTCCCAAAGTGCTGGGATTACAGGCTTGATCCACCGCATCTGACCCATTGAGCAGTTTTCTAACCTTGTTTATGTTTCATGTGCAAAGGGATATTCGGGAGCACTTTGAAGTTTGCATTGAAAAAGGAAATATGTTCAGATAGAAACTGGAGGGATGCTTTCTGAGGAACTGCTTTGTTACTTGTGCATTCCACTCACAGTGTTATACCTCTCTTCTCATTCAGCATCAGGGAAAAACTTTTGGAGAAAAAGCTACCAAGGAATATCCAGGAGCATATTGATGCCTATGGTGAAAAGGGAAATAGCCTCACTCAAAAACTGTAAAGAAGTTCTTTGTGAAACTCTTCTGTGATATTTGTATTCATCTCACATAGATAAAGCTTTCTTTACACTACGAAGCTTGGAAAATCTGTCATGGACGGATCTGTGAAGGGACATTCAGGAGCTCATTCAGGACTATGGTGAAAAAGGAAATATCTTCAGATAAAAGCTGGAAATATGCTTTCTGTGATTCTGTCTTTGCTATGTTTGTTCATCTCACATAGATAAGCTTTCTTTACATTACGCAGCTTGGAAACTCTGTCATGGACGGATCTGCTTTGTGATGTGAGCATTCTACTCAGGGAGTTATACCTCTTTTCTCCTAAGGCAGTGTTTGAACACTGTTCCTGTAAAACTGAAAAAGTGATATTTAAGAGCGCAATGAAGACTATGGCGAAAAGTAAACTATCCTCAAATAAAACCCAGAAAGAAGCATTGCAAGAAGCTGCTCTCTGATATGTGCATTCATTTCACAGAGTTAAAGCTTACTCTATATTGCACAGTTTGGAAACTCTGTCTTTGAGGAATCTGTGAAGGGATATTTAGTGGCACCCGAATATATGCGGTGAGCAAGGAAATGTCTTCCGATGAAAACTGGAGAGAAGCTTTCTGAGCAACAAATTTATGATGTGTGTATTCATCTCAAAAAGTTAAACCAGTCTTTGGAGTGAGCAGTTTGAAATCACTGTTTCTGTGGAAACTGAGGAAGGACATTTGCCAATGCTCTTTAGAATAAGCTGTGAAAGAAATCCTCAGACAAAAACTGGAAAGAAGCTTTCTCTGAAACTGTTCTGTGCTAGGTGTACTCATCTCACATAGATAAAGCTTTCTTTATACTACACAGCTTGGAAACTCTGTCATGGATGGATCTGCAAAGGCACATTTGGGAGCACATTCAGGACTATGGTGAAAAAGGAAATATCTACAGATAAAAACTGGAAAGAAGTTTCTGTAAATCTGCTCTTTGCTGTGTTTATTCATCTCACATAGAAAAAGCTTTCTTTATATTATGCAGCTTGAAAACTCCATCATGGATGGATCCACGAAGGGATATTTGGGATCACATTCCAGCCTATGGTGAAAAAGGAAATATCTTCAGATAAAAACTGGAGAGAAGCTTTCTGAGAAACTGCTTTGTGATTATGCATTCCATTCAGTGAGTTTACTTTTTTCTCATAAGGCAGTGTTTGAAAACTGTTCCTATGAAACCAAAAAAGTCATATTTCAGAGCGCTTTGAAGACTGTGGTGAAAAGTGAAATATCCTGAAATAAAAACCAGAAAGAAGCATTCCAAGAAACTTCTCTCTGATATGTGCATTCATTTCACTGGGTTAAAGCTTACTCTACCTTACCCAGTTTGGAAACTCTGTCTTTGAGGAATCTGCGAAGGGATATTAAGTGGCTCCTGGAGGTCTCTGGTGAGCAAGGAAATGTCCCAGTTGAAAAATGGAGAGAAGTTTTCTGAGCAACTGCTTTATGTTGTGTGTATTGATCTCTTAGAGTTAAACCATTCTTTGGATTGAGCAGATTGAAATCACTGTTTCTGTGGAACCTGCGAAAGGACATTTTGGAACATTCTTTAGAATATGCTGAAAAAGAAATACCCTCAGATAAAAATCAGAAGGAAGCTTTCTGTGAAACTGCTCTGGGTTGTGTGAATTCCACTCGCACAGTTTAGTCTCTCTTTTCATTGACCAGTATTGTAACACTTTTTTTGTTTAGTTTGCGAATGGATATTCGGGAGTGCTTTAAGGCTTACAGTGAAAATGGAAATATCTTCAGATAGAAATGGAAGGCAGCTTTCCGAGGAGTTGCTTTGTGACGTGTGCATTCCACTCACAGAGTTATAACTTTCTTCTCATAGAGGATTGGGCAATCCCCTTTGGAGAAGAAGCTACCCAGCAATAGTCAGGAGGATATTGACACCCATGGTGAAAAGGGAAATATCCTCAGACAAAAACTGGAAAGAAGATTTCTGTGAAACTGCTCTGTAATATGCGCATTCATCTCACATGGATAAAGCTTTCTTTACATTACACAACTTGGAAACTCTGTCATGGACGGATCCATGAAGGTACATTTGGGAGCACATTTGGGAATATGGTGAAAAAGGAATTATCTTTAGATAAACACTAGAAAGAAGCTTTCTTGATTCTGCTTTTTGCTGCATTTATTTATCTCACGTAGATAAAGCTTTCTTCACATTACGCAGCTAGGAAACTCTTTCATGGATGCATCCGCGAAGGAATATTCGGGATCACATTTGGGCGTACTGTGAGAAAGGAAATATCTTCAGATAAAAATGGGAGTGAAGCTTTCTGAGAAACTGCTTTGTGATGTGTGCATTTCACTCAGGGAGTTAAACCTCTTTTCTCATAAAGAAGTGTTTGAGCACTGTTCCTGTAAAACTGAAAAAGTGATATTTTGGAGCGCATTGAAGACTATGGCAAAAAGTGAAATATCCCCAAGTAAAACCCAGAAAGAAGCATTCCAAGAAACTGCTCTGTGATATGCACATTCACTTTACAGTGACAAAGCTTACTCTACATTTCCCAGTTTGGAAATTTTGTCTTTAAGGTCTCTGTGAAGGGATATTAAGTGGCGAGCAGAGGCCTGTGGTGAGCAAGGAAATGTCTTACATTGAAAACTGGAGAGAAGCTTTCTGAGCAACTGCTTTGTGATGTGTGTATTCATCTCATAGAGTTTAATCATTCTTTGGATTGAGCAGTTTGAAATCACTGTTTCCGTGGAACTTGAGAAAGGACTTTTGGGAATGCTCTTTAGACTATGCTGAAAAGGAAATACCCTTGATAAAAACCAGAAGGAAGTTTTCTGTGAAACTGATCTGTGTTATGTGAATTCCACTCACACAGTTAAGTTTCTCATTTCATTGAGCAGTTTTCTAACACTGTTTATGTTTGGCGTGTGAAGGAATATTCGGGAGCTCTTTGTGGCTTATGGTTAAAAAGGAAACATGTTCAGATAGAAACTGGAGAGAAGCTTTCCACGGAACTGTTTTCTGATATGTGCATTCCACTCAAAGTTGTACCTTTCTTCTCATAGAGGATTGGGGAATCCCTTTTGGAGAAAAAGCTACCAAGGGACATTCAGGACTATATGGACGTCTATGGTGAAAAACAAAATATCCTCAGACAAAAACTGGAAAGAAGTTTTCTTTGAAACAGCCTTGTGATAGATATATTTATTCATCTCACATTGAGAAAACTTTCTTTATCTTATGCAGTTGGGAAACTCCATCATGAACAGATCCACAAAGGGACATTCGGGATCACATTCAGGCCTATGGTGGAAAAGGAAATATCTTAAGATATAAATCGGAGAGAAGCTTTCTGAGAAACTGCTTTGTGATGTATGCATTCCACTCAGGGAGTTATACCTCTTTTCTCACAAGGCAGTGTTTGAACACCGTTTCTGTAAAACTGAAAAGGTGGTTTTTCGCAGTGCATTGAAGACTGTGGTGAAAAGTAAAATATCCTCAAATAAAACCCAGAAAGATGTGTTCCAAGGAACTACTCTCTGATATGTGCATTCATTTCTCAGAGTTAAAGCTTACTCTACATTGCCCAGTTTGGAATCTCTGTCTTTGAGGAATCTGCGGAGGGATATTAAATGGTGCCCAGAGGCCTTTGGTGAGCAAGGAAAGGTCTTCTGATGAAAGCTGGACAGAATATCTCTGAGCAACTGCTTTGTGATGTGTGTATTCATCTCATAGACTTAAACCATTATTTGGATTGAGCAGTTTGAAATCACTGTTTCTGTGTAATCTGAGGATGGACATTTGGGAACACTCTTTAGATATGCTAGAAAAGAAATAACCTAAGATAAAAAGCGGAATGAAGCTTTCCGTGAAACTGCTCTGTGTTGGGTGAATTACAATCACACAGTTGAGCTTTTCTTTTCTTTGAGCAGTTTTCTAACACTGTTTATGTGTAGCGTGTGAAGGGATATTCGGGAGTGCTTTGAGGCTTATGGTGAAAAAGGAAATACGTTCAGACAGAAACGGGAGAGAAGCTTTCAGAGGAACTCTATTGTGACGTGCATATTCCACTCACAGTGTTATGCCTCTCTTCTCATACAGCATCGGGAAAACCCTTTTGGAGAGAAAGGTACCAAGGGATATTCGGGAGCACATTCAGGACTATGGTGAAGAGGGAAATAGTCTCAGACAAAAACTGGAAAGAAGCTTTCTGTGAAACTGCTCTGTGATATGTGAATTCAGGTCACATAGATAAAGCTTTCTTTACATTATGTAGCTTGGAAACTCTGTCACGGACAGATCCGGGAAGGGACAATGGGGAGCACATTTAGAACGATGGTGAAAAAAGAAATGTCTTCAGATAAAAACTGGAAAGAAGCTTTCTGTGAATCTGCTTTCTACTATGTTTATTCATCTCACATAGACAAAGCTTTCTTTATATGACGCAGCTTGGAAACTCTGTCATGGATGCATCCGTGAAGGGACATTTGGGGGCACATTTAGGCCTGTGGTGAAAAAGGAAATATCTTCAGATAAATATTGGAGAGAAGGTATCTGAGAAACTGTTTTGTGATGTGTGCATTCCACTCAGGGAGTTATATCTGTTATCTCACAAGGCAGTGTTTGAACACTGCTCCTGTAAAACCGAAAATGTAGTATTTCAGAGCGCATTGAAGACTATGGCAAAAAGTGAAATGTCCTCAAACAAAACCGCGAAAGAAGCATTCCAAGAAACTAACCTCTGAAATGTGCATTCATTACAGAGACTTAAAGTTTACTCTACATTGGTCAGTTTAGAAACTCTGTCTTTGAGGAATCTGCGAAGGTATATTAAGTGGTGCCTGGAGGCTTGTGGTGAGCAAGGAAATGTCTTCCGTTGAAAACAGGAGAGAAGCTTTCTGGGCAACTGCTTTGTGATGTGTGTATTCATCTCATAGAGATAAATCATTCCTTGGATTGAGCAGTTTGAAATCACTGTTTCTGTGGAACCTGAGAAAGGACATTTGGGAATGCTCTTTAGAAAATGCTGAAAAAGGAATACCCTCAGATAAAAACCATAAGGAAGCTTTCTGTGAAACTGCTTTGTGTCATGTGAATTCCACTTGTGCAGTTATGACTCTCTCTTCATTGAGCAGTATGCTAACGATGTTTTTGTTTAGTCTCTGAAGGGATATTCAGGAGCTTTTGAAGTTTATGAAGTTTATGGTGAAAACAGAAACACCTTCAGATAGAAACTGAAGAGAATCTTCCCCAGGAGCTGCTTATGACTTGTGCATTCCACTCAGAGTTACACATTTCTTCTCATAGAGGATTGGGGAATCCCTTTTGGAGAAAAAGCTACCAAGGGACATTCAGGAGTATATGGATGGCTATGGTGAAAATGGAAATATCTTCAGATAGAAACTGGAGAGAAACTTTCCAAGGAACTGCTTTGTGATGTGTGCATTTCACTCACAGTGTTATACCTCTTTTCTCATACAATGTCAGGGAAAGTCTTTCTGTGAAACTGTTTTGTGATATGTGTATTCATCTCACATATATAAAGCTTTCTTTACATTATGCAGCTTAGAATCTGGAGAGAAGCTTTCCAAGGAGCTGTTTTGTGAAGTGTGCATTCCACTCACAGAGTTGTACCTTTTTTCTCATAGAGGACTGGGGAATCCCTTTTGCAGAAAAAGCTACCAAGGAACATTCGGGAGTATTTGGACAGCTATGGTGAAAAAGAAAATATCCTCAGACAAAAACTGGAAAGAAGCTTTCTGTGAAACTGCTCTGTGATATGTGAATTCAGGTCACATAGATAAAGCTTCTTTACATTATGTAGCTTGGAAACTCTGTCACGGACAGATCCGGGAAGGGACAATGGGGAGCACATTTAGAACGATGGTGAAAAAGAAATGTCTTCAGATAAAAACTGGAAAGAAGCTTTCTGTGAATCTGCTTTCTACTATGTTTATTCATCTCACATAGACAAAGCTTTCTTTATATGACGCAGCTTGGAAACTCTGTCATGGATGCATCCGTGAAGGGACATTTGGGGGCACATTTAGGCCTGTGGTGAAAAAGGAAATATCTTCAGATAAATATTGGAGAGAAGGTATCTGAGAAACTGTTTTGTGATGTGTGCATTCCACTCAGGGAGTTATATCTGTTATCTCACAAGGCAGTGTTTGAACACTGCTCCTGTAAAACCGAAAATGTAGTATTTCAGAGCGCATTGAAGACTATGGCAAAAAGTGAAATGTCCTCAAACAAAACCGCGAAAGAAGCATTCCAAGAAACTAACCTCTGAAATGTGCATTCATTACAGAGACTTAAAGTTTACTCTACATTGGTCAGTTTAGAAACTCTGTCTTTGAGGAATCTGCGAAGGTATATTAAGTGGTGCCTGGAGGCTTGTGGTGAGCAAGGAAATGTCTTCCGTTGAAAACAGGAGAGAAGCTTTCTGGGCAACTGCTTTGTGATGTGTGTATTCATCTCATAGAGATAAATCATTCCTTGGATTGAGCAGTTTGAAATCACTGTTTCTGTGGAACCTGAGAAAGGACATTTGGGAATGCTCTTTAGAAAATGCTGAAAAAGGAATACCCTCAGATAAAAACCATAAGGAAGCTTTCTGTGAAACTGCTTTGTGTCATGTGAATTCCACTTGTGCAGTTATGACTCTCTCTTCATTGAGCAGTATGCTAACGATGTTTTTGTTTAGTCTCTGAAGGGATATTCAGGAGCTTTTGAAGTTTATGAAGTTTATGGTGAAAACAGAAACACCTTCAGATAGAAACTGAAGAGAATCTTCCCCAGGAGCTGCTTTATGACTTGTGCATTCCACTCAGAGTTACACATTTCTTCTCATAGAGGATTGGGGAATCCCTTTTGGAGAAAAAGCTACCAAGGGACATTCAGGAGTATATGGATGGCTATGGTGAAAATGGAAATATCTTCAGATAGAAACTGGAGAGAAACTTTCCAAGGAACTGCTTTGTGATGTGTGCATTTCACTCACAGTGTTATACCTCTTTTCTCATACAATGTCAGGGAAAGTCTTTCTGTGAAACTGTTTTGTGATATGTGTATTCATCTCACATATATAAAGCTTTCTTTACATTATGCAGCTTAGAATCTGGAGAGAAGCTTTCCAAGGAGCTGTTTTGTGAAGTGTGCATTCCACTCACAGAGTTGTACCTTTTTTCTCATAGAGGACTGGGGAATCCCTTTTGCAGAAAAAGCTACCAAGGAACATTCGGGAGTATTTGGACAGCTATGGTGAAAAAGAAAATATCCTCAGACAAAAACTGGAAAGAAGATTTCTGTGAAACTGGTTTATGCTAGATATGTTTATTCGTCTCACATAGATAAAGAAGCTTTCCAAGGAACTGCTCTGTGATGTGTGCATTCCACTCACAGTATTATACCTCTGTTCTCATACAGCATCGGGGAAAACCTTTTGGAGGAAAAGGTACCAAGGGATACCCGGGAGCATATTGACGCCTATGGTGAAAAGGGAAATAGCCTCAGACAAAAATTGGAAAGAAGCTTTCTGTGAAACTGCTCTGTGATATGTGTGTTCATCTCACATAGATAAAGCTTTCGTTACATTACAGACCTTGGAAACTCTGTCATGGATGGATCCACAAAGGGACATTCAGGAGCACATTCAGGACTATGGTGAAAAAAGAAATATCTTCTGATAAAAACTTGAAAGAAACTTTCTGTGAATCTGCTTTTGCTATGTTTCTTCATCTCACATAGATAAAACTTTCCTTATATTATGCAGTTTCGAAAGTCCGTCATGGATGGATCTGCGAAGGGACATTAGGGAGCACATTCAGGACTATGGTGGAAATGGAAATATCTTGAGATAAAAACTGGAGAGAAGCTTTCTGAGAAACTGCTTTCTGATGTGTGCATTCCACTCAGGGAGTTATACCTCTTTTGTCATAAGGCAGTGTTTGAACTCTCTTCCTGTAAAACCAAAAAAGTGATATTTCAGAGTGCATTGAAGACTGGCGAAAAGTAAACTATCCTCAAAAAAAAAACCCAGAAAGAAGTCTTCCAAGAAACTGCTCTGTGATATGTGCAAGCATTTCAGAGAGTTAAAATTTACTCTACAAGGCCCAGGTTGGAAACTCTGGCTTTGAGGAATCTGCAAAGGGATATTAAATGGCGCCTAGAGGGCTGTGGTGAGCAAGGAAATGTCTTACGATGAAAACTGGATAAAAGCTTTCTGAGCAACTGGTTTGTAATGTGTGTATTCATCTCATAGAGTTAAGTCATTCTGTGGATTGAGCAGTTTGAACTCACTGCTTCAGTGGAATCTGAGAAAGGACATTTGGAAACGCTCTTTAGAATATGCTGAAAAAGGAATACCCTCAGAGAGAAACCAGAAGGAAGCTTTCTGTGAAACTGCTCTTTATCCTGTGAATTCCACTTGCACAGTTAATCTTCTCTTTCATCGAGCACTATTCTAGCACTGTGTTTAGTCTGCGAAGGGATATTCGGGAACACTTTGAGGCTTATGGTGAAAACGGAAATGTCTTCAGATAGAAACTGGAGATAAGCTTTCCAAGGAGCTGCTTAGTGATGCGTGCATTCCACTTACAGAGTTATACCTTTCTGCTCATAGAGGATTAGGGAATCCCTTTTTGAGAAAAAGATACCAAGGGATATTCGGGAGTGTATCGACGGCTATGGTGAAAAAGGAAATATCCTCAGACAAAACTGGAAAGAAGCTTTCTGTGAAACTGTTTTGTGATAGATATGTTTATTCATCACACATAGATAAAAACTTTCTTTATATTACGCAGTTTGGAAACTCCGTCATGGACGGATGCACGAAGGGAAATTCGGGAGCACATTCAGGCCTAAGGTGAAAAAGGAAATATCTTCAGATAGAAACTGGAGAGAAGCTTTCCGAGGAACTGATTTGTGATGTGTGCATCCCACTCACAGTGTTATTCCTCCCTTCTCATACAGAATTTTGGAAACCCTTTCTGTTTAACATTTCTGTGATATGTGTATTTATCTCACAAAGATAAAGCTTTCTTTACATTATGCAGCTTGGAAAGCCTGTCGTGAAGGGATCCGCGAAAAGATATTCGGGAGCACTTTCAGGACTATGACGAGAAAGGAAATATCTTCAGATAAAAACTGGAAAGAAGCTTTCTGTGAATCTGCTTTTTGCTATGTTTATTCATCTCACATTGATAAATCTTTCTTTATATTTCTCAGTTTGGAAACTCTGTCTCGGATGGATCTGTGAAGGGATATTCGAGAGCACATTCAGGCCTATGGTGAAAAAGGAAATATCTTCAGATAAAAACTGGAGAGAAGCTTTCTGAGAAACTGCTTCGTGATGTGTGCATTCCACTCAGGGATTTATACCTATTTTCTCATAAGGCAGTGTTTGAACATGGCTCCCGTAATATCGAAAGTGATATTTTGGAGTGCATTGAAGACTTTGGCAAAAAGTGAAATACCCTAAAATAAAACCCAGAAAGAATCATTCCAAGAAACTGTTCTCTGATATGTCCATTCATTTCACAGAGGTAAAGCTTACTCTAGGTTGCCCAGTTTTTAAACTCTGTCTTTGATGAATATTCGAAGGGATATTAAGTGGTGCCCAGAGGCCTGTGGTGAGCAAGGGAATATCTTCTGATGAAAACTAGAGAGAAGCTTTCTGAGCAACTGCTTTGTGACGTGTGTATTCATCTCATAGAGTTAAATCATTCTTTGTATTGAACAGTTTGAAATCACTGTTTCTGTGGAAGCTGATGAAGGACCTTTGGGAACGTTCTTTAGAATATGGAGAAAGAAATATCCTCACACAACAGCCAGAAGGAAAATTTCTGTGAAACGGTTATGTATCGTGTGAATTCCTTTCACTCAGTTATGCTTCTCTTTTCATTGAGCAGTTTTCTGACACTGTTTATGTTTAGTGTGTGAAGGGATATTTCAGAGTGCTTTGAGGCTTACAGTGATAAAGGAAGTATGTTCAGATATAAACTGGAGAGAAGCTTTCCGAGGAACTGCATTGTGATGTGTGCATTCCACTCACAGTGGTATGCCTCTTTTCTCATACAGCATCATGGAAAGCCCTTTGGAGAAAAAGGTACCAAGGTATATTAGGGAGCATTCTGATGCCTATGGTGAAAAGGGAAATATCCTCAGACAAAAACTGCAAAAAAGCATTCTGTGAATCTGCTATTTGCTACGTTTATTCATTTCACGTAGATGAATGAACTCCATCATTTGCAGTTCTGTGAAGGGACATTTGGGAGCACATTCAGGCCTATGTTGAAAAAGGAAATCTCTTCAGAAAACAACTGGAGAGAGGCTTTCTGTGAAACTGCTTTGCGTTGTGTGCTTTCCACTCACTGAGTTATGCCTCTTTTCTCACAAGGCAGTGTTTGAACACTGTTCCTGTAAAACTGAAAAAGTGGTATTTCAGAGCACATTGAAGACTGTGGCGAAAAGTGAAATATTCTCAAATAAAACCCAGAAGGAAGTGTTCTAAGAAACTGGTCTCTGTGAGGTGCATTCATTTCACAGAGTTAAAGCTTACTCTACGTTGTCCAAAACTCTGTCTTTGATATATCTGTGAAGGAATAATAAGTGGTGCCCAGAGTTCTGTGGTGAGCAAGGAAATATCTTCCGATGAAAACTGGAGAGAAGTTTTCTGTGAATCTACTTTTTGCTATGTTTATTCATCTATCATAGATAAAGCTTTCTTTACATTACATAGCTTGGAAACTCTGTCATGGACAGATTCGTGAAGGGATATTCAGGAGCACATTCAGGACTATGGTGAAAAAGGAAATATCTTCAGATAAAAACTGGAAAGAAGCTTTTTGTGAATCCGCTTTTTGTTATGTTTATTCATCTCACATAGATAAAGCTTTCCTTATATTACACAGTTTGGAAAGTTCATCATGGACGGATCTGCAAAGGGACATTTGAGGGCACATTCGGGCCTATGGTGAAAATGGAAATATCTTCAGATAAAAACTTGAGAGAACCTCTATGAGAAACTGCTCTGTGATGTCTCCATTCCACTTAGGGTGTTATACCTCTTTTCTCATAAGGCAGTGTTTGAACACTGTTATTATAAAAGCGAAAAAGGGATATTTCGGAGCACATTGAAGACAATGGCAATAAGTGAAATATCCTCAAATTAAACCCAGAAAGAAGCGTTCCAGGAAGCTGCCTTCTGATATGTGAATTCACATCAGAGACGTAAAGCTTACTCTACGTTGCCCAGTTAGGAAACTCTGTCTTTGAGGAATCTGTGAAAGGATATTAAGTGGTGCACGGAGGCCTGCGGTGAGCAAGAAAATGTCTTCTGATGAAAACTGAAGAGAAGCTTTCTGAGAAACTGCTTTGTGATGTGTGTATTCATCTCATAGAGTTAAACCATTGTTTGGATTGAGCAGTTTGAAATTACTGTTTCTGTGGAATCTGAGGAAGGACATTTGGGAACACTCTTTACCACATGGAGAAAGAAATATCCTCTGATAAAAACCAGAAGGAAGCTTTCTGTGAAAGTGCTATCTGTCATGTGAATTCCACTCGCACATCTAAGCTTCTGTTTTCATTGAGCAGTATTCTAACACTGTTTTTGTTTAGTCTGCAAAGGGATATTCAGGAGAGCTTTGAGGCTTATGGTGAAAAAGGAAATATCTTCTGATAGAAACTGGAGAGAAGCTTTCCAAGGAACTGCTCTGTGACGTGTGCAATTCACTCAGAGTGTTATACCTCTCTACTCATACAGCATTGGGGAATCCCTTTTGGAGAAAAAGGTACCACGGGATATTCGGGAGCATATTGATGGTTATGTTCAAAAAGGAAATATCCTAAGACAAAAACTCGAAAAAAGCTTCCTGTGAAACTGCTTTGTGATAATTATCTTTATTCATCTCACATAGATAAAACTTTCTTTATGTTACGCAGTTTGGAAACTCCGTCATGGATGGATCTGTGAAGGGACATTTGGGAGCACATTCAGGACTAGGGTAAAAAAGTATATATCTTCAGATCAAAACTGGAAAGAAACATTCTGTGAATCTGCTTTTTGCTGTGTTTATTCATCTCACGTGGATACAACTTTCACTACATTATGCAGCTTGGAGACTCTGTTATGGGCTGATCCATGAAGGGACAATGGGGAGAACATTCAGGAGTATGTTGAAAAAGGAAATATCTTCAGATAAAAACTGGAAAGAACCTTTCTGTGAATCTGCTTGGCGATTGCTATGTTTATTTATTTCACATAGATAAAGGCTTCATTACATAACGTAGCTTGGAAACTCCGTCATGGACGGATCGCCGAACAGACATTCGAGAACACATTCAGGCCTATGGTGAAAATGGAAATACCTTTAGATAAAAACTGGAAAGAAGCATTCTGTGAATCTACTTTCTGCTATGTTTATTCATCTCACATTGATAAAGCTTTCTTTACATTACGCAGCTTGGAAACTCCATCATGGACGGATCTGCGAAGGGATATTCGGGATCACCTTCCAGCCTATGGTGTAAAAGGAAATATCTTCAGATAAAAACCAGAGAGAAGGTTTCTGAGAAGCTGATTTGTGATATGTGCATTCCAGTAAGGGATATATACCTCTTTTCTCATAAGGCAGTGTTTGAACACTGTTCCTGTAAAACCGAAAAGGTGATATTTTGGAGCACTTTGAAGACTATGGCAAAAATTGAAATGTCCTCAAATAAAACCCAGAGAGAAGCATTCCTACACACTACTCTCTCATATGTGCGTTCATTTCACAGAGTTAAAGCTTACTGTACGCTGTCCAGTTTGGAAACTCTGTCTTTGAGGAATCTGCAAAGGGATAGTAAGTGGCATCAGATGCTTGTGGTGAGCAAGGAAATGTCTTCCGATGAAAACTGGAGAGAAACTCTCTGAGCAACTGCTTTCTGATGTGTGTATTCATCTCATAGAGTTAAATCATTCTTTGGATTGAGCAGTTTGAAATCACTGTTTCTGTGGAAAGTGGGAAAGGACATTTGGGAACGCTCTTTAGAATATGCTGAAAAAGAAATACCCTCAGATAAAAACCAGAAGGAAGCTTTCTATGAAACTGTCCTCTGTCGTGTGAATTCCACTTGCACAGTTCAGCTTCTCTTTTCATTGATCAGTATTCTACCACTGTCATTGTTAAGTCTGCGAAGGGATATTCGGGAGCGCTCTGAGGATTACAGTGAAAAAGGAAATATGTTCTGATAGAAACTGGAGAGAAGCTTTCCGAGGAACTGCTTTGTGACGTGTGCGTTCCACTCACAGTGTTATACCTCTCTTCTCCTACAGCATCTGGGAAACCCTTTTGAAGAAAAAGGTACCAAGGTATATTCAGGAGCATATTGATGCCTATGATGAAAAGGGAAATAGCATCAGACAAAAACTGAAAAGAAGCTTTCTGTGAAACTGCTCTGTGATATGTGTATTCATCTCACATAGATAAAGCTTTCTTTCATTACGCAGCTTGGAGACTCTGTCATGGACGGATCCATGAAGGGACATTCTGGAGTGCATTCAGGCCTACAGTGAAAAAGGAAATATTTTCAGATAAAAACTGGAGAGAAGCTTTCTGAGAAACTGATTTGTGATGTGGGCATTTCGCTCAGGGAGTTATACGTTTTTTCTCATAAGGCAGTGTTTGAGCACTGTTCCTGTAAAACTGAAAAAGTGATATTTCGGATTGCAATCAAGACTATGGTGAAAAGTGAAATATCTTCAAATAAAACCCAGAAAGAAGCATTCCAAGAAACTGTTCTCTGATATGTGCATTCATTTCAAAGAGTTAAGGCTTACTCTAAGTTGCCCAGTTTGGAAACTCTGTCTTTGAGGACTCTGCGAAGCAGTATTAAGAGGCACCCGGAGGCCTGTGCTGAGCAAGAAAAGTCTTCTGATTAAAAGTGGAGAGAATCTTCCTGAGCAACTGCTTTGTGACGTGTGTATTTATCTCATAGAGTTAAACCATTCTTTGGATAGAGCAGTTTGAAATCACTGTTTCTTTGGAATCTGAGAAAGGACATTTGAGAACGCTGTTTAGAATATGGAGAATGAAATATCCTCAGATAACAAACAGAAGGAAGCTTTCTGTGAAACTGCTATGTTTCCTGTGAATTCCTCTCACTCAGTTAAGCTTCACTTTTCATTGAGCAGTTTTCTAAAACTGTGTTTAACGTGCAATGGGATATTCGGTAGCGCTTTGATTCTTACAGTGGAAAATTAAATAAGATCAGATAGAAACTGGAGAGAGGCTTTCCGAGGAACTGCTTTGTGACATGTGCATTCCACTCACAATGTTATACCTCTCTTCTCCTACAGCATTAGGGAAACCCTTTTGGAGAAAAATGTACCAAGGAATATTTGGGGGCATATTGATGCCTATGATGAAAAGGGAAGTACTCTAACACAAAAACTGGAAAGAAGCTTTCTGTGAAACTGCTCTGTGATAGGTGCATTCATCTCACGTAGATAAAGCTTTCTCTATATTATGCAACTTGGAAACGTTGTGGAATCTGAGGAAGGATATTTGGGAGCGCTCTTTGGAATATGGAGAAAGAAATATCCTCAGATAAAAACCAGAAGGAAGCTTTCTGCGAAACTGTTCTGTGATATGTGTATTCATCTCACATAGATAAAGCTTTCTTTACATTACACAGCTTGGAAAGTATGTCATGGACGGATCCACGAAGGGACATTCAGGAGCACATTCAGGACTATGGTGAAAAAGGAAATATCTTCAGATAAAAACTGGAAAGAAGTTTTCTGTGAATCTGCTTTTTACTATGTTTATTCATCTCACATAGATAAAGCTTTCTTTACATTACACACTCTGGAAACTGCATCATGTGTGGATCTGTGATGGGATATTCGGGATCATACAGGCTTATGGTGAAAATGGAAATATCTTCAGATAGAAACCAGAGAGAAGCTTTTATAGGAGCTGCTTTGTGATGTGTGCATTCCACTCACAGAGTTATACCTTTTTTCTCATAGAGGATTGGGGAATCCCTTTTGAAGAAAAAGTTACCAAGGGACATTCGGGCTTTTATGGACGACTATGGTGAAAAAGGAAATATCCTCAGACAGAAACTGGAAAGAAACTTTCGGTGAAACTGCTTTGTGATAGATATGTATATTCATCTCACATAGATAAAACGTTCTTTATATTACGCAGTTTAGAAACTCCATCATGGTTCGAATGCGCGAAGTTACATTTGGGAGCAGATTCAGGCCTATGGTGAAAAAGGAAATATCCTCAGACAGAAACTGGAAAGAAACTTTCGGTGAAACTGCTTTGTGATAGATATGTATATTCATCTCACATAGATAAAACGTTCTTTATATTACGCAGTTAGAAACTCCATCATGGTTCGAATGCGCGAAGTTACATTTGGGAGCAGATTCAGGCCTATGGTGAAAAAGGAAATATCTACAGTTAATAACTGGAGAGAAGACTTCTGAGAATCTGCTTTGTGATGCGTGTATTTCACTCAGAGAGTTATACCTCTTTTCTCATAAGGTAGTGTTTAAACACTGCTCCTGTAAAACTGAAAAAGTTCTATTTCGTAGCGCATTGAAGACTATGGTGACAAGTGAAAGATCCTCAAATGAAACCCAGAAGGAAGCGTTCCAAGAAACTGCTCTCTGATATGTGCATTCATTTCACAGAGTTAAAGCGTACTCTACTTTGCCCAGTTTGCAAACTCTGTCTTTGAGAAATCTGCGAAGGCATATTAAGTGGTGCACGGAGGCCTGTGGTGAGCAAGGAAATGTCTTCCGTTGAAAACTGGACAGAAGCTTTCTGAGCAACTGCTTTGTGACATGTGTATTCATCTCATAGAGTTAAATCATTCTTTGGATAGAGCAGTTTGAAATTACTGCTTCTGTGGAATCTGAGGAAGGACATTTGGGAACGTTCTTTAGAATATGCTGAAAAAGAAATACTCTCGGATAAAAACCAGAATGAAGCTCTCTGTGAAACGGCTCTGTGTTGTGTGAATTCCACTTACATAGTTCATCTTCTCTTTTCATTGAGCAGAATTCTAACACTTTTTTTATTTACTCTGTGAAGGGATATTCGGGAGCGTTTTGAGGCTTACGGTGAAAACAGATATATCTTCAGATAAAAACTGGAGACATGCTTTCCGAGGGGATGCTTTGTATCGTGTGCATTCCACTCTCAGAGATATACCTTTCATGTCATAGAATACTTGGGAATCCCTTTTGAAGAATTAGCTACCAAGTCATATTCACCTTATGGACCCCTATGGTGGAAAACGAAATATCATCAGACAAATACCGGAAAGAAGCTTTCTCTGAAACTGCTTTGTGAAATATATGCTTATTCACCTCACATGGATAAAGCTTTCTTTACATTACTCTGCTTGGAAACTCTGTCATGAACGGATCCACGAAGGGACATTCGGGGGCACCTTTAGGACTATGTTGAAAAAGGAAATATTTTCAGATAAAAACTGGAAAAAAGCTTTCTGTGAATCTGTTTTTTGCTATGTTTATTCATCTCACATAGATAAAGTGTTCTTTACATTACGGAGCTTGGAAACTCTGTCATTTATGGAACCGCAAAGGGACATTTGGGAGCACATTCAGGCCTATGGTGAAAATGGAAATATCTTCAGAAAAAAACTGGAGAGAAACTTTCTGAGATACTGCTTTGTGATGTGTGCTTTCCACTCAGGGTGTTATACCTCTTTTCTCATAAGGCAGTGTTTGAACACTGTTCCTGTAAAACCTAAAAAGTGCTATTTCGTAGTGCATTGAAGACTATGGCGACAAGTGAAAGATCCTCAAATGAAACCCAGAAAGAAGCATTCCAAGAAACTACTCTCTGACATGTGCATTCATTTCACGGAGTTAAAGCTTACTCTACATTGCTCAGTTTGGAAACTCTGTCTTTGAGGAATCTGCAAAGGTATGTTAAGTGGCGCCCTGAGGCCTGTGTTGAGCAAGGAAATGTCTTCTGTTGAAAGCTGAAGAGAATCGTTCTAAGCAACTGCTTCGTGATGTGTGTATTCATCTCATTGAGTTAAGTCATTCTTTGGATTGAGCAGTTTGAAGTCACTGTTTCTGTGGAACCTGAGAAAGGACATTTCAGAATGCTCATTAGAATACGCTGAAAAAGAAATATCCTCAGATAAAAACCAGAAGGAAGCTTTCTGTGAAACTGCTCTGTGTCTTGTGAATTAGACACACACAGTTCAACTTCTCTTTTCATTGAGCAATATTCTAAAAGTGTTTTTGTTTTGTCTGTTAAGGAATATTCGGAATGCTTTTAGGCTTATGGTGAAAACAGAAATATCTTCAGATAGAAACTGGAGAGAAGCTTTCAGAGGAGCTGCTTTGTGACGTGTGCATTCCACTCACAGAGTTATGCTTTTCTTCTCATAGAGGATTGGGTAGTCCCTTTTGGAGAAAAAGCTACGAAGTGATTTTCGGGAGTATATGGACGGCTATGGTGGAAAAGGAAATATCCTCAGAAAAAACTGGAAAGAAGCTTTCTGTGAAAATGCTTTGTGATACATATGTTTATTGATCTTACATAGATAAAACTTTCCCAATATTAAGCTGTTTGGAATCTGGAGAGAAGCTTTCCGAGGATCTGCTTTGTGACTGGTGCATCTCACTCACAGTGTTATACCTCCCTTCTCGTAGAGCATCAAGGAAACTCTTTCTGTGAAACTGTTCTGCTATATGTGTATTCATCTCACAGAGATTAAGCTTTCTTTACATTACGCAGCTTGGGAACTCTGTCATGGAAGGATCCGTGAAGGGACATTCTGGAGAACATTCAGGCCTACGGTGAAAAAGGAAATATCTTCAGATAAAAATTGGAAAGAAGCTTTCTGATAATCTGCTTTGTGCTATGTTTATTCACCTTACATAGATAAAGTTGTCTTTACATTACACAGCTTGGAAACCCTGTCATGGATGGATCCGTGAAGGGACGTTCGGGAGCACCTTCAGGCCTGTGGTGAAAAAGGAAACATCTTCTCATAAAACCTGGAGAGAAGGTTTCTGAGAAACTGCATTGTGATGTGTGCATTCCACTCAGGGAGTTATAACTCTTTGCTCATAGGGCAATGTTTGAACACTGCTCCTGTAAAACGAAAAAAGTGAATATCAGAGCCCATTGAAGACTACGGAAAAAGTGAAATATTCTCAAATAAAATTCAGAAAGAAGCGTTCCAAGAAACTGCTCTCTGACATGTGCATTGATTTCAAAGGGTTAAAGCTTACTCTACATTGCCCAGTTTGGAAAATCTGTCTATGAGGAATCTACGAAGGGATAATAAGTGGCGCCCGGAGGTCTGTGGTGAGCAAGGAAATGTCTTCTGTTGAAAACTGGAGAGTAGTTTTCTGAGCAACTGCCTGTGATGTGTGCTTTTTATCTCATACTGTTAAATCATTCTTTGGATTGAGCAGTTTGAAATCACTGTTTCTGTGGAACCTGAGAAAGGATATTTGGGAACACTCTTTAGAATATGCTGAAAAAGAAATACCCTCAGATAAAAACCAGAAGGAAGCTTTCTGTGAAACTGCTCTGTGTCCTGTGAATTCCACTCGCAGAGTTAAGCTTCTCTTTTCATTGAGCAGTATTCTGACACTGTTTTTGTGTAGCCTGCGAAGGGATATTTGGGAGGACTTTGAGGTTTATGTTGAAAACAGAAATATCTTCAGATAGAAACTGGAGAGAAGCTTTCCGCAAGCTGCTTTGTGACGTGTGCATTGCACTCACAGAGTTATACCTTGCTTCTCATAGAGGATTGGGGAATCCTTTTTGGAGAAAAAGCTACCAAGGGACATTCGGGAGTATATGGACGGCTATGGTGAAAAAGGAAATATCCTCGGACAAAACTGGAAAGAAGCTTTCTGTGAAACTGCTTTGTGATAGATATGTTTATTCATCTCACATAGACAACACTTTCTTTGTAGTATTCAGCCTGGAAAGTCCGTCACGGACGGATCCATGAAAGGACATTCGGGATCACATTCAGGCTTATGTTGAAAATGGAAATATCTTCAGATAGAAACTGGAGAGAAGCTTTCTGAGAAACTGCTTTGTGATTTGTGAATTCCACTCAGGATGTTATACTGCTTTTCTCATAAGGCAGTGTTTGAACACTGCCTCTGTAAACCGAAAAAGTGATATTTCAGAGCGCATTGAAGACTATGGCAAAAAGTGAAATATCATCATATAAAACCCAGAAACAGGCGATCCGAGAAACTGCTCTCTGATATGTGCATTCATTTCTCAGAGATAAAGCTTACTCGACATGCCCAGTTTGGAAACTCTGTCTTTGAGGAATCTGTGAAGGGATATTAAGTGGCCTCCAGAGGCCTGTGGTGAGAAAGGAAATGTCTTCTGTTGAAAAGTGGGGAGAAGCTTTCTGAGCAACTGCTTTGTGATGTGTGTATTCATCTCATAGAGTTAAATCATTCTTTGAATTTATCATTTGCAAATCACTGTTTCTGTGGAACCAGAGAAAGGACATTAGGAAACGCACTTTAGAATATGGATAAAGAAATACCATCAGATAAAAACTAGAAGGAACTTTCTGTGAAACTACTATGTGTCGTTTGAATTCCTCTCACTCAGTTAAGCTTGTCTTTTCATTGAGCTGTTTTCTAACACTGTTTAGGTTTAATCTGAGAAGCGATATTCAGGAGCATTTTGATTCTTATGGTGAAAACGGAAATATCTTCAGAGAGAAACTGGAGAGAAGCTTTCTGAGCATCTGCTTTGTGATGTGTGCATTAAAACTGCAGAGTTGTACTTTTCTTCTCATAGCAGATTGGGGAATCCATTTTGGAGAAAAAGCTACCATGGGACATTCGCCATACAGACGGCTATGGTGAAAAAGAAAATATCCTCAGACAAGAACTGGAATGAAGCCTTCTGTGAAAATGCTTTGTGATAGATATGTTTATTCATCTCACACACACAAAACTTTCTTTATATTACACAGTTTGAAAACTCCGTCATGGACGGGTCCACAAAGAGACATTCAGGAGAACATTCAGACATATGGTGAAAAAGGAAATATCTTCAGATAAAAACTGGAGAGAAGCTTTCTGAGAAACTGCTTTGTGACGTGTGCATTCCACTCAGGGAGTTATACTTCTTTTCTCATAAGTCAGTGTTTGAACACTGTTCTTTAAAACCGAAAATGTGATATTTCAGAGTGCATTGAAGACTATGGCAAAAAGTGAAATACACACAAATAAAACCTACAAAGAAGCATTCAAAGAAACTACTCTCTGATATGCGCATTCATGTCACAGAGTTAAAGCTTACTGTACGTTGCCCAGTGTGGAATCTTTGTCTTGAGGAATCTGCGAAAGGATATTATGTGGTGCCTGGAGGTCTGTGGTGAGCAAGAAAATGTCTTCCAATGAAAACTGGAGAAAAGCTTCCTGAGCAAATGCTTTGTGATGTGTGTATTCATCTGACAGAGTTAAACCATTCTTTGAATAGAGCAGTTTGAAATCACTGTTTCTATGGATTCTGAGCAAGGATATTTGGGAATGCTCTTTAGAATATGGAGAAAGAAATATCCTTAGATAAAAAAAAAAAAAAAACAGAAGGAAGCTTTCTTTAAAACGCTATTTGTCGTGTGAATTCCTAATACTCAATTAAGCTTCCCTTTTCATTGAGCTGTTTTCTAAGACTGTTTATGTTTAGCATGCAAAGGGATAGTCGGGAGCACTTTGAGGCTTACAGTGAAAAAGGAAATATGTTCAGATAGAAACTGAAGAGAAGCTTAACGAGGAACTGCTTTGTGACATGCGCATTCCATTCACAGTGTTTACATCTCTTCTCATTCAGAATCAGGGAACCCTTTGGGAGAAAAAGGTACCAAGGGATATCCAGGAGCACATTGATGCCTATGTTGAAAAGGGATATAGCCTTAGACAAAAACTGGAAAGAAACTTTCTGTTAAACTGCTTTGTGATATATGTATTCATCTTACATAGATAAATCTTTCTTTACATCATGCATCTTGGAAACTCTGTCATGGACTGATCTGGGGAGGGACAATCAGAAGCACATTCAGGACTACAGTGAAAAAGGAAATATCTTCAGATGAAAACTGGAAAGAAGCTTTCTGTGAATCTGCTCTTTGCTATGTTTATTCATCTCACATAGATAAAGATTTCTTTATAATACACAGCTTGGAAACTGCGTCAAGGACGGATCCGCAAAGGGACATTTGGGAGCACATTCAGGACTATGGTGAAAAAGGAAACATCTTCAGATAAAAACCGGAGAGAAGCGTTTTGTGAAACTGCTTTGTGATGTGTGCATTCCACTCAGGAAGTTATACCTCTTTTCTCATAAGGCAGTGTTTGAACACTGTTCCTGTAAACCCGAAAAAGTGATATTTTGGAGCGCATTGAAGACTATGGTGAAAAGTGAAATATCCTCAAATAAAACTCAGAAAGAAGCGTTCAAAGAAACTGCTCTCTGATATGTACATTCATTTCACAGACTTAAAGCTTACTCTACATTTCGCAGTTTGGAAACTCTGTCTTTGAGGAATCTGCGAAGGGATATTAAGTGGCACCTGGAGGCCTGTGATGAGCAAGGAAATGTCTTCCGTTGAAAACTGGAGAGAAGCCTTCTGAGCAACTCCTTTGTGATGTGAGTATTCATCTCATAGAGTTAAATCATTCTTTGGATGGAGTAGTTTGAAATCACTGTTTCTGTGGAACCTGAGAAAGGACATTTAGAAACGTTCTTTAGAATATGCTGAAAAAGAAATACCCTCAGATAAAAACCAGAAGGAAGCTTTCTGTGAAACGGCACTGTGTCATGTGAATTCCCCTCACACAGTTAAGCCTCTCTTTTCCTCGAGCAATATTCTAACACTGTGTTTAGTCTGCAAAGGTATATTCGGGAGCGTTTTGGGGCTTATGGTGAAATCGGGAATATCTTCAGATAGAAATTGGAGGGAAGCTTTCCGAGACCTACTTTGTGACGTGTGCATATCACTCACAGGGGTATATCTTTCTTCTCATAGAGGATTGGGGAATACCTTTTGGAGAAAAAGCTACCAAGGGACATTCAGCTGTATATGGATGGCTATGGTGTAAAAGGAATTATCCTAGACTAAAACTGGAAAGAAGCTTTCTATGAAACTGCTTTGTGATAGATATGTTTATTCATCTCACATAGATAAAACTTTCTTATTATTATGCAATTTGGAAACACTGTTATGGACGGATCGCAAAGGGACATTCTGGGGCACATTCAGGCCTATGGTGAAAAAGGAAGTATCTTGAGATAAAAACTGGTGAGAAGCTTTCTGAGAAACTGCTTTGTGATGTGTGCTTTCGAGTCAGGGAGTTATAACTCTTTTCTCATAAGGCAGTGTTTGAACACAGTTCCTGTAAAATTGAAAAAGTGATATTTCAGAGCTCATTGAAGACTATGGCGAAAAGTGAAATATCCTCAAATAAAACCTAAAAAGAAGCGTTCCAAGAAACTGCTCTCTGATATGTGGACATATTTCACAGACTTAAAGCTTACACTACAATTGCCCAGTTTGGAAACTCTGTGTTTGAGGAATCGGCGAAGGGATATTAAGTGGCGCCCGGAAGCTTTTGGTTACCATGAAAATGTCTTCTGATGAAAACTAGAGAGAAGCTTTCTGAGCAACTGCTTTGTGATGTATGTATTCATCTGATAGAGTTAAAGCATTCTTTGGATTGAACAGTTTGAAATCACTCTTTCTGTGGTATCTGAGGAAGTACATTTGGGAAAGCTCTTTAAAATATGGATAAAGAAATATCCTAAGATATAAACCAGAAGGAAGCTTTCTGAAAAACTGCTATATGTTGTGTGAATTCCTCTCGCTCAGTTAAGCTTCAATTTTCCTTGAGCAG
This sequence comes from Trachypithecus francoisi, assembly GCF_009764315.1. Classification (NCBI taxonomy): domain Eukaryota; kingdom Metazoa; phylum Chordata; class Mammalia; order Primates; family Cercopithecidae; genus Trachypithecus; species Trachypithecus francoisi. The sequence goes on along the minus strand of NW_022681472.1, from coordinate 511,297 downwards.
TTTTCTAACACTATTTATTTTTAGTGTACGAAGGGATATTCGGGAGTGCTTTGAGGCTTATGGTGAAAAAGATAATATGTTCAGATGGAAACTGGAGAGAAGCTTTCAGAGGAACTGCTTTGGGACGTGTGCATTCCACTCACAGCGGAATAACTCTCTTCTCATACAGAATCAGGGAAACCCTTGCTGTGAAACTCTTCTGTGATATGTGTATTCATCTCCCATAGATAAATCTTCCTTTACATTATGCAGCTTGGAATTTCTGTCATAGACGGATCCACGAAGGGACATTCAGGGGCACATTCAAGAGTATGGTTAAAAAAGAAAATATCTCCAGATAAAAACTGGAAAGAAGCTTTCTGTGAATCTGCTTTTTACTATGTTTATTCATCTCACATAGATAAAGTTCTGTTTACATTATGTAGCTTGGAAACTAAGTCGTGGATGGATCCATGAAGGGATATTCGGGAGCACATTCAGGACTATGGTGAAAAAGGAAATATCTGCAGATAAAACTGGAAAGAAATTTCTGTAAATCTACTTTTTGCTATGTTTACTTATCTAACATAGATAAAGCTTTCTTGACATTACACAGCTTGGAATTTCCGTTATGGACGGATCCACGAAGGGATATTCGGGATCACATTCAGGCCTGTGGTGAAAAAGGAAATATTTTCAGATAAAAACTGGATAGAAGCTTTCTGAGAAACTGCTTTGTGATGTGTGCATTCCACTCAGGGAGTTAAACTTCTTTTCTCATAGGGCAATGTTTGAACACTCTTCCTGTAAAACTGAAAAAGTAATATTTCAGAGCACATTGAAATAGATGGCAAAAAGTGATATACCCTCAATCAAACCCAGAAAGAAGCGTTCCAAGAAACTGCTCTCTGATATGTGCATTCATTTCAGAGTGTTCAAGTTTACTCTACATTCCCCAGTTTGGAAAGTCTGTCTTTGAGGAATCTGTGAAGGGATATTAAGTGACTCCTGGAGGCCTGTTGTGAGCAAGGAAATGTCTTCCATTGAAAACTGGAGAGAAGATTTCTGAGCAAATGCTTTGTGGCGTTTGTATTCATCTCATAGAGTTAAATCATTCTTTGGATTGAGCAGGTTGAAATCACTGTTTCTGTGGAATCTGAGAAAGGACATTTGGGAGCGCTCTTTAAAATATGGTGAAAAAAAATACCCTCTGATAAAAACCAGAAGGAAGCTTTCTGTGAAACTGCTCTGTTTTGTTTGAATTCCACTCGCACAGTTAAGCTTCTCTTTTCATTGAGCAGTATTCTAACACTGTTTTGATTTTGTCTGCGAAGACATATTCGGGAGCACTTCACTTTGAGGCTTATGGTGAAAACGGAAATGTCTTTACTTAGAAACTGGAGAGAAGCATTCCGAGGTGCTGCTTTGTGACTTGTGTATTGCACTCACAGAGTTATACCTTTCTTCTCATAGAGGATTGGGGAATCCCTTCTGGGGAAAAAGCTACCAAGGGACATTCGGGAGTATATGGACGGCTATGGTGAAAAATGAAATATCCTCAGAAAAAAACTGGAAAGGAGCTTTCTGTGAAAATGCTTTGTGATAGATATGTTTGTCAATCTCACATAGATAAACTTTCTTAATATTACACAGTTTTGAAACTACATCATGGATGGATGTGTGAAAGGATATTCGGGAGCACATTCAGGCCTCTGGTGAAAATGGAAATATCTTCAGATAAAAATTGGAGAGAAGTTTTCTGAGAAACTGTTTTGTGATGTGTACATTCCACTCAGGGAGTTATACCTCTTTTCTCATAAGACAGTGTTTAAACATTGGTACCTGTGAAACTAAAAAAGTGATATTTTGGAGCGTTTTGAAGACTATGGTGAGAAGTGAAATATCCTCAAATAAACCCTAGAAAGAAGCACTCAAAGACACTGCTCTCTGATACGTGTATTCATTTCACAGAGATAAAATTTACTCTACGTTGCTCAGTTTAGATACTCCATCTTTGAGGGATCTGCAAAAGGATATTAAGTGGCACCTGGAGGCCTGTGCTGGGCAAGGAAATGTCTTCCTGGGAAAACTGAAGAGAAGCATTCTGAGCAACTGCTTTGTAATGTGTGTATTCATCTTACAGATTTACACCACTCTTTGGATTGAGCAGTTTCAAATCACTGCTTCTGTGGAATCTGAGGAAGGACAATTTAGAACGTTCTTTAGAATATGGAGAAGTAAATATCCTCAGATAAAAACCAGATGGAAGCTTTTTGTACTTCTAGGTGTCACGTGAATTTCTCAGGCAGTTAAGCTTCTATTTTCTTTGAGCAGTTTTCTAACAGTGTTTATGTTTAGCGTGCGAAAGGATATTCGGGAGCACTTTGAGGATTATGGTGAAAAAGGAGATATGTTCCGATCAAAACTGGAGAGAAGCTTTCAGAGAAACTGCTTTGTGACCTGTGCATTCCACTCACATTGTTATATTCTCTTCTCATATGGCATCGGGGAAATCTTTTTGAAGAAAAAGGTACCATGAGATATTCGGAAGCACATTCAGGACTATGGTGAAAAGGGAAATAGCCTCAGACAAAAACTGGAAAGAAGCTCTCTGTGAAACTTCTGTGATATGTGTATTCACGTCACATAGATAAAGCTTTCTTTACATAACGCACCTTAAAATCTCTGAAATGGTTGGATCCGGGAGAGGACATTCGGGAGCACATTCAGGACTATGGTGAAAATGGAAATATCTGCAGATGAAAACTGAAAAGAAGCTTTCTGTGGATCTACTTTTGGTATGTTTATTCATCTCACGTTGATAAAGCTTTCTTTACATTACACAGCTTGGATACTCTGTCATGGATGGATCCACAAAGGGACATTCAGGAGCACTTTCAGGACTATGGTGAAAAAGGAAATATCTTCAGGTAAAAATTGGAGAGAAGCTTTCTGAGAAACTGCTTTGTGATGTGTGCCTTCCACTCAGGGAGTTATACCTCTTTTCTCATAAGGCTGAGACACTGTTACTGTAAGACCGAAGAACTTGTATTTTGGAGAGCATTGAAGACTATGGTGAAAAGTGAAATATCTTAAAATTAAACCCAAAAGGAAACGTTCCAAGAAAATGCTCTCTGATATGTGGATTCATTTCACAGAGTTAAAGCTATCTCAACATTGCCCAGTTTGGAATCTCTGTCTTTGAGGAATCTGCGGAGGGATATTAAGTGACGTCTGTAGGCATGTTGTGAGCAAGAAAATGTCTTCCGATGAAAACTGGAGAGAAGCTTTCTGAGCAACTGCTTTGTGACATGTGTATTCATCTCATAGAGTTAAATCGGTCTTTGGATTGAGCAGTTTGATGACTGTTTCTGTGGAACCTGAGGAAGGACATTTGGGAGCGCTCTTTAGAGTATGCTGAAAAAGAAATACCCTCAGATAAAAATCAGAAGGAAGCTTTCAGTGAAACTGCTCTGTGTCATGTGAAATCCACTCACACAGTTAAGCCTCTCTTTTCATAGAGCAGTATTCTAACGCTGTTTTTGTTTAGTCTGCAAAGGGATATTCGGGAGCGATTTGAGGGTTATGGTGAAAACGGAAATGTCTTCAGATAGAAACTGGAGAGAATTTTTCCAAAAGGCTACTTTGTTACGTGTGCATTCCACTCACAGTGTTATACCTTTCTTCTCATAGAGGATTGGGGAATGCCTTTTGGAGAAAAAGGTACCAAGGGACATTCAGGAGTATATGGATGGCTATGGTGAATAAGGAAATATCCTCAGACAAAAACTGGAAAGAAACTTTCTGTGAAACTGCTTTGTGATAGATATGTTTATTCATCTCACATAGATAAAACTTTCTTTATATTATCCGGTTTGGAACCTCCATCATGGATGGATCCATGAAGGGACATTTGGGAGCACATTCAGGGCTATGGTGAAAAAGGAAATATCCTCAGTTAAAAACGGGAGAGAAGCTTTCTGAGGAACTGCTTTGGGATGTGTGCATTCCACTCAGTGTGTTATACCTGTTTTCTAATAAGGCAGTGTTTCAACACCATTCCTGTAAAACCGAAAAGTGATATTTCTGAGTGCTTTGAAGTCTATGGCAAAAAGTGAAATATCCTCAAATAAAACCCAGAAAGAAGTGTTCCAAGAAACTGCTCTCTGATATGTGCATTCATTTCTCAGAGATAAAGCTTACTCTACATTGCCCAGTTTGGAAACTGTCTCTGAGGAATCTGCGAAGGGATATTAAGTGGTGCCCGGATGCCAATGGTATGCAAGGAAATGTCTTCCAGTGAAAACTGGAGAGAAACTTTCTGAGCAACTGCTTTGTGATGTGCGTATTCATCTCAGATAGTTAAGCCATTCTTTCAATTGAGCAGTTTGAAATCACTGCTTCTGTGGAATCTGAGAAGGGACATTAGGGAACAATCTTCAGAATATGAGGAAAGCAATATCCTCAGGTAAAAACCAGAAGGAAGCTTTCTGTGAAACTGTTATGTGTCGTGTGAATTCCTCTTGTTCAGTTAAGTTTCTCTTTCAGTTAAGTAGTTTTCCAGCACTGTTTATGTTTAGCATATGAAGGGATATTTGGGAGCACTTTGCGGCTTATGGTGAAATAGAAAATATCTTCAGATAGAAACTGGAGAGAAGCTTACTGAGGAACTGCTTTGTGACTTGTGCATTCCACTCACAGTGTTATACCTCTATTCTCATACAGCATCGGGGGAATTCTTTCTGTGAAACCATTGTGTGATATGTGTATTCATCTCACATAGAGAAAGCTTTCTCTACATAACACAACTTGGAAACACTGTCATGGATATATGCACGAAGGGATAAATGGGAGCAAATTAGGACTATGGTGAAAAACAAATATCTTCAGATAAAAACTGGAACCAAGTTTTCTGTGAATTTGCTTTTTGCTATGTTTATTCATCTTATACAGGTAAAACTTTCTTTATATTACACAGTGTGGAAACTGTCATGCACGGATCTGCGAAGGGACATTCGGGAGCACATTCAGTCCTTTGGTGAAAAAGGAAACATCTTCAGATAAAAACTGGTGAGAAGATTCCTGAGAAACTGCTTTGTGATGTGTGCATTCCAGTCAGGGAGTTATATCTCCTTTCTCCTAAGGCAGAGTTTGAACACTGTTCCTGTAAACCCAAAAATGTGATATTTCAGTATGCATTGAGGATTATGGTGAAAAGTGAAGTATCCTCAAATAAAACCCAGAAAGAAGCATTCCAAGAAACTGCTCTCTAATATGTGTATTCATTTCCCAGAGTTAAATTTTACTCTACATTGCCCAGTTTAGAAACTCTGTCGATGAAGAATCTGCAAAGGGATATTAAGTGCTGCCGGAGGCCTGTGGTGAGCTAGGAAATGTCTTCCAATGAAAACTGGAGAGAAGCTTTTTGAGCAACTGCTTTGTGATGTGTGTATTCATCTCTTAGAGTTAAACCATTCTTTGGATTGAGCAGTTTGAAATCACTGTTTCTGTGGAATCTGAGGAAGGACATTTGGGAATGCTCTTTAGAATATGGAGAACAAAATGTCTTCAGATAAAAAGCAGAAAGAAGCTTTCTGTGAAACTGCTATGTGTTATGTGAATTGCTCTCGCTCAGTTAAGCTTCTCTTGTCATTGAGCAGTTTTCTAACACTGTTTACGTTTAGTGTGCGAAGGGATATTTGGAAGCTCTTTGAGTCTTATGGTGAAAAAGGAAATATGTTCACATAGAAACTGGAGAGAAGGTTTCCATGGAAGTGCTTTGTGACGTCTGCATTCCACTCACAGTGTTATACTTCTCTTCACATACTACATCGGGGAAAGCCTTTTGGAGGAAAAGTTACCAAGAGATATTTTGGAGCATATTGACGCCTATGGTGAGAAGGAAAATACCCTCAGATAAAAACTGGAAAGAAGATTTATGTGAGACTGCTCTGTGATATGTGTATTCATCTCACATAGATAAAGCTTTCCTTACATTACGCAGCTTGGAAACTCAGTCATGGATGGATCCATGATGAGACATTCGGGAGCACATTCACGACTGCGGTGAAAAAGTAAATATCTTCAGATAAAAACCGGAAAGAAGCTTTCTGTGAATCTGCTTTTTGCTATGCTTATTTATATCATATAAGTAAAGCTTTCTTTACATTACACAGCTTGGAAACTGTCATGGATGGATCTGCGAAAGGACATTCGGGAGCACATTCAGGATTATGGTGAAAAAGGAAATATCCTCATGTAAAAAATGGAGAGACGTTTTCTGAGAAACTGGTTGTGATGTGTGCATTCCACTCAGGGAGTTATAACTCTTTTCTCAAAAAGCAGTGTTTGAACACTGTTCCTCTAAAACCGAAAAAGTGATATTTTGGAGCACATTGAAGACTATAGCAAAAGTTAAATATACTCAAATCAAAACCAGAAAGAAGCATTCCAAGAAACTGTTCCCTGATACGTGCATTCATTTCACAGAGTTAAAGCATACTCTACATTGCCCAGTTTAGAAAGTCTGTCTTTGAGGAATATACGAAAGGATATTAACTGGCGCCAGGAGGCCTGTGGTGAGCAAGGAAACATCTTTCATTGAAAACTGGAGAGAAGCTTTCTGAGCAACTGCTTTGTGACATTTGTATTTATCACATAAAGTTAAACCTTTCTTTGGTTTTAGCAGTTTGAAATCTCTGTTTCTGTGGAATCTGAGGAAGGACATTTGGGAACACTCTTTAGAATATTGAGAAAGAAATATCCTCAGATAATAACCAGAAGGAAGCTTTCTGTGAAACTGCTATGAGTCGTGTGAAATCCTCTCGCTCAATTAACATTCTTTTTTCATTGAGCAGTTTTCTAACACTGTTTATGTTTAGCTTGTGAAGGGATATTCGGGAGCACTTTGAGGCTTATGGTGAAAAAGGAAATATGTTCAGATAGAAACTGGAGAGAAGCTTTCTGAGGAACTGCTTTGTGACGTGTGCATTCCACTCACAGTGTTATACCTTTCTTCTCATACAGCAGTGGGGAAACACTTTTGGAAGAAAGGTTACCAAGGGATATTCGGATGAATATTGACCCCTATGGTGAAAAGGGAAATAGCCTCAGACAAAAATTGGAAAGAAGGTTTCTGTGAAATTGCTCTATGATAGTTGTATTCAACTCATATAGATAAAGCTTTCTTTACATTACACAGCTTGGAAACTCTGTCATGGATGGATCCATGAAGGAACATTCGGGAGCACATTCAGGCCTATGGTGAAAAAGGAAATATCTTCAGCTAAAAACTGGAAAGTATCTTTCTGTGAATCTGCTTTGCTGCGTTTATTCAACTCACATAGTTAAAGCTTTCTTCACATTACGCTGCTTGGAAACTCTGTCATGGATGGATCCGTGAAGGGACATTCGGGAGCACATTCAGGACTATGGTGAAAATGGAAATCTCTTCAGATAAAAACTGGAGAGAAGCTTTCTGAGAAACTGTTTTGTGATGTGTGCATTTCACTCAGGGAGTTATAACTGTTTTCTCATAAGACAGTGTTTGAAAATTGTTCCTGTAAAACCCAAAAAGTGATATTTCGCAGCGCATTGTAGACTTTGGTGAAAAGTGAAATACACTCAAATAAAAAACACAAAGAAGCATTCCAAGAAACTGCTCTCTGATACGCACATTCATTACACAGAGTTAAAGCTTACTCTACGTTGCCCAGTTGGAATCTCTGTGTGGAGGAATCTGCGAAACAATATTAAGTGGCGCCCGGAGGTCTGTGTTGAGCAAGGAATTGTCTTCGATGAAAACTGCAGAAAAGCTTTCTGAGCAACTGCTTTGTGATGTGTGTATTCATCTCATAGAGTTAAACTATTCTTTGGATAGAGCAGTTTGAAATCACTGTTTCTGTGGAATATGAGGAACGATATTTGGGAACACTCTTTAGAACTTGGAGAAAGAAATATCCTCAGGAATAAAAAAAAACAGAAGGAAGGTTTCTGTGAAACTGCTATGTGCCGTGGGAATTCTTCTCGCTCACTTAAGTTTCTCTTTTCCTTGAGCTGTTTTCTAACCCTGTTTATGTTTAGCATGCAAAGGGATATTTGGGAGTGCTTTGAGGCTTACTGTGAAAAAGGAAATATGTTCAGATAAAACCTGGAGAGAAGCTTTCTGAGAAACCACTTTGTGATGTGTGCATTCCACTCAGGGATTTATACCTCTTTCCTTCTAAGGCAGTGTTTGAACACTATTCCTGTAAAACCGAAAAAGTGATATTTTGGAATGCATTGAAGACTATGGAGAAAAGTGACATATCCTCAAATAAAACCCAGAAAGAAGCGTTCCAAGAAACTGCTCTGTTATGTGGATTCATTTCACAGAGATAAAGCTTACTCTATGTTGCCCAGTTTGGAATCTCTGTCTTTGAGGAATCTACAAACTGTTATTAAGTGGTGCCTGAAGGCCTGTGGTGAGCGAGAAAATGTCTTGCGACGAAAACTGGAGAGAAGCTTTCTGAGTAACTGTTTTGTGGTGTGTGTATTCATCTCATAGAGTTAAACCATTCTTCAGATTTAGTAGTTTGAAATTACTGTTTCTGTGGAACCTGAGAAAAGACATTTGGGAAAGCCCTTTAGAATATGTTAAAATATAAATACACTCAGATAAAAGCCAGAGTGAAGCTTTCTGTGAAATTGCTCTGTGTCCTGTGAATCCTACTCACACAGTTAAGCTTCTCTTTTCATTGAGCAGTATTCTAACACTTTGTTTAGTCTGCAAAGGGATATTCGAGAGTGCTTTGAGGCTTATGGTGAAAACGGAAATATCTTCAGATAGAGAATGGAGAGAATATTTCCGTGGAGCTGCTTTGTGACATGTGCATCATTGAGCACTATTCTAACATTGTTTTTGTTTAGTCTGTGAAGGGAAATCCGGGAGCACTTTGAGGCTTATATTGAAAAAGAAAATATCTTCAGATAGAAAGCAAAGAGAAGCTTACCGAGGAACTGCTTCGTGACGTGTGCATTCCACTCACAGGGTTATACCTTTTTTCCCATAGAGGATTGGGGTATCCCTTTTGGAGGAAAAACTACCAAGGGACATTCGGGAGTATATGGAAGGCTATGGTGAAAAAGGAAATATCCTCAGAAAAATACTGGAAAGAAGCTTTCTGTGAAACTGCTTTGTGATAGAAATGTTTATTCATCTCATGTAGATAAAGCTTTCTTTATATTACACAGTTTGGAAACTGGGTCATGGACAGATCTGCGAAGGGACATTCTGAAGCACATTTAGGTCTATGGTGAAAAAGGAAATATCTTGAGATAAAAACCGGAGAGAAGCTTTCTGAGAAACAGCTTTATGATGTGTGCATTCCACTCAGGGAGTTATACCTCTTTTCTCATAAGGCAGTGTTTGAACATCGTTCCTGTAAAACTGAAAAAGTGATACTTCAGATCTCATTGCAGACTATGGTGAAAAGTGGAATATCTTCAAATAAAACCCAGAAAGAAGCGTTCCAAAAGACTGCTCTCTGATATGTGTTTTCATTTCACAGAGTTAAAGCTTACTGTACATTTCCGAGTTTGGAAACTCTGTCTTCAAGGAATCTGTGAAGGGATATTAAGTGGTGCCTGGAGGCCTGTGGTGAGCAAGGAAATGTCTTCGGTTGAAAACTGGAGAGAAGTTTTCTGAGCAACTGCTTTGTGATGTGTGTAATCATCTCTTAGAGTTAAATCATTGTTTGGATTGAGCAGTTTGAAATCACTGTTTCTGTGAAACCTGAGAAGGGACATTTGGGAACGCTCTTTAGAATATGTGGAAAAAGAAGCACCCTCAGATAAAAATCAGAAGGATGCTTTCTGTGAAACTGCTCTGTGTCGTGTGAATTCCACTCGTACAATTAAGCTTCTATTTTCATTGAGCAGTATTCTAACACTGTGTTTGTTTAATCTGAAAAGGGATATTCGGGAGCACTTTTAGACTTATGGTGAAAACAGAAATATCTTCAGATGGAAACTGGAGATAACTTTTCCAATGACCTACTTTGTGACATGTGCATTCCACTCACAGAGTTATACCTTTCTTCTCAGAGAATTGGGGAATCTTTTTCAGAGAGAAAGCTACCAAGGGACATTTGGGAGTATATTGACAGCTATAGTGAAAAATGAAATATCCTCAGACAAAAATTGGAAAGAAACTGTTTGTGAAACTGCTTTGTGATAGATATGTTTATTCATCTCACATGTTTAAACCGTTCTTTATATTATGCAGTTTGGAAACTCTGTCAAGGATGCATCCACGAAGGGACATTCAGGAGCACATTCAGGCCTATGGTGAAAAAGGAAATCTCTTCAGACAAAAACTGGAGAGAAGCTTTCTGAGAAACTGATTTGTTATGTGTGCATTCCACTCAGGGAGTTATACCTCTTTTCTCATAAGGCAGTGTTTGAACACTGTTACTGTAAAACCGAGAAAGTGATATATCAGAGTGCCTTGAAGACTATGGCGAAAAGCAAAATTTCCTCAAATAAAACCCAGAAAGAAGCGTTCCAACAAACTACTCTCTGAGATATGCCTTCATTTCACAGAGATAAAGCTTACTTAATGATGTCCAGTTTTAAACTGTGTCTTTGAGGAATCTGTGAAGGGATATTAAGGGGCACACGGAGGCCTGTGGTGAGCAAGGAAATGCCTACCAATGAATACTGGAGAGAAATTTTCTGAGAAACTGCTTTGTGATGTGTGTATTCATCTCATGGAGTTAATCATTCTTTGTACTGAGCAGTTTGAAATCACTGTTTCTGTGGAACCTGAGAAAGGACATTTGGGAACGCTCTTTAGAATATGCAGAAAGAAATATCCTCAGATGGGGTGCAGAGCAAGATGGCCGAATAGGAACAGCTCCAGTCTCCAACTCCCAGTGCGAGCAACACGGAAGACCGGTGATTTCTGCATTTTCAACTGAGGTACTGGGGTCATCTCTCTAGGGAGTGCCGGACAATCGGTGCTGGTCAGCTGCTGCAGCCTGACCAGCGTGAGCTGAAGCAGGGCGAGGCATCACCTCACCTGGAAGCACAAGGGGGAAGGAAATCTGTTTTCCTAGCCAGGGGAACTGAGACACACAACACCTGGAAAATCCGGTAACTTCCACCCCAATACTGCGCTTTAAGGAAACAGGCACACCAGGAGAATATATCCCACACCTGGCCGGGAGGGTCCCATGCTCACGGAGCCTCCCTCACTGCTAACACAGCAGTCTGCGACGATCGATCCGCAAGGCAGCAGCGAGGCTGGGGGAGGGGCGCCCGCCATTGCCGAGGCTTAAGTAGGTAAACAAAGCCGCTGGGAAGCTCGAACTGGGGGGAGCTCACAGCAGCTCAAGGAAACCTGCCTATCTCTGTAGACTCCACCTCTGGGGACAGCCCACAGCTGAGGTCCAATAGGTGAAGCAGCGGGGGCCGGTGCAGAGGCGAAGGACTCTGTCTGACAGCTTTGGGGAGAGCCATGGATCTCCCAACGCAGAGGTTGAGATACGAGAACGGACAGACTGCCTGCTCAGGTGGGTCCCTGACCCCTGAGTAGCCTAGCTGGGAGACATCCCCCACTAGGGGCAGTCTGACACCCCACACCTCACAGGGTGGAGTCATCCCTGAGAGGAAACTTCCAAAGGAAGAATCAGACAGGTACACTCGCTGTTCAGCAATATTCTATCTTCGGCAACCTCTGCTGCTGATACCCAGGCAAACAGGGTCTGGAGTGGACCTCAAGCAATCTCAAACAGACCAACAGACAGTCCTTCTGACTGTCAGAAGGAAAACTATCAAACAGGAAGGACACCTACACCAAAACCCCATCAGTACGTCACCATCATCAAAGACCAGAGACAGATAAAACCACAAAGATGGGGAAGAAGCAGGGCAGAAAAGCTGGAAATTCAAAAAATAAGAGCGCATCTCCCCCTGCAAAGGAGCGCAGCCCATCGCCAGCAACGGATCAAAGCTGGTCAGAGAATGACTTTGACAAGATGAGAGAAGAAGGCTTCAGCTCATCAAACTTCTCAGAGCTAAAGGAGGAATTACGTACCCAGCACAAAGAAACTAAAAATCTTGAAAAAAGAGTGGAAGAATTGACAGCTAGACTAATTAATGCAGAGAAGATCATAAACGAAATGACAGAGATGAAAACCATGACACGAGAAATACGTGACAAATGCACAAGCTTCAGTAACCGACTCGATCAACTGGAAGAAAGAGTATCAGCGATTGAGGATCAAATGAATGAAATGAAGCGAGAAGAGAAACCAAAAGAAAAAAGAAGAAAAAGAAATGAACAAAGCCTGCAAGAAGTATGGGATAATGTAAAAAGACGAAATCTACGTCTGATTGGGGTGCCTGAAAGTGAGGGGGAAAATGGAACTAACTTGGAAAACACTCTGCAGGGTATCATCCAGGAGAACTTCCCCAACCTAGTAGGGCAGGCCAACATTCAACTTCAGGAAATACAGAGAACGCCACAAAGATACTCCTCCAGAAGAGCAACTCCAAGACACATAATTGCCAGATTCACCAAAGTTGAAATGAAGGAAAAAATCTTAAGGGCAGCCAGAGAGAAAGGTCGAGTTACCCACAAAGGGAATCCCATCAGACTAACAGCAGATCTCTCGGCAGAAACTCTACAAGCCAGAAGAGAGTGGGGGCCAATATTCAACGTTCTTCAAGAAAAGAATTTTCAACCCAGATTTCATATCCAGCCAAACTAAGTTTCATAAGTGAAGGAGAAATAAAATCCTTTACAGATAAGCAAATGCTTAGAGATTTTGTCACCACCAGGCCTGCCTTACAAGAGACCCTGAAGGAAGCCCTAAACATGGAAAGGAACAACCAGTACCAGCCATTGCAAAAACATGCCAAAATGTAAAGACCATCGAGGCTAGGAAGAAACTGCATCAACTAACGAGCAAAATAACCAGTTAATATCATAATGACAGGAACAAGTTCACACATAACAATATTAACCTTCAATGGAAATGGACTAAATGCTCCAATTAAAAGACACAGACTGGCAAACTGGATAAAGAGTCAAGACCCATCAGTCTGCTGTCTTCAGGAGACCCGTCTCACATGCAGAGACATATATAGGCTCAAAATAAAGGGATAGAGGAAGATCTACCAAGCAAATGGAGAACACAGAAAAGCAAGGGTTGCAATCCTAGTCTCTGATAAAACAGACTTTAAACCATCAAAGATCAAAAGAGACAAAGAAGGCCATTACATCATGGTAAAGGGATCAATTCAACAGGAAGAGCTAACTCTCCTAAATATATATGCACCCAATACAGGAGCACCCAGATTCATAAAGCAAGTCCTTAGAGACCTACAAAGAGACTTAGACTCCCATACAATAATAATGGGAGATTTCAACACTCCACTGTCAACATTAGACAGATCAACGAGACAGAAAGTTAACAAAGATATCCAGGATTGAACTCATCTCTGCACCAAGCGGACCTAATAGACATCTATAGAACTCTCCACCCCAGATCAACAGAATATACATTCTTCTCAGCACCACATCGCACTTATTCCAAAATTGACCACATAATTGGAAGTAAAGCACTCCTCAGCAAATGTACAAGAACAGAAATTATAACAAACTGTCTCTCAGACCACAGTGCAATCAAACTAGAACTCAGGGCTAAGAAACTCATCAAAACCGCTCAACTACATGGAAACTGAACAACCTGCTCCTGAATGACTACTGGGTACATAACGAAATGAAAGCAGAAATAAAGATGTTCTTTGAAACCAATGAGAACTAAGTTACAACATACCAGAATCTCTGGGACACATTTAAACAGTGTGTAGAGGGAAATTTATAGCACTAAATGCCCACAAGAGAAAGCAGGAAAGATCTAAAATTGACACTTTAACATCACAATTAAAAGAACTAGAGAGGCAAGAGCAAACACATTCAAAAGCTAGCAGAAGGCAAGAATAACTAAGATCAGAGCAGAACTGAAGGAGATAGAGACACAAAAACCCTCCAAAAAATCAATGAATCCAGGAGTTGGTTTTTTGAAAAGATCAACAAAATTGACAGACCGCTAGCAAGATAATAAAGAGAAAAGAGAGAGGAATCAAATAGACGCAATAAAAAATGATAAAGGGGATATCACCACCGACCCCACAGAAATACAAACAACCATCAGAGAATAGTATAAATGCCTCTACGCAAATCAACTAGAAAATCTAGAAGAAATGGATAATTTCCTGCACACTTACACTCTCCAAGACTGAACCAGGAAGAAGTTGAATCCCTGAATAGACCAATAACAGGCTCTGAAATTGAGGCAATAATTAATAGCCTACCCACCAAAAAAAGTCCAGGACCAGATGGATTCACAGCTGAATTCTACCAGAGGTACAAGGAGGAGCTGGTACCATTCCTTCTGAAACTATTCCAATCAATAGAAAAAGAGGAATCCTCCCTAACTCATTTTATGAGGCCAACATCATCCTGATACCAAAGCCTGGCAGAGACACAACAAAAAAGAGAATTTTAGACCAATATCCCTGATGAACATCGATGCAAAAATTCTCATAAAATACTGGCAAACTGGATTCAGCAGCACATCAAAAAGCTTATCCACCATGATCAAGTGGGCTTCATCCCTGGGATGCAAGGCTGGTTCAACATTCACAAATCAATAAACGTAATCCAGCATATAAACAGAACCAAAGACAAGAACCACATGATTATCTCAATACATGCAGAAAAGGCTTTTGACAAAATTCAGCAGCCCTTTATGCTAAAAACGCTCAATAAATTCGTTATTGATGGAACGTACCTCAAAATAATAAGAGCTATCTATGACAAACCCACAGCTAATATCATACTGAATGGGCAAAAACTGGAAAAATTCCCTTTGAAAACTGCACAAGACAGGGATGCCCTCTCTCACCACTCCTATTCAACATAGTGTTGGAAGTTCTGGCTAGGGCAATCAGGCAAGAGAAAGAAATCAAGGGTATCCAGTTAGGAAAAGAAGAAGTCAAATTGTCCCTGTTTGCAGATGACATGATTGTATATTTAGAAAACCCCATCGTCTCAGCCCAAAATCTCCTTAAGCTGATAAGCAACTTCAGCAAAGTCTCAGGATACAAAATTCATGTGCAAAAATCACAAGCATTCTTATACACCAGTAACAGACAAGCAGAGAGCCAAATCAGGAATGAACTTCCATTCACAATTGCTTCAAAGAGAATCAAATACCTAGGAATCCAGCTTACAAGGGATGTCAAGGACCTCTTCAAGGAGAACTACAAACCACCGCTCAGTGAAATCAAAGAGGACACAAACAAATGGAAGAACATACCATGCTCATGGATAGGAAGAATCAATATCGTGAAAATGGCCATACTGCCCAAGGTGATTTATAGATTCAATGCCATCCCTATCAAGCTACCAATGACTTTCTTCACAGAATTGGAAAAAACTGCTTTAAAGTTCATATGGAACCAAAAAAGAGCCCGCATTGCCAAGACAATCCTACGTCAAAAGGACAAAGCTGGAGGCGTCACGCTACCTGACTTCAAACTATACTACAAGGCTACAGTAACCAAAACAGCATGGTACTGGTACCACAACAGAGAAATAGACCAATGGAACAGAACAGAGTCCTCAGAAATAATACCACACATCTACAACCATCTGATCTTTGACAAACCTGAGAGAAACAAGAAATGGGGAAAGGATTCCCTATTTAATAAATGGTGCTGGGAAAATTGGCTAGCCATAAGTAGAAAGCTGAAACTGGATCCTTTCCTTACTCCTTATACGAAGATTAATTCAAGATGGATTAGAGACTTAAATGTTAGACCTAATACCATAAAAACCCTAGAAGAAATCTAGGTAGTACCATTCAGGACATAGGCATGGGCAAGGACTTCATGTCTAAAACACCAAAAGCAATGGCAGCAAAAGCCAAAATTGACAAATGGGATCTAATTAAACTAAAGAGCTTGTGCACAGCAAAAGAAACTACCATCAGAGTGAACAGGCAACCTACAGAATGGGAGAAAATTTTTGCAACCTACTCATCTGACAAAGGGCTAATATCTAGAATCTACAAAGAACTCAAACAAATATACAAGAAAAAAACAACCCCATCAAAAAGTGGGGAAAGGATATGAACAGACATTTCTCAAAAGAAGACATCCATACAGCCAACAGACACATGAAAAAATGCTCATCATCACTCGCCATCAGAGAAATGCAAATCAAAACCACAATGAGATACCATCTCACACCAGTTAGAATGGCAATCATTAAGAAGTCAGGAAACAAGATGTTGGAGAGGATGTGGAGAAATAGGAACACTTTTACACTGTTGGTGAGATTGTAAACTAGTTCAACCATTATGGAAAACAGTATGGCGATTCCTCAAGGATCTAGAACTATGTACCATATGACCCAGCCATCCCACTACTGGGTATATACCCAAAGGATTATAAATTCCTCTACTACAAAGACACATGCACACGTATGTTTATTGCGGCACTATTCACAATAGCAAGACTTGGAATCACCCAAATGTCCATCTGTGACAGACTGGATTAAGAAAATGTGGCAAATATACACCATGGAATACTATGCAGCCATAAAAAATGATGATTTGCGTCCTTTGTAGGGACATGGATGCAGCTGGAAACCATCTTTCTTAGCAAACTATCACAAGAAGAGAAAACCAAACACCACATGTTCTCACTCATAGGTGGGAACTGAACAATGAGATCACTTGGACTCGGGAAGGGGACATCACACACTGGGGCCTATCATGGGGAGGGGGGAGGAGGGAGGGATTGCATTGGGGAGTTATACATGATATAAACGTTATGCACATGTACCCTAGAACTTAAAGTATAATAAAAAAAAAAAAAAGAAATATCCTCAGATAAAAACCAGAAGGAAGCTTTCATGAAACTGCTCTGTGTCACATGAGTTCCACTCTCACAGTTTAGCATCTGTTTTCATTGAGCAATATTCTAACACTCTGTTTAGTCTGTGAAGGATTATTTGGGAACTCTTTGAGGCTTATGGTCAAAACGGAAATATCTTCAGAGAGAAACTAGGGAGAAACTTTCCGAGGAGCTGCATATGACATGTGCATTCCACTCACAGAGTTATATCTTTCTTGTCATAGAGGATTGGGCAATCCCTTTTGGAGAAAAAGCTATGAAGGGACATTCGGGACTACACGGACTGCTATGGTGAAAAAGGAAATATCCTCAGACAAACCTGGAAAGAAGCTTTCTGTGAAACTGCTTTGTGATAGATATGTTTATTCATCTCACATAGACAAAACTTTCCTTATATTCCGCAGCTTGAAAACTCTATCATTGACGGGTCCGTGAAGCGACTTTCGGGAGCACATTCAGGCCAACAGTGTAAAAGAAAATATCTTCAGTTAAAAACTGAAAGGAAGCTTCTGTTAATCTGATTTTTGCTATGTTTATTCATCTCACATAGATAAAGCTTTCTTCATATTATGCAGCTTCGAAACTCCGTCATGGACAGATCTGCAAAGGGATATTCAGGATCACATTCATGCCTACTGTGCAAAAGAAAATCTCTTCAGATAAAAACTTGAGAGAAGCTTTCTGAGAAACTGTTTTGTGATGTGTGCATTTCACTCGGGGATTTAAACCTCTTTTCTCATAAGGCAGTGTTTGAACACTGTTCCTGTAAAACTCAAAAGGTGATATTTCGGAGCACATTCAAGACTATGGTGAAAAGAGAAATATCCTCAAATAAATCCCAGAAGAAGCATTCCAAGAAACTGTTCTCTGATATGTGCATTCATTTTACAGAGTTAAAGCTTACTCTACATTGCCTAGCTTGGAAACTCTGTCTTTGAGGAATCTGCAAAGTTATATTAAGTGGCGCCCAGAGGCATGTGGAGAGCAAGGAAATGTCCTCCGTTGAAAACTGGAGAGATCCTTTCTCAGCAACTGCTTTGTGACGTGTGTATTCATTTCATAGAGTTAAAACATTCTTTGGATTGAGCAGTTTGAAATCACTGTTTCAGTGGAATCTGAGGAAGGACATTTTGAAACACTCTTTAGAATATGGAGAAAGAAATATCCTCTGATAAAAATAAGAAAGAAGCTTTCTGTGAAACTACTATGTGTCATGTGAATTCCTTTCGGTCAGTTAAGCTTCTCTTTTCATTGAGCACCTTTCTAACACTGTTTATGTTTAGTCTGTGAAGGGATATTAGGGAGCACTCTGATGCTTATGGTAAAAATGGAAATATCTTCAGATAGACACCGAAGAGAAGCTTTCTGAGGAGCTGCTTTGTGAAGTGTGCATTCCACTCACAGAGTTATACCTTTCTTATCATAGAGGATTGGGGAATCCCTTTTGGAGGAAAAGCTATCAAGGGACATTCAGGAGTATATAGAGGCTATTGTGAAAAAGGAGATATCCTCAGACAAAAAGGGGGAAGATGCTTTCTGGGAAAATGCTTTGTGATAGATATGTTTATTCATCTCACATAGATAAAACTTTCTTTATATTACGCAGTTGGGAAACTCCATCACGGACAGATCAGCGAAGGGACATTCAGGAGCACCTTAAGGCCTATGTTGAAAACGGAAAATTCTTCATATAAAAATTGGAGAGAAGCTTTATTAGAAACTGCTTTGTGATGTGTGCATTTCACTCAGGAAGATATATCTCTTTTCTCGTAAGGCACTGTTTCAACACTGATACCGTAACACCAAAAACGTGATATTTCGGAGCGCATTGAAGACTATGGTGAAAAGTGAACTCTCCTCAAATAAAACACAGAATGAAGTTTTCCAAGAAACTGCTCTCTGATATGTGCATTCATTTCACAGAATTAAAGCTTACTCTACATTGCCAAGTTTGGAAATCGTGTCTTTGAGGAATCCGCGAAGTGATACTAAGTGGCTCTGGAGGTCTGTAGTAAGCAAGGAATTGTCTTCCTTTGATAACTGGAGAGAAGCTTTCTGAGCAACTGCTTTGCGATGTGTGTATACATCTCATAGAGTTAAACCATTCTTTGGATTGAGCAGTTTAAAATCACTGTTTCTGTGGAATCTGAGGAAGAATATTTAGGAACGCTCTTTAGAATGTGGAGAAAGAAATATCCTCAGATAAAAACAAGAAGGACACTTTCTGTGAAACTGCTATGTGTCGTGTGAATTCCACTCACTCAATTAAACTTCTCTTTTCATTGAGCAGTTTTCTAACACTGTTTATGTTTAGCATGTGAAGGGATATGCGGAAGCACTTTGAGGCTTACGGTGAAAAAGGAAATATGTTCAGATAGAAACTGGAGAGAAGCTTTCTGAGGAACTGCTTTGTGACGTGTGCATTCCACTCACAGCGTTATACCTCCTTTCTCATACAGCATCAGGGAAAACATTTTGGGGAAAAATTTACCAAGGGATATCCGGGAGCACATTGATGCATATTGTGAAAAGGGATATAGTCTCAGACAAAAACTGGAAAGAAGCATTCTGTGAAACTGTTCTGTGATATATGTATTCATCTCACATAAATAAAGTTTCCTTTACAGTACACAGCTGGAAACACTGTCATGGAAGGATCTGTGAAGGGACATTCGGGAGCACATTCAGGACTATGGTGAAAAAGGAAATATTTTCCGATGAAAACTGGAAAGAAGCTTTCTGTGAATCTGCTTTTTGCTATGTTTATTCATCTCACAGAGATAAAGCTTTCTTTACATTATGCAGCTTGGAAACTCTGTCATGGAGGGATCTGTGAAGGGACATTTGGGAGCACATTCAGGACTATGGTGAAAAAGGAAATATCTTTAGATAAAAGCTGGAAAGAAGCTTAGTGAATCTAATTTTTGTTATGTTTATTCATCGCATATGCAAAGGAAATATCCTCAGGCAAAAACTGAAAAGAAGCTTTCTCTGTAAACGCTTTGTGATAGATATATTTATTCATCTCACATAGATAAAATTTTCTTTATATTACACAGTTTGCAAACTCCATCATGGACAGATCCGCGAATTGACATTCGGGAGCAAATTCAGGCCTATGATGAAAAAGGAAATATCTTCAGATAAAAATCGGAGAGAAGCTTTCTGAGAAACTGCTTTTTGATGTGTACATTCCACTCAGGGAGTTATACTTCTTTTCTCATAAGGAAGTGTTTGAAATCTGTTTCTGTAAACCCGAAATAGTGATATTTTGGAGCGCATTGAAGACTATAGAGAATAGTGAAATATCCTCAGATAAAACTCAGAAAGAGGCATTCCAAGAATCTGCTCTCTGATGTGTGCATTCATTTCACAGAGCTCAAGCTTATTCTACATTGGCCAGTGTGGAAATTCTGTCTTTGAGGAATCTACAAAGGTCTATATAGTGGCACCCGGAGGCCTGTGGTGAGCAACGACATGTCTTCTGATGAAAACTGGAGAGAAGCTTTCTGAGCAATTGCTTTGTGATGTGTGTATCCTTCTCATAGATTTAAACCATTCTTTGGATTGAGCAGTTTGAAATCACTGTTTCTGTGGAATTTGAGGAAGGACTTTTGGGGACGCTCTTAGAATACGGAGAAAGAAATATTGTCAGATAAAAATCAGAAGGAAGCTTTCTGTGAAACTGCTTTGTGTCACGTGAATTCCTCTCACTCAGTTAAGCTTATCTTTTCATTGAGGAGTTTTCTAACACTGTTGGTGTTTAACGTGTGAAGGGATATTCCTGAGTGATTTGAGTCTTACAGTGAGAAAGGAAATATGCTAAGATAGATACTGGAGAGAAGCTATCCAAGGAACTGCTTTGTGATGTGTGCATTACACTCAAAATGTTATACCTCTCTTCTCATACAGTATCAGGGAAACCCTTTTGAAGAAAAAGTTCCAAAGGATATTCAGAGGCATATTGATGCCTATGGTCAAAATGGAAATTGACTCAGACAAAAACTGGAAGGAAACTTTCTGTGAGACTGCTCTGTGCTATCTGTACTCATCTCACATATGTAAAGCTTTCTTTACATTATGCAGTTTGGAAACTCTGTCATGGATGGATTCGAGAAGGGACATTCGGGACCACATTCAGGACTGTGGAGAAAAAAGAAATATCTTCAGATAAATCTTCAAAGAAATTTCTATGAATCCGATTTTTGCCATGTTTATTCATCTCACATAGATAAAGGTTTCTTTCCCTTACGCAGTTTGGAAACTTCCTCATGGACGGATCCGTGAAGGGATATTAGGGATTACATTCAGGTCTATGGTGAAAAAGAAAATATCTTCAGATAAAAACTGGAGAGAAACTTTCTGAGAAACTGCTTTGTGATTTGTGCATTCCACTCAGGGAGTTATACCACTTTTCTCATAAGGCAGTGTTTGAACACTGTTCCTGTAAAATCAAAAAAGTGATATTAGGAGTGCATTTAAAACTATGGCAAAAAGTGAACTATCCTCAAATAAAACCCAGGAGGAAGCCTTCCATGTAAGTGCTCTATGATTTGTGCATTCATTTCAAAGAGTTAAAATTTCCTATATGCTGCCCAGTTTGGAAACTCTGTCTTTGAGGAAACTGTGAAGGGATAGTAAGTGGTGCCCGGAGGCCTATGGCAAGCAAGAAAATGTCTTCCGATGAAAACTGGAGAGAAGCCCTCGGAGTAACTGCTTTGTGTTTATTCATTCCATAGAGTTAAATTATTCTTTGGATTCTGCAGTATGAAATCACTGTTTCTGTGGAAGCTGAGAAAGGACATTTGGGAACGCTCTTTAGAATATGCTGATAAAGAAACACCTGCAGAGAAAAATCAGAAGGAAGATTTCTGTGAAACTGCTCAGTGTCATTTGAATTCCACTCGTGCAGTTCAGCTTCTGTTTTCATTGAACCATATTCTTACACTGTGTTTAGTCTTCGAAGGGATATTCAGGATTGCTTTGAGGCTTATGGTGGAAACGGAAATATCTTCAGATAGAAACTGGAGAGAAGCTTTCTGAGAAGCTGCTTTGTGGCATGTGCATTCCACTCACAGAGTTATGCCTTTCTTCTCGTAGAGGATTGGGGAATCCCTTTTGGAGAAAAAACTACCAAGGTTCATTCGGGCGTATATGGACTGCTACTGTGAAAAAAGATATATCCTCAGACCAAAATTGGAAAAAAGCTTTCTGTGAAACTGCTTTGTGATAGACATGTGTATTCATCTGACGTAGATAAAACTTTCTTTATATTATGCAATTTGGAAACTCCATCATGGAAGGAACCACAAAGGGACATTTGGGACACCTTCAGGTCTATGGCGAAAAAGCGAATCTCTTCACATAAAAACTGGTGAGAAGCTTTCTAAGAAACTACTTTGTGATGTGTGCATTCCACTCAGGGAGTTATAACTCTCTTCTCATAAGGCAGTGTTTGAACACTGTTCCTGTAAAACCGAAAAATGATATTTTGGAGCACGTTGAAGACTATGGCCAAAAGTGAAATATCCTCAGATAAAACCCTGAAAGAAGTGCTCCAAGAAAATGCTCTCTGATATGTGCATTCATTTCACAGAGGTAAAGGTTACTCTACATTGCCCAGTTCGGAAAATCTGTCTTTGAGGAATCTGCGAAGGGATATTTGGTGACGCCCGGAGGCCTGTGATGAGCAAGGAAATGTCTTCCGATGAAAACTGGGGAGAAGCTTTCTGAGCAACTGCTTTGTGATGTGTGTATTAATCTCATAGAGTTAAACCATTCCTTGGATTGAGCAGTTTTAAATAACTGTTTCTGTGGTATCTGAGGTAGGATATTTGAGAACGCTCTTAGAATATGAAGAAAGAAATATCCTCAGATAAAAACCAGAAGTAAGGTTTCTGTGAAACTACTATGTGTCGTGTGAATTCCTCTCGGTCAGTTAAGCTTCTCTTTTCATTGAGAAGTTTTCCAACACTGTTTACGTTTAACAGGTGAAGGGATACTCGGGAGCCCTTTGAGACTTATGGTGAGAAAGGAAATATGTTCAGATAGAAACTGGAGACAAGCAATCCGAGGAATTGCTTTGTGACGTGTGCATTCCACTCACAGTGTTATACCTCTCTTTTCATACAGCATTTGGGAAAACCCTTTGGAGAAAAAGATACCAACGGATATTTGGGGGCATATTGACTCCTATGGTGAAAAGGGAAATAGCCTCAGACAAAAACTGGAAAGAAGCTTTTTGTGAAACTACTCTGTGATATGTGTATTCATCTCACATAGATAAATCTTTCTTTACATTACACAGCTTGGAAACTCCATCATCGAGGGTTCTGAGAAGGAACATTTGGGAGCTCATACAAGACTATGGTGAAAAAGGAAATATCCTAAGATAAAAACCAGAGAGAATTTTTCTGAGAAACTGCTTTGTGATGCTGCATTCCACTCAGGGAGTTATTCCTCTTTTTCATAAGGCAGTGTTTGAACATTGTTCCTGTAAAACTGAAAATGTGATATTTCGGAACGCATTGAAGACTATGGTGAAAAGTGAAATATACTCAAGTAAAATCCAGAAAGAAGCGTTCCAAGAAACTGCTCTCTGATATGTGCATTCATCTCACAGAGTTAAAGCTTACTCTACTTTGCCCAGTTTGGAAACTCTGTCTTTGAGGAATCCGCAAGGGGATATTAAGTGGCACCTGGAATCCTGGTGAGCAAGGAAATGTCTTCCGTTGAAAACTGGAGAGAAGCTTTCTGAGCAACTGCTTTGTGATGTGTTTATTCATCTCAAAGAGTTAAATCATTCTTTGGATGGAGCAGTTTGAGATCATTGTTTCTGTGGAACCCGAGAAAGAACATTTGGGAAAGCTCTTTAGAATACGCTAAAAAAGAAATACTGTCTGATAAAAAACAGAAGAAAAGTTCTGTGAAACTGCTCTGTGTCGAGTGAATTCCCCTCACACAGTTCAGCTTCTCTTTTCATTGAGCAGTATTCTAACACTGTTTTACTGTAGTCTGTGAAGGGATATTCAGGAGCGCTTTAAGGCTGACAGTCAAAATGGAAATATCTTCAGATAAAAACTGGAGAGAAGCTTTCCAAGTAGCTACTTTGAGACGTGTGCATTCCACTCACAGAGTTATACCTTTCTTCTCATAGAGGATTGGGGAATCCCTTTTGGAGGAGAAGCTACCAAGGGACATTCAGGAGTATATGGACGGCTATGGAGAAAAAGGAAATAATATCAGATAGAAACTGGATAGAAGCTTTCTGTGAAACAGCATTGGGATAGATACGTTTATTCATCTTACATAGATAAAGCTTTCTTCACATTACACAGCTTGGAAACTATGTCATGGACGGATCTGTGAAAGGACAGTCAGGAGCACATTCAGGACTATGGTGGAAAAGGAAATATCTTCAGATAAATACTGGAAAGAAGCTTTCTGATAATCTGACTTTTGCTATTTTTTTTTCATCTCACATAGATAAAGCTTTCTTTGCATTATGCAACTTGGAAACTCCGTCATGGAAGGATCCGCGAAGGGACATTCGGAAGCACATTCAGGCATATGGTGATAAAGGTAATATCTTCAGAAAAAATTGGAGAGAAGATTTCTGAGAAACTGCTTGGTGATGTGTGCATTCCAATCAGGGAGTTAAACCTTTCTTCTCATAAAGCACAGTTTGAACGCTGTTCCAGTAAAATTTAAAAAGTGATATACGGAACGCATTGAAGACTATGACGAAATGTGAACTATCCTTAAATAAAACCCAGAAAGAAGCGTTCCAAGAAACTGCTCTCTGATATGTGCATTCACTTCATAAATTTAAAGCTTACTCTATGTTACCCAGTTTGGAAACTCCATCTTTGCGGAATCTGTGAAGGGATATTAAGTGGTGCCTGGAGGCCTGTGGTGAGCAAGGAAATATCTTTGGTTGAAAACTGGAGAGAAGCTTTCTGAGCAACTGCTTTGTGATGTGTGTAATCATCTCATAGAGTTAAATCATTGTTTGGATTGAGTAGTTTGAAATCATTGTTTCTGTGAAACCTGAGAAAGGACATTTGGGAATGCTCTTTAAAATATGCAGAAAAAGAAATACCCTCAGATAAAAATCTGAAGGAAGCTTTCTGTGGAACTGCTCTGTGTCGTGTGAATTCCACTCACACAGTTAAGCTTCTGTTTTCACTGAGCAGTATTCTAACACAGTTTTTGTTTAGTCTGCAAAGGGATATTTGGGAGCACTTTGAGGCTTATGGTGAAAACGGAAATATCTTCAGAGAGACACTGGTGAGAACCTTTCCGATGAGCTGCTTTGTGACGTGTGCATTCCACTCAGAGAGTTATATCTTTATTCTCATAGAGGATTGGGGAATCCCTTTGGGAGAGAAAGCTACCAAGGGACATTCGGGATTATATTGACGGCTATGGTGAAAAAGGAAATATCCTCAGACAAAAACTGGAAAGAATCTTTCGGTGAAACTGCTTTGTGATAGATATGTTTATTCATCTCACACGTTAAAAACTTTCTTTATATTATGCAATTTGTAAACTCTGTCATGGATGGATCCACGAAGGGACATTTGGGAGCACATTCAGGCCTATGGTGAAAAAGGAAATCTCTTCAGATGAAAACTGGAGAGAAGCTGTCTGAGAAACTGCTTTGTGATTTGTGCATTCCACTCAGGGAGTTATACCCCTTTTCTCCTAAGGCAGTGTTTGAATACTGTTTCTGCAAAACCTAAAAAGTGATATACCACAGCACATTGAAGAATATGGCGAAAAGTGAAACACCCTCAAATAAAATCCAGAAAGAAGCATTCCAAGAAACTGCTCTCTGATATGTGCATTTATTTCAGAGAGTTAAAGCTTACTTTAACTCTCTGAAAATCTGTCTTTGAGGAATTGGCGAGGGGATATTAGTGGTGCCTGGAGGCCTGTGGTGAGCAAGGAAATCTCTTCCATTGAGAACTGTAGAGAAGGTTTCTGAGCAATTGCCTGTGATGCGTGTTTTCACCTCATAGAGTTAAGTCATTCTTTGGATGAGCAGTTTGAAATCACTGTTTCTCTGGAACCAGAGAAAGGACATTTGAGAATGCTGTTTAGAATATGCTGAAAAAGAAATACCCTGAGATAAAAACCAGAAAGAAGCTTTCTGTGAAACTGCTCTGTGTCCTGTGAATTCCACTTCTCTTTTCATTTAGCAGTATTCTAACCCTGTTTTTGTTTAGTCTGCGAAGGGATATTTGGGAGCAATGTGAGGCTAATGGTGAAAACCGAAATATCTTCAGACAGAAACTGGAGAGAAGCTTTCCGAGGAGCTGCTTTGTGACGTGTACATTGCACTCACAGACTTATACTTTTCTTCTCATAGAGGATTGGGTAATCCCTTTTGGAGAAAAAGCTACCAAGGGACATTCGGGAGTATATGCACGGCTATGGTGAAAAAGGAAATATCCTCAGACAAAAACTGGAAAGAAGCTTTCTGTGAAATTGCTTTATGATAGATATGTATATTCATCTCACATGGAAAAAACTTTTTTTGCAGTACTCACTTTGGAAACTCCATCATGGACGGATTCCAGATGGGACATTCGGGAGCACATTCAGGAGTATGGTGAAAAAGGAAATATCTTCAGATAAAAACTCGAAAGAAGTGTCCTGTGAATCCGTTTTTTGCTCTGTTTATTCATCCCACATAGATAAACCTTTCTTTACATTACACAGCCTGGAAACTCTGTCATGGATGGATGCACGATGGGATATTTGGGATCAAATTCAGGCCTATGGTGAAAATGGAAATCTCTTCAAATAAAAACTGAAGAGAAGTTTTCTGAGAAACTGCTTTGTGATGTGTGCATACAACTCAGGGAGTTACATCTCTTTTCTCTGAAGGCAGTGTTTGAACACTATTCTTGTGAAACCAAAAATATGATATTTTGGAGCACATTGAGGAGTACAGCAAAAAGTGAAATATCATTAAATAAAATCCAGAAAGCAGGATTGCAAGAAACTGCTCTCTGATATGTGCATTCATTTCACAGAGTTAAAGCTTACTCTACATTGCCCAGTTTGTAAACTCTGTGTTTGAGGAATCTGCAAAGGGGTAATAAGTGGTGCACAGAGGCCTGTGGTGAGCAAGGAAATGCCTTCCAGTGAAAACTAGAGAGAAGCTTTCTGAGCAACTGCTTTGTGATGTGTGTATTCATCTCATAGAGTTAAAGCATTCTTTGGATCAAGCAGTTTAAAATCGCTATTTCTGTGGAATCTGAGGAAGGACATTTTGGAATGCTCTATAGAATATGGAGAAAGAAATATCCTCAGATAAAAACCAGAAGGAAGCTTTCTGTGAAACTGCTATGTGTCATGTGAATTCCTCTCACTCATTTAAGCATCTCTTTTCATTGAGCAGTTTTCTAACACTGTTTATGTTTGGCGTGTGAAGGGATATTCAGGATCGCTTTGAAGCTTACGGTGAAAAAGGAAGTATGTTCAGATACAAACTGGAGAGAAGCTTTCCGAGGAACAGCTTTAGGCGTGTGCATTCCACTCACAGTGTTATACCTCTCTTCTCATACAGCATCAGGGAAACCCTTTTGGAGAAAAAGGTACCATGGGATATTCGGGAGCATATTGACGCCTATGGTGAAAAGTGAAAGAGCCTCACACAGAAACTGGAAAGAAGCTTTCTGTGAAACTGCTCTGTGATATGTGTATTCATCCCACATAGATAAAGCTTTCTTTACATTATGCAGCAGGAAAACTCTGTCATGGACGGATCCGCAAAGGGACATTCAAGAGCACTTACAGGACTAT
This sequence comes from Trachypithecus francoisi, assembly GCF_009764315.1. NCBI lineage: Eukaryota > Metazoa > Chordata > Mammalia > Primates > Cercopithecidae > Trachypithecus > Trachypithecus francoisi. The sequence goes on along the minus strand of NW_022681472.1, from coordinate 483,532 downwards.
GGTGAAAAAGGAAATATCTTCAGTTAAAAACTGAAAAGAAACCTTCTGTGAATCTGCTTTTTGCTATGTTTATTCATCTCACATAGATGAAGCTTTCTTTACGTTACTCAGCTTGGAAACTCCGTCAAGGATGTACCACGAAGGGACATTCGGGAGCACATTCAAGACTATGGTGAAAAAGGAAATATCTTCAGATAAAAACCAGAGAGAAGCTTTCTGAGAAATTGATTTGTGATGTGTGCATTCCACTCAGGCAGTTATTCCTCTTTTCTCATAAGGCAGTGTTTGAACACTGTTCCTGTAAAACTGAAAAAGTGATATTTCAGAGCACTTTGAAGACTATGGTGAAAAGTGAACTATCCTCAAATAAAACCCAGAAATAATCGTTCCAAAATACTGCTCTCTGATATGTGCATTCAGTTGACAGAATTAAAACTTACTTTACATTGCCCAGTTTGGAAACTCTGTCTTTGAGGAATCTGCAAAGGGATATTAAGTGTTGCTCAGATGTCTGCGGTGAGCAAGGAAATGTCTTCCATTGAAAACTGGATAGAAGCTTTCAGAACAACTGCTTCGTGAAGTGTGTATTCATCTCATAGAGCTAAATCAGTCTTTGGATTGAGTAGTTTGAAAATACTGTTTCTGTGGAATCTCAGGAAGAATATTTGGGAACACTCTTTAGAATATCCTGAAACACTGTTTAAAATATTGAGAAAGAAATATCCTCAGATAAAAACCAGACAGAAGCTTTCTGTGAAACTGCTATGTGTCGTGTGAATTCCTCTCACTCAGTTAAGCTTCTCTTTTCATTGAGCAGTTTTCTAACACTGTTCATGTTTAGTATATGAAGGGATATTCGGGAGCACTTTGAGGCTTACGGTGAAAAAGGAAATATGTTCAGATAGAAACAGGAGGGTAGCATTTAAAGGAACTGCTTTGTGACGTGTGCATTCCACGCATAGTGTTGTACCTCTCTTCTCATGCATCATCAGGGAAACCCTTTTGGAGAAAAAAGTGTCAATCTATATTCATTTGCATATTGATGTCAATGGTGAAAAGGGAAACAGCCTCAGACAAAAACTGGAAAGAAGCTTTCTTTGAAACAGCTTTGTGATATGTGTATTCATCTCACATAGATAAAGGTTTCTTTACATTACACAGCTTGGAAACTACATCATAGATGGTTCCGAGAAGGGACATTCGGGAGCACATTCAGGACTATGGTGAAAAAGGAAATATCTTCAGATAAAAACTGGAAAGAAATTTTTTGTAAATCTGCTTTTTGCTATGTTTATTCATCTCACATAAATAAAACTTTATTTACATTATTCAGCTAATGTGTGTATTCATCTCATAGAGTTAAATCATTCCTTGGATTCAGCAGTTTGAAATCACTGTTTCTGTGGAATCTGAGAAAGGACATTTGGAAATGGTTTCTAGAATATGCTGAAAAAGTAATACCCTTAGATAAAAATCAGAAGGAAGCTTTCATCAGAGAAATGCAAATCAAAACCACAATGAGATACCATCTCACACCAGTTAGAATGGCAATCATTAAGAAGTCAGGAAACAACAGGTGTTGGAGAGGATGTGGAGAAATAGGAACACTTTTACACTGTTGGTGGGATTGTAAACTAGTTCAACCATTATGGAAAACAGTAGGGCGATTCCTCAAGGATCTAGAACTAGATGTACCATATGACCCAGCCATCCCACTACTGGGTATATACCCAAAGGATTATAAATTACTCTACTACAAAGACACATGCACACGTATGTTTATTGCGGCACTATTCACAATAGCAAAGACTTGGAATCAACCCAAATGTCCATCTGTGACAGACTGGATTAAGAAAATGTGGCACATATACACCATGGAATACTATGCAGCCATCAAAAAGGATGAGTTTGCGTCCTTTGTAGGGACATGGATGCAGCTGGAAACCATCATTCTTAGCAAACTATCACAAGAAGAGAAAACCAAACACCGCATGTTCTCACTCATAGGTGGGAACTGAACAATGAGATCACTTGGACTCGGGAAGGGGAACATCACACACTGGGGCCTATCATGGGGAGGGGGGAGGAGGGAGGGATTGCATTGGGGAGTTATACATGATATAAACGTCATGCACATGTACCCTAGAACTTAAAGTATAATAAAAAAAAAAAAAAAAGAAACTGCTCTGCGTCATATGAATTAGACTACCACAGTTCAGCTTCTCTTTTCATTGAGCAGTATTCTAACACTGTTTTTGTTTAGACTACGAAGGCATATTCGGTGAGGTTTATGTTGAAAATGGAAATATCTTCAGATAGAAACTGGAGAGAAGCTTTCTGAGAAACTGCTTGTGACGTGTGCATTCCACTCACAGAAATATACCTTTCTTCTCATAAAGGATTGGGGAACCCCTTTGGAGAAAAAGCTACCAAGAGATGTTGGGTAGTATACGGACAGCTATGCTGAAAAAGGAAATATCCTCAGAAAAAAAAACTGGAAAGAAGGTTTCTGTGAAACTGCTTGGTGAGAGATATGTTTATTCACCTCACATAGATAAAGGTTTCTTTATATTACACAGCTTGGAAACTCCATCATGGACGGATCCGTGAAGGGACCTCCAGGAGCACATTTGGGCCTATGGTGAAAAAGGAAATATCGTCAGATAAAAATGGGAAAGAAGCTTTCTGTGAATCTGCTTTTTGCTTTGTTTATTCATCTCACATAGCTAAAGCTTTCTTTACATTATGCAGCTTGGAAACTCCGTCATGGATGGATCCACGAAGAGATATTCGGGATCACTTTTGGGCCTATGGTGAAAAAGGAGATATCGTCAGATAAAAACTGGAGAGAAACTTTCTGAGAAACTGCTTGGTGATGTGTGTATTCATCTCATAGAGTTAAACCATTCTTTGGATTGAGCAGTTTCAAATCACTGTTTTTGTGGAATCTGAGGAAGAACATTTGGGAACTCTCCTTAGAATATGGAGAAATAAATATCTTCAGATGAAATCCAGAAGGAAGTTTTTTGTGAAACTGCTCTGTGTCTTCTTATTTCCTCTCGCTCAGTTAAGTCTCTCTTTTCATTGAACAGTTTACTAACCCTGTTTATGTTTAGCTTGTAAAGGATTATTCGGGAGTGCTTTGAGGCTTAAGGTGAAAAAGAAAATATGTTCAGACCGAAACTGCAAAGAACCTTTCCGAGGAACTGCTTTGTGACATGTGCATTCCACTCACAGTGTTATACCTCTCTTCTCATACAGCATCAGGGAAATCCTTTTGGAGAAAAACATACCAAGTGATATTCGGGAGCACTTTGATACCTAAGGTGAAAAGGGAAATAGCCTCAGACAAAAACTGGAAAGAAGCTTTCCACGAAACTGCTCTGTGATATGTGTATTCATCTCACATAGATAAAGCTTTCTTTACATTACGCAGCTTGGAAACTCTGTCATGGGTGGATCCACGAAGGGACATTCGGGAGCACATTCAGGACTAAGGTGAAAAAGGAAATATCTTCAGATAAAAACTGGAAAGGAGCTTTCTGTGAATCTGCTTTTTTGCTATGTTTATTCACCTCACATAGATAATGTTTTCTTTACATTATGCAGATTGGAAACTCCGTCATAGATAGATCTGCGAAGAGATATTCCAGGTCACATTCGGACCTGTGGTGAAAAAGGAAATATCGTCAAATAAAAACTGGAGAGAAGCTTTCTGAGAAACTGTTTGGTGATGTGTGCATTCCAATCAGGGAGTTATACCTTTCTTCTCATCAGGCACTGTTTGAACACTGTTCCTGTAAAATTAAAAAAGTGATATTTGGAACACATTGAAGACTATGGCAAAAAGTGAAATGTTGTCAAATAAAACACAGAAAGAACCATTCCAAGAAACTGCTGTCTGACATGTCCATTCATTTCACAGAGTTAAAGCTTACTCTACATTTCCTAGTTTGGAAAGTCTGTCTTTGAGGATTCTGCGAAGGGATATTAAGTGGCAACCGGATTCCGGTGGCGAGTAAGGAAATGTCTTTCGTTGAAAATTGGAGAGAAGCTATCTGAGCAACTCTTTTGTGATGTTTGTATTCATCTCATAGTGTTAAATCATTCTTTGGATTGAGCAGTTTGAAATCACTGCTTCTGTGGAATCTGAGAAAGGACATTTGGGAACGCACTTTAGAATGTCTTGAAACAGGAATAACCTCAGATAGAAACCAGAAGGAAGCTTTCTGTGAAACTGCTCTGTGTCACGTGAATTCCGTTCACACAGGTAAGCTTTTCCTTTCATTGAGCAGTATTCTAACATGGTTTTTGTTTAGTCTGTGAAGGGATATTCGGGAGCGCTTTGAGGCTTATGAGAAAAAGGAAATTGCCGGGCGCGGTGGCTCAAGCCTGTAATCCCAGCACTTTGGGAGGCTGAGACGGGCGGATCACGAGGTCAGGAGATCGAGACCATCCTGGCTAACATGGTGAAACCCCGTCTCTACTAAAAAATGCAAAAAAACTAGCCGGGCGAGGTGATGGGCGCCTGTAGTCCCAGCTACTAGGGAGGCTGAGGCAGGAGAATGGTGTAAACCCAGGAGGCAGAGCTTGCAGTGAGCTGAGATCTGGCCACTGCACTCCAGCCTGGGCGACAGAGCAAGACTTCGTGTCAAAAAAAAAAAAAGAGAAAAAGGAAATATCTTCAGATAGAAACTGGGAGAAGCTTTCCGAGGAGCTGCTTTGAGACGTTGCACTCACAGAATTATACCTTTCTTCTCATAGAGGATTTGGGAATCCCTTTTGAAGAAAAGGCTACCAAGGGACATTCAGGAGTATAGGGATGGCTATGGTGAAAAAGGAAATATCCTCAGACAAAAACTGGAAAGAAGATTTCTGTGAAACTGCTTTGTGATAGATATGTTTATTTATCTAACATAGATAAAACTTTCCTTATATTACGTAGTTTGGAAACTCTGTCATGGAAGGATCCGTGAAGGGATATTCGGGAGCACATTCAGGCCTATGGTGAAAAATGAGATATCTTCAGATAAAAACTGGATTGAAACTTTCTGAGAAACTGCTTTGTTATGTGTGCATTCCACTCAGGGATTTATACTTCTTTCCTCATAGGGCAGTGTTTGAACACTGTTCCTGTAAAACCAAAAAAGTAATGTTTCAGAGCGCATTTAAGACTATGGCATAAAATGAAATATCCTGAAATAAAACCTAGAAAGAAGCATTCCAATAAACTGCTCTCTGACATGTGCATTTATTTCAGAGAGTTAAAGCTTACTCTACATTTCCCAGTTCGGAAAGTCTGTCTTTGAGGATTCTGTGAAGGGTTACTAAGTGGCGACTGGAGTCCTGTGGCAAGCAAGGAAATGTCGTCCATTGAAAACTGGAGAGAAGCTTTCTTAGCAACTGCTTTGTGATGTGTGTATTCATCTCATAGAGTTAAATCATTCTTTGAATTGAGCAGTTTGAAATCACTGTTTCTGTGGAACCTGAGAAAGGACATTTGGGAACACTCTTAAGAATATGCTGAAAAAGAAATACCCTCCCATAAAAACCAGCAGGAAGCTTACTGTGAAACTGCCCTGTATCACGTGAATTCCACTCCCACAGTTAAGCTTCTATTTTCAGTGAGCAGTATTGTAACACTGTTTTAGTTCAGTCAGCTAATGGATACTCGGGAGCGCTTTTAGGCTCACGGTGAAAATGAAATATGTTCAGATAGAAACTGGAGAGAAGATTTCCGAGGAGTTGCTTTGTGATGTGTTCATTCCACTCACAAAGTTATATTTTTCTTCTCATAGAGGATTGGGGAATCAGTTTTGGAGAAAAAGTTACCAGGGGACATTCAGGAGCACGTGGACAGCTATGGTAAAAAAGGAAATATCCTCAGACAAAAGCTGGAAAGAAGCTTTCTGTGAAACTGCTTTGTGATAGATAGGTTTATTCCTCTCACATACATAAAACTTTCTTTCTATTACACAGTTTTGAAACGCTATCATGGACAGATTCATGAAGGGACATTCGGTAGCACTTTCAGGCCTATGGTGAAAACGGAAACATTTTCAGATAAAAACTGGTGAGAAGCTTTCTGAGAAACTGCTTTGTGATGTGTGCATTCCACTCAGGGAATTATACCTATTTTCTCATAAGGCAGTGTTTGAACACTGTTCCTGTAAAACTGAAAAGGTGATATTTCAGAACACATTGAAGACTGTGATGAAAAGTGAAATATCCTCAAATAAAACCCAGAAAGAAACGTTCCAAGAAACTGCTCTCTGACATGTGCATTCAATTCAGAGTGTTAAAGCTTCCTCTACATATCCCAGTTTTTAAAGTCTGTCTTTGAGGATTCTGCGAAGGGATATTAAGTGGTGCCCAGAGGCCTATGGTGAACAAGGAAATGTCTTCCGTTGAAAACTGGAGAAAAACTTTCTGAGCAACTGCTTTGTGATGTGTGTATCCATCTCGTAGAGTTAAATCACTCTTTGGATTGAGCAGTTTGAAATCACTCTTTCTGTGGAACCTGAGAAAGGATATTTGAGAACGCTCTTAAGAAAATGCTGAAAAAGAAATACCCTCCGATAAAAGTCAGAAGGAAGCTTTCTGTGAAACTGCTCTGTGTCATGTGAATTCCACTCACGCAGTTAAGCTTCTGTTTTCATTGAGCAGTATTCTAACACTGTTTTAGTTTAGTCAGCTAAGGAATACTCAGGAGCACTTTGAGGCTTATGGTGAAAACGGAAATATCTTCATATAGAAACTGGAGAGAAGATTTCTGAGGAGCTGCTCTGTGACGTGTGCATTACATTCACAGAGTTATACTTTTCTTCTCCTATAGGATTGGGGAATCCCTTTTGGAGAAAAAGCTACCAGGGGACATTCGGGAGTACAGGGACAGCTATGGGGAAAAAGGAAATATCCTCAGACAAAAACTGGAAAGAAGCTTTCTGAGAAATTGCTTTGTGATGAGGGTATTCCACTCAGAAAATTATGCCTCTTTTCTCATAAGTCAGTGTTTGACACAGTTCCTGTAAAATCGAAAAGGTGAAATTTCAGAGCACATTGAAGACTATGGCAAAAAGTGAAATATCCTCAAATAAAACCCAGAGAGAAGTGTTCCAAGAAACTGCTCTGTGATATATGCATTCATTTCAGAGAGGTAAAGTTTACTCTACATTGCTCTGTTGGGAAACTCTGTCTTTTAGGTATCTGTGAAGTGATATTAAGTGGCGCCCAGGGAACTATGGTGAGCAAGGAAATGTCTTCCGTTGAAAACTCGAGAGAAACTTTCTGAGCAACTACTTTGTGATGTGCGTATTCATCTCATAGAGTTAAATCATTCTTTGGATTGAGCAGTTTGAAATCACTGTGTCTGTGGAACCTGAGAAAGACATTTGGGAATGCTCTTTAGAATATCCTGAAATAGGACCACCCACAGATAAAAACCAAAAGGAAACTTTCTGTGAAACTGCTCTGTGTCATGTGAATTCTTCTTGCTCATTTAAGCTTCTCTTTACATTGAGCAGTTTTCTAACACTGTTTATGTTTAGCTTGTGAAGGGACATTCGGGAGCGCTTTGAGGCTTACGGTGAAAATGGAAATATGTGCAGATAGAAACTGGAGAGAAGTTGTCCGAGGAACTGCTTTCTGACATGTGCTTTCCACTCACCGTGTTATACCTCTCTTCTCATACAGCGTCGGGGAAACCCATTTGGACAAAAAGGTACCAAGGAATATTCAGGAGCATATTGATGAATATGGTGAAAAGGGAAATAGCTTCAGAGAAAAACTGGAAAGAAGCTTTCTGTGAAACTGCTCTGTGCTATGTGTATTCATCTCACATACATAAAGCTTTCTTTACATTACTCAGCTTGCAAACTCTGTCATGGACGGATCCGTGAAGGGATACTCGGGAGAACATTCTGGACTATGTTGAAAAAGTAAATATCTTCAGATAAAATCTGGAAAGAAGCTTTCTTTGAATCTGCTTTTTGCTATGTTTATTAATCTCACATAGATAAAGCTTTCTTTACGTTAAGCAGCTTGGAAACTCCGTCACGGATGGAACCACAAAGGGACATTTGGGAGCACATTCAGGCCTATGGTGAAAAAAGCTATATCTTCAGATAAAAACCGAAGAGAAGCTTTCTGAGAAACTGCTTTGTGATGTGTGCATGCCACTCAGGGAGTTAAACCTCTTTTCTCATACAGCAGTGTTTGAACACTGTTCCTGTAAAACCGAAAAAGTGATATTTTGGAGTACATTGAAGACTGTAGCAAAAAGTGAAATATCCTCAAATAAAACCCTGAAAGAAGCGTTCCAAGAAATTGATCTCTGATATGTGCATTCATATTACCGAGTCAAAGCTTAATGTACATTGCCCAGTTTGGAAACTCTGTCTTTGAGGAATCTGCGAAGGGATATTAAGTGGCTCCTGGAGGCCTGTGGTGAGCAAGGAATTGTCTTTTGATGAAAACTGGAGAGAAGCTTTCTGAGCAACTACTTTGTGAAGTGTGTATTTATCTCATAGAGTCAAATAATTCTTTGGATTGAACTGTTTGAAAGTGTAATTCTGTGACATAGATTCACACATCACAAAACAGTTTCTCAGAAAGCTTCTTTCTACTTTTTATGTGAGGATACTTCCTTTGTCAGTATATTCCTCAGTGCACTCCGAAATATCCCTTTGCAGATTATATGAAAACAGTGTTAGCACACGGCCCCATGAAAAGAACAGTGTAACTCTGTGAGATGAATTCACACATCATGAAGAACTTTCTAGGAACACTTCTTTCTAGCTTTTATCTGAGGGTATTTCCTTTGTCAACATAGGCTTCAATGCGATCCAAAATATCCCTTACCAGATTCCCCAAAAACCGTGTTACCAACTGATCCATGAAAGGAACAGTGTTACTCTGTGAGATGAATTCACATATCAAAAAGCAGTTTCTCAGAAAGCTGATGATATTTAGTTTTTCACAACAGTCCTCAATGTGCTCCCAAATATACCTTTGCAGATTCCACGAAAACAGTGTTAGCAAATGGCTCCATGAAAAGAAAGGTGTAACTCTGTGAGATGAATTCACACATCACAAAGAACTTTCTCAGAACACTTCTTTTTAGTTTTTATCTCAGGGTATTTCCCATGTCAACATAGACTTAAGTGTGATCCAAAATATCCCTTCTCAGATCCCCAAAAAGAGTGCTACCAAATTGCTCCATGAAATGAATCGTGTAACTCTGTGAGGTGAATTCACAAATCACAAATAAATTTCTCAGAAAGGTTCTTTCTAGTTTTTTGTCTGAGGATATTTCCTTTGTCACCGTAATCTTCAATGAACTGCAAAATATCCTATTGCAGATTCCAAGAAAGCTGTGTTAGCAAACTACTCAATGAAAAGAACCGTGTAACTCTGTGAGGTAAATTCACACATCACAAAGAACTTTCTCAGAAAGCTTATTTCTAGTTTCCACCTGAGGATATTTGCTTTGTCACCATAGGCTTCAAGATGACACAAAATATCCCCGCTAAGTTTCCCCAAAAACAGTGCTACCAAACTGATCATGAAAAGAATCATTTAACTCTGTGAGATGAATTAACACATCACAAATCAGTTTCTGAGAAAGCTTATTTCTACTTTTTCTATGAGGATATTTACTATGTCACCACAAGCTTCAATATAATCCAAAATATTCCATTCCAGATTCGAATAAAACAATGTTAGAAAATTTCTCAATGAAATGAACAGTGTAACACCATGAGATGAATTCAGAAATCAAAAAGCAGTTTCTCAGAAAGATTCTTTCTATTTTTTTGTCTGAGGATATTCCTTTTTCAGCATATGCCACAATGTGCTCCCATATATCCCTCAGCAGAATCCACAAAAACAGAGTTAGCAAACTGCTCCATGAAAAGAAAGCTGTAACTCTGTGAGATGAATTCACACATCATGAAGAACTTTCTCAGAAAGCTTCTTTCTAGTTTTTATGTGAGGATATTTCGTTTGTCATCATAGGCTTCAATGCGATGAGAGTATCCCTTATCTGATTCCACAAATACAGTGCTTCCAAAGTGATCCACGAAAACAATCATGTACCTCTGTGAGATTTTTCACACGTCACAAAACAGTTTCTCAGAAAGCTTCTTTCTATGTATTATCTGAGCATATTTTCTTTTTCACTTTAGGCCTCAATGCACATTCAAATATCTCTTTGCAGATTCCATGAAAACAGTGTTAGCAAACTGCTCAATGAAAAGAACAGTGTAACATGGTGAGAGGAATTCAAAAATCACAAAGCAGATTCTCAGAAAACTTCTTTCTAGTTTCTATCTGAAGATATTTAGGTTTTCACCATAAACCTCAATACACTCCCAAATATCCCTTTTCAGATTCAATGAAAGCAGTGTTAGCAAATGGCTCAACAAAAAGAAAGGCATAACTCTGTGAGATGAATTCAGACATCACAAAGAACTTTCTCAGAAAGCTTCTTTCCAGTTTTTATCTGAGGATATTTCCTTTGTCGACATAGGCTTCAATATGATCCAAAATTTCCCAACTCAGATTTGCCAAAAACAGGGTTAATAAACTGCTCCATGAAAAGAGTTGTGTAGCTCTGTGGGATGAATTCACAAATCACAAAGCCATTGCTCAGACAGCTTCTTTCTAGTTTTTCCTGAGGATATTTCATTTTTCACCATAAGCTTCAAAGTGCTCTGAAATATGCCATTGCTGATTCCAAGAAAATAGTGTTAGCAAACTGCTCAATGAAAGGTACAGTGTAACTCTGTGACATGAATTCTCACATCAAAAAGCAGTTTCTCAGAAAGCATCTTTCCAGTTTTTATCTGGGGATATTTCATTATTCAACATCAGCCTCAATGCGCTCCAAATATCCCTTTGCAGATTACACGAAAAGAGTGTTTTCAAACAGCTCAATGAAAAGAACGGTGTAACTCTGTGAGATGAAATCACACATCACAAAGTAGGTTCTCAGAAAGCTTCTTTCCAGTTTTTGTCTGAGGATATTCCTTTTTTCAATATAAGCCTTAATGTGCTCCCCAATATTCCTTTGCAGATTTCATGAAAAAAGTGTTAGAAAACTACTCCATACAAAAAAAGGTGTAACTTTGTGACATGAATTCACACGTCACAAAGAAGTTCCTCAGAAAGCTCCTTTCTATTTTTTTTCCTGAGGATACTTCCTTTGTCACCGTAAGTTTCAATGCGCTCTGAAATAACTGATTACAGATTCCAAGAAAACAGTATTAGTAAACTGCACAATTTGAAGAACAGTGTAAATCTGTGAGTTCAATTCAAATGCCACAAGGCATTCTCTCAGAAAGCTTATTTTTGATTTTCATCTGAGGATATTTCCTTTGTCATCACAGGCTTCAATGCTCTCCCAAATATTCTGTTGCAGATTCCACGAAAACAGTGCTATCAAACTGCTCAATGAAAAGAACGGTGTAACTCTCTGAGATGAATTCACACATCACAAAGAACTTTCTCAGAAAGATTCTTTCTAGTTTTTATCTGAGGATATTTCCTTTGTCACCATAGGCTTCAGTACAATCCCAAATATCCCTTCTCCGATTCCCCAAAAACAGTGCTACCAAACTGATCATGAAAAGAATCATTTAACTCTGTGAGATGAATTAACACATCACAAATCAGTTTCTGAGAAAGCTTATTTCTACTTTTTCTATGAGGATATTTACTATGTCACCACAAGCTTCAATATAATCCAAAATATTCCATTCCAGATTCGAATAAAACAATGTTAGAAAATTTCTCAATGAAATGAACAGTGTAACACCATGAGATGAATTCAGAAATCAAAAAGCAGTTGCTCAGAAAGTTTCTTGTTTTTGTCTGAGGATATTTCCTTTTTCAGCATATGCCACAATGTGCTCCCATATATCCCTCAGCAGAATCCACAAAAACAGAGTTAGCAAACTGCTCCATGAAAAGAAAGCTGTAACTCTGTGAGATGAATTCACACATCATGAAGAACTTTCTCAGAAAGCTTCTTTCTAGTTTTTATGTGAGGATATTTCATTTGTCACCATAGGCTTCAATGCAATGAAAGTATCCCTTCTCTGATTCCACAAATACAGTGCTACCAAAGTGATCCATGAAAAAAATCATGTACCTCTGTGAGATGTTTTCACACATCACAAAACAGTTTCTCAGAAAGCTTCTTTCTATGTATTATCCAAGCATATTTTCTTTTTCACTTTAGGTCTCAATACGCATTCAAATATCTCTTTGTAGATTCCATGAAAACAGTGTTAGCAAACTGCTCAATGAAAACAACAGTGTAACACTGTGAGAGGAATTCAAAAATCACAAAGCAGATTCTCAGAAAGCTTCTTTCTAGTTTCTATCTGAAGATATTTAGGTTTTCACCATAAACCTCAATACACTCCCAAATATCCCTTTTCAGATTCAATGAAAACAGTGTTAGCAAATGACTCCATGAAAAGAAAGGCGTAACTCTGTGAGATGAATTCACACATCACAAAGAACTTTCTCAGAAAGCTTCTTTCCAGTTTTTATCTGAGGATATTCCCTTTGTCGACCTAGGCTTCAATACGATCCAAAATTATCCTACTCAGATTTGCCAAAAACAGGGCTAATAAACTGCTCCATGAAAAGAGTCGTGTAGCTCTGTGGGATGAATTCACAAATCACAAAGCCGTTGCTCAGACAGCTTCTTTCTAGTTTTTGCCTGAGGATATTTCATTTTTCACCATAAGCTTCAATGTGTTCCAAAATATCCCATTGCTGATTCCAAGAAAATAGTGTTAGCAAACTGCTCAATGAAAGGTACAGTGTAACTCTGTGACATGAATTCTCACATCAAAAAGCAGTTTCTCAGAAAGCATCTTTCCAGTTTTTATCTGGGGATATTTCATTATTCAACATCAGCCTCAATGCGCTCCCAAATATCCCTTTGCAGATTACACGAAAAGAGTGTTTTCAAACAGCTCAATGAAAAGAACGGTGTAACTCTGTGAGATGAAATCACACATCACAAAGTAGGTTCTCAGAAAGTTTCTTTCCAGTTTTTGTCTGAGGATATTCCCTTTTTCAATATAAGCCTTAATGTGCCCCCCAATATTCCTTTGCAGATTTCATGAAAACAGTGTTAGAAAACTGCTCCATACAAAAAATGGTGTAACTTTGTGAGATGAACTCACACATCACAAAGAAGTTGCTCAGAAACCTCATTTCTATTTTTTTCCTGAGGATACTTCCTTTGTCACCGTAAGTTTCAATGCGCTCTGAAATAACTGATTACAGATTCCAAGAAAACAGTATTAGTAAACTGCACAATTTGAAGAACAGTGTAAATCTGTGAGTTCAATTCAAATGTCACAAGGCATTCTCTCAGAAAGCTTCTTTTTTATTTTCATCTGAGAATATTTCCTTTCTCATCATAGGCTTCAATGCACTCCCAAATATTCTGTTGCAGATTCCACAAAAACAGTGCTATCAAACTGCTCAATGAAAAGAACGGTGTCACTCTGTGAGATGAATTCACACATCACAAAGAACTTTCTCAGAAAGATTCTTTCTAGTTTTTGTCTGAGGATATTTCCTTTGTCACCATAGGTTTCCGTGGGATCCCAAATATCCCTTCTCGGATTCCCCAAAAACAGTGGACAAAAATGATCAATGAAAAGAATTGTGTAGCTCTGTGAGATGTACTCACAAATCACAATGCAGTTTCTCAGAAAGATTCTTTCTATTTTTTTGTCTGAGGATATTTCCTTTGTCTCCATAAGCTTCAAACTGCTAACAAACTGCTCCATGAAAAGAAAGGTGTGACTCTGAGAGATGAATTCAGAAATCAGAAAGCATTTTCTCAGAAAGCTTCTTTCTACTTTTGGACTGAAGAGGTTTCCTTTGTCACCATAAGCTTCAATACGCTCCGAAATATCCCATTACAGATTCCAAGAAAACAGGATTAGCAAACTGCTCAAAGAAAAGAACAGTGTAACTCTGTGAGATTAATTCATATATCACAAAGCAGTTTCTCAGAAAGCTTCTTTCAAGTTTTTGTCCCTGGATAGTTCCTTTGTCACCACAGGCTCCAATGCAATTCAAAATATCACTTCTCAGATTCTCCAAAAAGAGTGATACCAAAGAGCTGCATGAAAAGAGTGCTGCAACACTGTGAGATGGATTCACACAGCACAAAGCAGTTTCTCAGAAAGATTCTTTCTAGTTTTTATCTGAGGATATTTCGTTTTTCACCATAGGCCTCAACTAGTTTCCAAATATCCCTTTGTAGTTTCCATGAAAAGAGTGATAGCAAATATCTCAATGAAAAGAAAGGTGTATCTCTATAAGACGAATTCACAAATCACAAAGCAGTTTCTCAGAAGCTTCTCTTTGGTTTATATCTGAGGATATATCCTTTGTCACCATAGGCTTCAAGATGCTAACAAATATCCTATTGCAGATCCCACAAAAGCAGTGTTACTAATCTGTTCAATGAAAAGAATGGTGTAACTCTGCAAGATGAATTCACACATCACAAAGCAGTTTCTCAGAAAGCTTCTTTCTAGTTTTTATCTGAGGATATTACCTTTTTCACCATAGGCTTCAATATGCTACAAAATGTCCATTCGCAGATTCCACGAAAACAGTGTTATCAAACTGCTCTATGAAAAGAAAGGTGAGATGAATCACACATAATGAAGAAGTTTCCCAGAAACCTTCTTTCTGGTTTTTATGTGAGGATATTTCCTTTGTCAATATAGGCTTCATTGTAATCCAAAATGTCCCTTCTCAGATTCCCCAAAAACAGTGCTACCAAACTAATACAAGAAAAGAAATGTGTAACTCTGTGAGATGAGTTCACAAAACACAAAGGAGTTTCTTAGGAAGCTTCTTTCTAGTTTTTGTCTGAGGATATTTTCTTTGTCACCATAAGCTTCAAAGCACTCTGAAATATCCCATTGCAGATTCCAAGGAAACAGTGTTATCATACTGCTCAATTAAAGGAACAGTGCAACTCTGTGAAATGAATTCACACATCACAAAGCAGTTTCTCAGAAAGCGTCTTTTTGGTTTTTATCAGAGGATATTTCCTTTGTCACCATAGGCTTCAATGCACTCCCAAATATCCCTTTGCAGATTCCACAAAAAGAATGTCAGGAAACTGATTCATGAAAATTAATATGTAGTTTTGCGAGATGTATTCACATAACACAAAGCAGTTTCTCAGAAAGCTTCTTTCTAGTTATGATCTGAGGATGTTTTCTTTGTCATCATAGGTGTCAATGCGATCCAAAATATCCTTTCACAGATTCCCCAATAATAGTGTTATCAAATGATTCATGAAAAGAATCGTGGTTTCTCAGAATATTATTTTCTCATTTTAATATGGGGATATTTCATTTTTCACTGTTGACCTCAAGGTACTCCCAAATATCCCTTTGCAGATTCCATGAAAACAGTGTTAGCAAACTGCTGCATGAAAAAAAAGGTGTAACACTGTGAGATGAATTCACACATCACAAATAATTTCTCAGAAAAAAATCTTTGTAGTTTTTATCTGAGGATATTTCCTTTGTCACCATAAGCTTCAATGCGCACCCAAATATCCTTTGTCTGATTTCCCAAATACAGTGCTACCATACTGCTCCATGAAAAGAATGGGGTACCTCTGTTAAATGAATTCACATATCACAAAGCTGTTTCTCAGTAAGCTTCTTACTAGTTATTATCTGAGGATATTTCCTTTTTCACATATTCCTCTATATGCTCCCGAATATCTGATTGCAGATTCCATGAAAAAAGTGTTAGCAAACTTTTCAATGAAAAAAAGGTGTGAATTTGAGAGATGAATTCACACAACACAAAGCAGTTTCACAGAAAGCTTCTTTTTGGTTTGTCACCAGAGAATTCAATGCGCTCCAACATATCCTATTGCAGGTTCCACAAAATCAGTGTTAACAAACTGCTCAATGACAAGAACAGTGTAACACTGTAAGATGAATTCACACATCACAATGCATTTTCTCAGAAAGCTTCTTTCTAGTTTTTATCTGAGGATGTTTCCTATTTCATCATAGGCCTCAAGGCGCTCCCAAATATCCCTTTGCAGATTCCACAAAAGCAGTGTTATCAATCTGCTTCATGAAAAGAAAGGTGTACCTCTGTGAGAACAATTCACACATCACAAAGCAGTTTCTCAGAAAGCTTTTTTCTAGTTTTTATCTGAGGATATTTCCTTTGTCACCATAGGCTTTAAAGCAATCCCAAATATTGTCTCCCGATTCCCAAAAAACAGTGTTACCAAACATCTCCATGAAAAGTATCATGTAACACTGTGAGATGAATTCACAAATCACAAAGCAGTTTCTCAGAAAGTTTCTATCTAGTTTTTATATGAGGATATTTTCTTTGTCACTATAAGCTTCAGTGTTCTCCGAAATATCCCATTGCAGATTCCAAGAAATCAGTGTTAGCAAACTGCTCAATGAAAAAGAACACTGTGACTCTGTGAGGTGAATTCACCAATCAAAAAGCAGTTTCTCAGAAAGTTTCTTTTTCGTTTTTTTCTGAGGATATTTCCTTTGTCACCATAGGCTTCAAAGCCTTACCAAATATCCTGCTGCAGATTTCATGAAAACAGTGTTAGCAAACAACTCCCTGAAAAGAAAAGGGTTACTCAGTGAGATGAATGTACACATCACAAAGAAGTTTCTCAGAAATCTTTCTAGTTTTTATCTGAGGACGTTTCCTTTGTCACCAAGGGATTCAATGTGATACAAAATATCCCTTTTCAGATTCCCCAAAAACAGTGCTACAAAACTGTTCCCTTAAAAGAAAAATGTAACTCTGTGAGATGAATTCACACATCACAAAGTAGTTTCACAGAAAGCTTCTTTCTGTTTTCTTTCTGAGGATATATCCTTTGTCACCAAAGGTTTCACTGTGCTTCAAAATATCCTCCTGCAGGTTCCACAAAAACAGTGTTAGCAAAATGGTTCATGAAAAGTGTGGTGAAAGTGTGTGAGATGAAAGCATATATCACAAAGCAATTTCTCAGAAAGCTTATTTCTACTTTTCATCTGAGAATATTAACTTTTTCACCATAGGTCTCCACTCACACCCAAATATCACATTGTAGATTCCAAGAAAAAAGAGTTTACAAACTACTCCATGAAAAGAAAGGTGTTACTCTGTGAGGTGAATACACACTTCACGTATAAGTTTCTCAGAAAGCTTCTTTCTAATTTTCATCTGCTCTGTCTCCTTTGTCACCATAGGCTTCAATGTGATCCAAAATATCCCTTCTCAGATTCCCCAAAAACATGTTACCAAACTGCTCCATGAAAAGTATCAGGAAATGCTGTGAGATGAGTTCACAAATCACAAAGCAGTTTCTCAGAAAGATTCTTTCTATTTTTTGTATTAGGATATTCCTTTTTCACTGTAGCCCTCAATGCACTAGCGAATATCCCTTTGCAGGTTACATAAAACCAGTGTTAGCAAACTGCTTCATGAAAAGAAACGTGTAAATTTGTGAAGTGAGTTCATACATCACAAAGCAGTTTCTCAGAAAGCTGTCTTTTGCTTTTTTGTCTGAAGATATTTCCTTTGTCACTATAGGCTTTAATGCTACCCAAAGCATCCCTTCTCAGATTACCCAAAAACAGTGCTGCCAAACTGATGCATAAAATGAATCGTGTAACTCTTTGAGATGAATTAAAATATCACAAAGTGGTTTCTCAGAATGTTTCCTTCTAGTTTTTATCTGAGGATACTTACATCTTCACCATCGGCCTCAATGTGTTCTCGAATATCCCATTGCAGATTCCACAAGAAAAGTGTTAGTAAACTTCTCAATTAAAAGAACTGTGTAACTCTGTGAGATGAAATCACATATCACTAATAAATTTCTCCGAAAGTGTCTTTCTAGTTTTTATCTGAGCATATTTCCTTTGTAACTATAGGCTTCAATGCAATGAAAATCATCCCTTCTTAGATTCCCCAAAAACAGCACTACCACACTGCTTCATGAAAATAATGGTGTAACTCAGTGAGATGAATTCACACTCCACAAAGCTGTTTGTCAGAAAGCTTCTTTCTTGATTTTCTCTACAGATATTCCTTTTTCAAAATAGGCCTCAATGCACTCCCAAATACACCACTGCAGATTTCAGGAAAAAAGTGTTAGCAAGTATCTCTATGAAATGAATGGTGTAACACTGTGAGATGAATTCACACGTCACAAAGAAGTTTCACAGAAATCTTTTTGGTTTTTGTCAGAGGATATTTCCTTTGTCACCATAGACCTCAAGATGCTCCAAAATATCTTATTGTAGATCCCATGAAAACAGTGTTATCTGACTGCTCAATGAAAAGAATGGTATAATTCTGTAAGATGAATTCACACATCACAAGCAGTTTCTCAGAATATTACTTTCTAGTTTTTATATAAGGATATTTCCTTTTTCAGTACAGATCTCAGTGCACTCCCAAATATCCCTTTGCAGATTCCATAAAAACCGTGTTAGCAAACTGCTCCATGAAAAGAAAGGTGTAACTCTGTGAGATTAATTAACACATCACAAAGAATATCTCAGAAAGCTTCTTTCTGGTTTTTCTCTAAGGATATTTCCTTTTTCAAAATAGGCCTCAATGCACTCCCAAATACACCATTGCAGATTTCAGGAAAAAAGTGTTAGCAGACTTCTCAATGAAAGGAATGGTGTAACACTGTGAGATGAATTCACACGTCACAGAGAAGTTTCACAGAAATCTTCCTTTGGTATTTATCTGAGGATATTTCCTTTGTCACCATAGGCTTCATTGCAATAGAAAATAACCCTTCCCTGATTCTCCAAAAACAGTGCTACAAAACTGATCCATGAAAAGAATCATGTAACTCTCTGAGATGAATTAATACATCACAAAGCAGTTTCTCAGAAAGCTCCTTTCTAGTTTTTGTGTGAGGATATTTCCTTTGTCACTAGAGGCTTCAATGCAATCCAAAATATCCCTTCTCAGATTCCCCAAAAGAGTGCTAACAAACTGCGTCATGAGAATAAAGGTGTAACTCTGTGAGACGAATTCACACATCAGTAAACAGTTTCACAGAAAGCTTATTATTTCTTTTGTCTGAGAATATTTCCCTTGCCACCAAAGGCTTCAATGCACTCCAAATATCCTATTGCAGATAGCACGAAAACAGTGTTAGCAAACTGCTCCATGAGAAGAGCACTGTAACTCTGTGAAATGAATTCACACATCACAATGCAGTTTCTCAGAAAGCTTCCCTCTAGTCTTTACCTGGAGACATTTCTTTTTCATCATAGGTCTCAACTCGCTTCCCAATATCACTTTGTAGATGCCACGAAAACAGCATTAGCAAGCAGCTCCATGAAAAGAAAGGTGTTACTCTGTGAGATGAATATACACATCACAAATAAGTTTCTCAGAGAGTTTCTTGCTAGTTTTTATCTGATTATATTTCCATTGTCACTCTAGGTTTCAATGCAATCCAAACTATCCCATCTCAGATTCCCCAAAAACAGTGCTACCAAACTCTTCCATGAAAAGAATGCTGTAACTCAGTGAGATGAATTCACACATCACAAAGCTGTTTCTCAGACCACTTCTTTCTAGATTTTATCTTCAGATATTTCCTTTTTTTCCATATTTCACAATGTTCTCCAGAGTATCCCATCACAGATTCCATGAAAAAAGGGTTAGAAAACTTCCCAATGAAAAGAACGGGGTAACTCTGTGAGATGAATTCACACATCACACAGCAGTTTCACAGAAAGCTTCTGTTTGATTTTAATCTCAGGATATTTCCTCTTTCACCATAGGTCTAAATGCACTCCCAAATATACATTGGCAGATTCCATGAAAGCAGTGTGAGCAAATGGCTCCATGAAAAGAAAGGTGTAACTCTGTGAGGTGAAATCACACATCACAAAGAACTTTCTCAGAAACCTTCTTTCTAGTTTTTATCTGAGGATATTTCCTTTGTAACCATAGGCTTTGAAGTGATTCAAATATCCCTTCTGAGATTCCCCAAAAACAGTGCGATCAAACTGCTCCATGAAAAGAGTGGTGTAACTCTGTAAGATGAATTCACACATCACAAAGCATTTTCCTGAAAAGCTTCTTTCTAGTTTTTTTCTGAGAATATTTCCTTTTTCACCATAGACCTCAACTCGCTCCCAAATATCCCTTTGTAGGTTATACGAAAACAGTGTTAGCAAACTGCTCCATGAAAAGAATGGTGTTACTCTGTGAGATGAATACACACATCACAAAGAAGTTTCTCCGAAAGCTTCTTTCTAGTTTTAAACTGAGAATATTTCCTTAGTCACCTTAGGTTCCAATGTGATCCAAAATATCCCTTCTCAGACTCCCCAAAAACAGTGCTACAAAAGTGCTCCATGAAAAGAATGGTGTACCTCTGTGAGATGAATTGACACATAATAAAGTGGTTTCTCAGAAAGCTTCTTTACAGTTTTTATCTGAGGATATTTCCTTTTCCACCATATTCCTCAATGAACTCCGGAATATCCCATTGCAGATTAAAGGAAAATGTTTTAGCAAACTTCTCAATGAAAGGAACGTTGTGATGGTGTGAGGTGAATTGACACATCACAAAGCCTCTTTTTTGGTTTTCATCGGAGTATATTCCTTTGTCACAATAGACTTCAATGTGCTCCCAAATATCCTATTGCAGATTCCAAGAAAACAGTGTTATCAAGCTGCTCAATGAAAATAACAGTTTAACCCTGTGAGATGAATTCACACATCACAAAGTAGTTTCTCAAAAAGTTTCTTTCTAGTTTTTATCTGAGGATATTTCCTTTTCCACTATAGGCCTGAAAGTGCTCCCAAATATCCCTTTGCAGATTCCACAAAAACAGTGTTAGCAAACTGCTACATGAAAAGAAAGGTTTTACTCTGTCAGTTGAATAAATATATCACAAATAGGCTTCTCAGAAAGCTTCTTTCCAGTTTTTATCTGAGGATATTACCTTTGTCACCATAGTCTTCAATGCAATCAAAAATATCCCTTCTCAGATTCCCCCAAACAGTGCTTCCAAACTGCTCCATGAAAACAGTCAGGTAACTCTGTGAGAGGAATTCACAAATCACAAAACAGTTTGTCAGAAAGTTTCTTACTTTTTTTGTCTCAGGATATTTCCTTTGTCACTCTAAGCTTCAATGCACTCAAAAATATCCCATTGCAGATTCCAAGAACAGAGTGTTAGCAAACTCCTCAATGAAAAGAACAGTGTAACTGTGTGAGATGAATTCACCCATCACAAAGCAGTTTCTCAGAAAACTTCGTTTTGGTTTTTATCTGAGTATATTTCCTTTTTCATCATAGGCTTCAATGTGATCCAAATTATCCCTTCTCAGATTCCCCAAAATCAGTGCTACCAAACTTCTCCATGAAAAGAATCATGTAACCCTGTGAGATGAATGAACACATCACCAAGCAATTTCTCAGGAAGCTTCTTTCTCATTTTTATCTGAAGGTATTTCCTTTTCCAACATAGGCTTCAATGCACTCTCAAATGCCCCTTCTCAGACAGCACTAAAACAGTAATACCAAAGTGCTCCCTCAACAGAAACGTTTAGCTCTATGAGATGAATGTACACAACACAAAGGAGATTCTCAGAAAGCTTCTCTCCAGTTTTTAACCTGAAAATATTTCCTTTCTCACCACTGGACTCTGTGCACTCCCAAATATCCCTTTGCAGTTTCCACAAAAACAGTGTTACCAAACTGCTCAATGAAAGGAAAAGTGTAATTCTGTGAGATGAATTCACCCATCACAAAGCAGTTTCTCATAAAGCTTCTTTCCAGTTTTAATCTGAGGATATTTCCTTCTGAAGCACATAGGCTTCAATGCGCTCCCAAATATCTGCTCTCAAATACCACAAAACAGTGATGCCGAACTGATCAATCAACAAGAAGGTTAAACTCTATGTGATGAATACACCCATCATAAAACCTTTCTCGAAAATGTTCTCTCCAGTTTTTATGTGAAGTTATTTCCTTTTTCATTGTAGGCCTCTATGAGCTCCCGAATATCCCTTTAAAACAGTGCTAGCAAACTGCTTAAAGAAAATAACAGTGTAACTTGGTGTGATGAATTCACCCATCACAAAGAAATTTCTCAGAAAGCTTCTTTATAATTTTCATCTCAGGATATTTCCTTTTCCAGTGTCGACTTCTATGCACTCCCAATACCCCTTCTCAGACACCACAAAAACAGTGCTACCAAACTGATCCATGAAAAGAATCGTGTAACACTGGAAGATGAATTAACACGTCACAAAGCAGTTTCTCAGAAAGCTTCTTTGTAGTTTTTATAAGAGTATATTTCCTTTGTCACCATCAGCATCAATGCACTTCGAAATATCCCATTGCAGATTTCAAGAAAACAGTGTTAGCAAACTGCTCAAAGAAGAGAACAGTGTAACTCTGTGAGATGAGTTCACATATCAAAAAGCAGTTTCTCAGAAGGCTTCTTTTTGGTTTTTATCTGAGGATATTTCTTTGCCACCAGAGGCTTCAAAGCGATCCAAAATATACCTTCTTGGACTCCACCAAAAGAGTGATGCCAAAGTGCTCCCTCAACAGAAACGTATAACTTTATGAGACAAATGCACACATCACAAAGAATTTTCTCTGAAAGCTTCTCTCCAGTTGTTACCTGAAGAATTTTTTTTTTTCACCTCAGGCCTCTATGTGCTTCTAAATATCCCTCTGTAGATTCCAGAAAAAGAGTGCTAAAGAACTGCTCCATGAAAAGAATGATGTAACTGTGAGATAAATTGATCCATCACAAACCATTTTCTCAGGAAGCTTCTGTCTAGCTTTTACCTGAGGATATTTCCGTTTCCACTATAGGCTTCAATACCCTCCCAAATATCCCTTCTCTGACACCAAAAAAACAGTGATGCCAAAGTGCTCTTTCCACAGAAACGTTTAGCTCTATGAGATGAATGAAAACATCATGAAGGAGTTTCCTCAAAAACTTGTCTCCAGTTTTTACCTGAAGAATTTTCTTTTTTCACCTTAGGCCTGTATGTGCTCCCAAATATTCCACTGCAGATTCCACAAAAACAGTGTTACCAAACTACACAATGAAAAGAATAGTGTAACTCTGTGAAATGAATTCACCCTCCACAAAGCAGTTTCTCAGACAGCTTCTTTCTAGTTTAAATCTGAGGATATTTCCTTTTTCACCATAGGCTTCAATATGCTCCCAAATGTCTCTTCTCAGATACCACAAAAACAGTGATGAAGAATTGCTCAATCAAAAAAAAAGACAAACTCTATGAGATGAACAGACCCATGAAAAAACCGTTTCTCACAAATATTCTCTCTAGTTTTTATCTGAACTTATTTCATTTTTCACCGTAGGCCTCTAGGAGCTCCCGAATATCCCTTTGCAGATTCCACAAAAACAGTGCTACCAAACTGCTCAAATAAAACAAAGGTGTAACTCTCTGTGATGAATTCACCCATCACAAAGAAATTTCTTGGAAAGCTTCTTTCTAGTTTTTATCTCAGGCGATTTCCTATTCCACCATCCACTTCTTTGTAGTTTAAATCTGAGGATATTTCCTCTTTCCACATTGCAGATTCCACAAAAACAGTGTGATCGAACTGCTCCATGAAAAGAATCGTGTAACTCTGTGAGATGAACTCAAAAATCATAAAGCAGTTCCTCAGAAAGCTTCTTTTCAGCTCTTGTCTTAGGATATTTCCTTTGTCATCCAAAGCTTCAATGCGCTCAAAAATATCCCATTGCAGATTCCAAGAAAACAGTTTTAGCAAACTGCTCAATGAAAAGAACAGTGTAACTCTGTGAGATCAATTCATCCAACACAAAGCAGTTTCTCAGAAAGCATCTTTTTGTTTTTATGTGAGTATATTTCCTTTGTCACCATAGGCTTCAATGCATTCCCAAATATCCTATTGCAGACTCCAAGAAAACATTCTTAGCAAACAGCTCAATGAAAGGAATGGTGTAACTCTGTGAGATGAATTCAAACATCACAAAGGAGTTTCTCAGAGCTTCTTTCTAGTTTTTATCTGAGGACATTTCCCTTTTCACTATAGACCTCAATGTGCTCCAAAATATCCTTTTGCAGATCCCACAAGAATGGTATTAGCAAACTATTCCATGAAAAGAAAAGTGTAACACTCTTTGAGATGCATTCACACATCACAAAGCCGTTTCTCAGAAAGCTTCTCTGTAATATTCTTGGGAGGATATTTCCTTTTTCACAGTAGGCCTAATATGCTCCTAAATTTCCTCTTGCAGATTCCACGAAAACAGTGTTAGTAAACTGCTCCATGAAAAGAAAGGTGTATCTCTGTGAATTGAATTCACACATTATAAAGAAGTTTCTTAGAGGGCTTCTGAGGATATATCATTTGCCACCATAGGCATCAATGTGCTCCCAAATATCCCATTGCAGATTCTAAGGAAATAGTGTTAGCAAACTGCTCAGTGAAAAGAACAGTGTAACTCTGTGAGATGAATTCACACATCACAGAGCAATTTCTCAGAAAGCCTCCTTTTGGTTTTCACCTAAGGATATTTCCCTTGTCATCATAGGCTTCAAGGCGCTCCCTAGATCCTGTTGCAGATTCCACGAGAACGTTGTTAGCAAACTACTCCACGAAAAGCAATATGTAACTCTGCAAGATAAATTCATACATCACAAAGCAGTTTCTCAGAAAGCTTCTTTCTAGTTTTTATATGAGGATATTTCCTTTGTCACCATGAGCTTCAATGTGTTCAAAATAACCCATTGCAGATCCCAAGAAAACGGTGATAGGAAACTGCTCAATGAATAGAAAAGTGTAACTCTCTGACATGAATTCACACATTACAAAGCAGATTCTCAGACAGCTTATTTCTAGTTTTTATCTAAGGATAGTTCCTCTTTCACCTGAATAGGCCTCAATGCACTCGTGACTATACCTTTGCGAATCCACAAAAATAGTGTTAGCAAACTGCTCAATGGAAAGAAAGGTGTAACTGTGCGAGATGAATTCACACATCACAAAGCAGTTTCTGAGAAAGCTTCCTTTTGTTTTTTACCTAATCGTATTTCATTTATCACCGTAGGCTTCAATGCGCACCAAAATACCCTATTGCAGATTCCACAAAAGCGATGTTAGGAAACTTCAGCATGAAAAGAAGTGTGAAATTCTGTAAGATGAATTCACACATGACAAAGAAGTTTCTCAGAAAGTTTCTTCCTTGTTTTAAATGAGGATATTTCCTTTGTCACCATACACTTCAAAGCACTCCCAAATATTCCGTTGCAGATACAAACAAAACAGTGTTAGCAAACTGCTCTATGACAGGAACAATGTAACTTTGTGAGGTGAATTCACACATCAATTAGCAGTTTCTGAGAAAGCTTGTTTCTAGTTTTTATGCGAGGATATTTCCTTTGTCACCATAGTCTTGAATGCGATCTAAAATATCCCTTCTCAGATTCCCAAAAAAGAGTGCTACCAAACTGCTCCATGAAAAGAATTGTGTAACTCAGTGAGATAAATTCACACATCACAAAGATGTTTCTCAGAAAGCTTCTTTCTAGTTTTTATCAGAGAATATTCCCTTTTTCACCCTAGGCCTCAAAGTGATCCCAAATATCCCATTGTAGATTCCAAGAAAAATGTGCTAACAAACTGCTCAATGAAAAGAATGGTGTAATTGTGTGAGATGAATTCACACATCACAAAGAAGTTTCTCATAAAACTTCTTATATGAGGATATTTCCTTTCTCACCGTGATTTTTAATGTGCCCAAAATATACCATTGCAGATCCCAAGAAAACAGTGTTAGGAAACTGCTCAATGAAAAGAACAGTGTAACTCTGTGAGATGAAATCACACATCACAGAGCAGTTTCTCAGACAACTTCTTTCTAATATTTACCTGAGGATGGTTCGTTTTTCACCTGAATAGGCCTGAATGCGCTCATGAAAATACCTTTCACAGAATCTGCACAAACAGTGTTAGCAAACTGCTCAACGAACAGAGAGGTGTAACTGTGGGAAATAAATACACACATCACAAAGTAGTTTCCCAGAAAGCTTCTTTTTGGTTTTTAGTTGATCATATTTCCCTTGTCACCATAGGCTTCAATGAGCACCCAAATATCCTACTCCAGATTCCACACAAGCAGTGTTAGGAAACTTCAACATGAAAAGAAATGTGTTACTCTGTGAGATGAATTCACACATGACAAAGAAGTTTCCCCGAAAGATTCTTGTTTTCAACTGAGGATATTTTCTTTGTCAAAATATGCTTCAAAGCGCTCCCAAATATTCCATTGTAGATCCCAAGAAAACAGTGTTAGCAAACTGCTCAGTGAAAAGAACAATGTATCTTTGTGAGCTGAATCCACACATCACAAAGCAGTTTCCAAGAAAGCTTCTGTCTAGTTGTTATCTGAGGATGTCACCATAGGCTTTGTCACCACAGGCTTCAAAGCACTCCCAAATATCCTATTGCTGATTCAATGAAAATGGTATTAGAAATCTGCTATATGAAAAGAAATGTGTAACTGTGAGATGAATGTACACAGCACAAACACGTTTCTCAGAAAGTCTCTTTCTTGTTTTTAACTGAGGATATTTCCTTTGACACCATAGGGCTCAATGTGCTCACATACATACCTTTGCATATTCCAAGAAAACAGTGTTAGCAAACTGCTCAATGAAAAGAAAGGTGTACATCTGTGAGATAAATTTACACATCAGAAAGCTGTTTCTCAGAAAGCTTCTTTCGAGGTTTATCTGAGAATATTTCCTTTTTCAAAATAGGCCTCAAAGCGATCCCGAGATCCCAAGAAAAATGTGTTAACAAACTGCTCAGTGAAAAGAATCGTGTAACTGTGTGAGATGAATTCACACATCACAAAGCAGTTTCTCAGAAAGCTTCTTTCTTGTTTTTATCTGAGGATATTTCCTTTGTCATCATAGACCTCAATGCACTCTCAAATATCCCTTTGTAGATGCCACGAAAACCATGTTAGCAAACTGCTCCATGAATAGGAACGTGTAACTCTGTGAGATAATTTCACACATCACAAAGAACTTTCTCAGAAATATTCTTTCCAATTTTTATCAGAGGATATTTCCTTTGTCACCATTACGCTTCATTGTGATCCAAAATATCCCTTCTCAGATTCCCCAAAAGCAGTGCTACCAAACTGCTCCATGAAGAGAATCTTGTAACTCTGTGAGATTAATTCACACACGACAAAGTAGTTTCTCAGAAAGCTTCCTTCTAGCTGTTATCTGAGGATACTAACTTCGTCACCATAGGCTTCAATGCGTTCCCAATATCCTACTGCTGATTTCGGGAAAACAGTGTAAGCAAACTGCTCCATTAAAATAATGGTGTAACTATTTGAGATGCACTCACACATCACAAAGCAGTTTCTCAGAAAGCTTCTTTCTAGTTATCATCGTAGGATATTTCCCTTTTCACAATAGACATAATACGCTCCCAAATTTCCTCTTGCAGATTCCACAAAAACAGTGTTAGCAAACTGCTCCATGTAAAGACACGTGTATCTCTGTGAGATGAATTCACACATTTCAAAGACGTTTCTCAGAGGGCTTCTTTCTAGTTTTTATCTGAGTATACTTCCTTTGTCAGTATACGCTTTAATGCACTGTCAAATATCCCATTGCAGATTCCAAGAAAACAGTGTCAGCAAACTTCTCAATGCAAAGAACAGTGTAACTATGTGAGATGAATTCACAAGTCACAAAGCAATTTCTCAGAAAGCCTCTTTTTGATTTTTATTTGAGGTTATTTCCCTTGTCATTGTAGGTTTCAAGGTGCTCCCATAGATCCTGTTGCGGATACCCCGAGAAGGTTTGCATCAAGCCACTCCATGAAAAGAAATGTGTGACTCTGTGAGATGAATTCACACATCACAAACTAATTTCTCAGAAAGCTTCTTTCTAGTTTTTATATGAGGATATTTCCTTTGTCACCGTGAACTTCAATGTGCTCCAAAATATCCCATTGCAGATCCCAAGAAAACAGTGTTAGGAAACTGCTGAATGAAAACATCAGTGTAACTCTGTGACATGAATTCACACATCACAAAGCAGTTTCTAAGACAGCTTCTTTCTAGTTTTTATCTGAAGATAGTTCCTTTTTCACCTGAATAGGCCTTAATGCGCTCGTGAATATAAATTCGCAGATTCCACAAAAGTAGTGTTAGCAAACTGCTCAATGAAAAGAAAGGTGCAACTGCGGGTGATGAATTCACAGATCACAAAGCAGTTTCCCAGAAAGCTTCTTTTTAGGTTTTAACTGATCAAATTTCCCTTGTCACTGTAGACATCAATGCACACCCGAACATCCTATTGCAGATTACACAAAAACAGTGTTAGGAAACTTCAACAAGAAAAGCAATGTGTAACTGTGTGAGATAAATTAACACAGTACCAGCCGGTTTCTCAGAAAGCTTATTTCTTGTTTTTAACTCAGGATATTTCCTTTATCACCATATGCTTCAATGCGCTCCCACATGCTCCATAGAAGATCCCAAGAAAACAGTGTTAGCAAACTGCTCAGTGAAAAGAACAATGTAACTTGTGAGATTAATTCACACATCACAAAACAGTTTCTTAGAATGCTTCTTTCTAGTTTTTGTAGGAGGATATTTCCTTTGTCACCATAGTCTTCAGTGCGATCTAAAATATCCCTTCTCAGATTCCCAAAAAAGATTGCTACCAAACTGCTTCCGGACAGGAATCGTGAAACTCAGTGAGATGAATTCACACATCACAAAGCTATTTCTCAGAAAGCTTCATTCTAGTTTTTATCAGAGAATATTTCCTTTTACACCATAGACCTCAAAGCAATCATGAATTTCCCATTGCAGAATCAAAGAAAAACGTGCTAACAAACATCTCAATGAAAAGGATGGTGTAACTATGTGAGATGAATTCACGCACCACAAAGCAGTTTCTCAAAAAGCTTCTTTCTCGTTTTTATCTGAGGCTATTTCCTTTGTCATCATAGGCCTCAGTGTACTCTCAAATATCCCTTTGTAGATTCCACAAAAACAATGTTAGAAAACTGCTCAATGAGTAGAAACGTGTAACTCTGTGAGATGAAATCACACATCACAAAGAAGGTTCTCAGAGGAATCCTTCTACTTTTTATCAGAGGATATTTCCTTGGTCACCGTAGGCTTTATTGAGATCCAAAATATCCCTTCTCAGATTCCCCAAAAGCAGTGAAACCAAACTGTTCCATGAAGAGAATCTTGTAACTCTGTGAGATGAATTCACACATCACAAAGCAATTTCTCAGAAAGCTTCTTTCTAGTTGCTATCTGAGGATATTTCCTTTGTTACCATAGGCTTCAATGTGCTCCAAATATCCTTCTGCCATTTCCAGGAAAACAGTCTTAGCAAACTGCTCCATGAAAATAATGGTGTAACTCTTTAAGATGCATTCAGACATCACAAAGCAGTATCTCAGAAAGCTTCTTTCTAGTTTTCATCGGAGGATATTTCCTTTTTCACCATAAGCATAATATGCTCCCAAATTTCTTCTTGCAGATTCCACGAAAACAGTGATAGCAAACTGCTCCATGAAAATACAAGTGTATTTCTGTGAGATGAATTCACACATTACAAAGAAGTTTCTCAGAGGGCTTCTTTCTAG
The DNA here is from genome assembly GCF_009764315.1 of Trachypithecus francoisi. Taxonomy (NCBI): domain Eukaryota; kingdom Metazoa; phylum Chordata; class Mammalia; order Primates; family Cercopithecidae; genus Trachypithecus; species Trachypithecus francoisi. The sequence continues at coordinate 453,792 of NW_022681472.1, read as the reverse complement.
TTTTTACCTGAGGATATTTACTTTATCATCATAGGCTTCAATGCCTTCCCAAATATCCCATTGCAGATTCCAAGAAAACAGTGTTAGCAAACTACTCAGTGAAAAGAACAGTTTAACTCCGTGAGATGAATTCATATATCACAAAACAATTTCTCAGAAAGCCTCTTTTCGGTTTTGATCAGAGGATATTTCCCTTGTCATCATAGGCTTCAAGGCGATCTCATGGATACTGTTGCAGATTCCACGAGAACGATGTTAGCAAACTACTCCAAGAAAAGAAATGTGTAACTCTGTGAGATGAATTCATACACCACAAACCAGTTTCTCAGAAAGCTTCTTTCTAGGTTTTATATGATGATAGTTCCTTTATCACCATGAGCTTCAATTCACTCCCAAATACCCCATAACAGATCCCAAGAAAACAGTGTTAGGAGACTGCTCAAAGAAAAGAACAGTGGAACTCTGTGACAAGAATTCACACATCACAAAGAAGTTTCTCAGACAGATTCTTTCTAGTTTTTATCTGAGAAAATTTCCTTTTTCACCCGAATAGGCCTCAATGTGTTCACATATATACCTTTGCAGATACCACTAAAATAGTGTTAGCAAAGTGCTCAACGAAAAGAAAGGTGTAACTGTGGGAGATGAATTCACACATCACAAAGTGGTTTCCCAGAAAGCTTCTTTTTGGTTTTTACCTGATGATATTTCCCTTGTCACCATAGGCTTCAATGCGCACCTAAATATCCTATTGCAGATTCCATGGAAATGGTGTTAGGAAACTTCAACAAGATAGCAAATGTGTAACTGTGAGATGAATTTACATATGAAAAAGAAGTTTCTCAGAAACCTTCCTTCTAGTTTTTATCTGAGGATTTTTCCTTTGTCACTATAGGCTTCAAAGTGCTCCCAAATATCGTCTTGCAGATAAAATGAAAACGGTGTTAGCAAACTGCTCCATGAAAAGAAATTTGTAACTCTGCAAGATGAATTAACACAGCACAAACTGGCTTCTCGGAAAACTTCTTGCTTGTTTTTAACTGAGGATATTTCCTTTTTCACCATAGGGCTCAAGGCGCTTGCGAACATACCTTTGCAGATTCCAAGAAAATAGTGTCAGCAAACTGCTCATTGAAAAGAATGGTGTACAGCTGTGAGATGAATTCACACATCACAAAGCTGTTTCTCAGAGAGCTTCTTTCTGGGTTTCTCTGAGAATATTTCCTTTTTCATCATAGGCCGCAAAGTGATCCCAAATATCCCATTGCAGATTCCAAGAAAAACATGTTAACAAACTACTCAATGAAAAGAATGGTGTAACTCTGTGAGATGAATTCACACATCACAAAGCAGTTTCTCAGAAAGCTTCTTTCTAGTTTTTATGGGAGGATATTTCCTTTGTCACCATAGTCTTCAATGTTATCCAAAATATCCCCTCACAGATTCCCTAAAAAGAGTGCTACCAAACTGCTCCATGAAAAGTATCATGTAACTCAGTGAGATGAATTCACAAATCACAAAACTGTTTCTCAGAAACCTTCTTTCTAGTTTTTATCAGAGAATATTTCCCTTTTCATCATAGACCTCAAAGTGATCCTAAGTATCCCATTGCAGATACCAAGAAAAACGTGTGAAAAAACTGCTCAATGAAAAGAATGTTGTAGCTTTGTGAGATGAATTCACACATCACAAAGCAGTTTCTCAGAAAGCTTCTTACTAGTTTTTATCTGAGGATATTTCCTTTGTCACCATAGGCCTCAATGCACTCTCAAATATCCCTTTGCAGATTCCACGAAAACAATGTTAACACACTGCTCCATGCATAGAAACGTGTAACTATGAGATGATTTCACATATCACAAAGAAGTTTCTCAGAAAGTTTCTTTCTAGTTGTTATCTGAGGATATTTCCTTTGTTACCATAGGCTTCAATGCACTCCCAATATCCTACTGCCAATTCCAGGAAAACAGTGTTAGCAAACTGCTCCACGAAAATGATGATGTAACTCTTTGAGATGCATACACACATCACAAAGCAGTTTCTCAGAAAGCTTCTTTCTAGGTTTCTTCAGAGGATATTTCCTTTTTCACAATAGGCATAATATGCCATATTTTTCATTGAGCAGTTTGTTCACAGGTTTTTCTTGTAATCTGCAATGGGATATTCAGGATTGCTTTGAGGCCTATGATGAAAAAGGAAATATTCTCTGATAAAAATTAGAAAGAAACTTTCTGAGAAACAGCTTTGTGACGTGTGAATTCATCTCACTGAGCTACATGATCCTTTTCATGTGGCAGTTTGGTAGCACTCTTTTGAGGGAATCTGAGAAGGCATATTTTGGATGGCATTGAAAACTATGGTGACAAAGGAAATATCCTCCCATAAAAACCAGAAAGAAGCTTTCTTAGAAACTGCTTATTGATGTGTGAATTTACCTCACAAAGTTACATAGTTCCTCTCATAGAGCAGTTTGCTAACACTGTTTTCTTGGGATCTGCTATGGAATATTTGGGAGTGCTTTGAAGTGTATTTTGACAAAGAAAATATCCTCAGTTAAAAACAAGAAAGAAGCTTTCTGATAAACCTCTTTGTCATGTGTGAATTCATCTCACAGAGTTACACATTTATTTTTGTGTTGAAGTTTCCTAACACCGTTTTCGTGGAATCTGCAATAGGATGTTTGGGTGCGTATTGAAGCCTACAGTGATAAGGGAAATATGATCAGGTAAAAACCAAAAAGAAGCTTTCTGGGAAACTGCTTTGTGATGTGTGTATTCATTTCACACAGTTACACCTTTCTTTTCATTGAGCTGTTTGCTAACACTATTTTTGTGGAATCTGCAAATTTATATTTGTGAGCGCGTTGAGGCCTATTCGGGTGACAAAGGAATTATTCTCAGATAAAACCTAGAAGGAAGCTGTCTAAGAAACTTCTTTGTGATGTGTGAATTCATGCCACAGAGTTACACTGTTCTTTTCATTGAGCAGTTTCCTAACACTGTTTTCTTGGGATCTGCAATGGGATATTTGGGAGCACATTAAAGCTCATGGTGACAAAGGAAATATCCTCATATAAAAACTAGAAAGGAGCTTTCTGAGAAACTGGTTTGTGATGTATGAATTCATCTCCCAGAGTTACACATTTCTTTTCATGGAGTAGTTTGCTAACAACGGTCTCATGGAATCTGCAACAGGATCTTTAGGAGCGCCTTGAAGCCTATGATGACAAGGGAAATATCCTCAGATAAAAATCGAAAAGAGGCTTTCTGAGAAATTGCTTTGTGATGTGTGAATCATCTCACATAGTTACAGTGTTCTTTTCATTGAGACGTTTGCTAACACTGTTTTCTTGTTTTCTTGGAATCTACAAGGATATTTATCAGCGCATTGAAGCCTATGGTGACAAAAGATATATCCTCAGATAAAAGCTAGAAAGAAGTCGTTTAAGAAGATTCTTTGTAATGTTTGAATTCCTCTCAGAGACATACACCTGCCTTTTCATGGAGCAGTTTGCTAACACTGTTTTTGTGGAATCTGCAAGAGGAAATTTGAGAGTATATTATGCTCTTTGTAAAAATGGAAATATCCTCCGATGAAAACTAGAAAGAAGCCTTCTGAGAAACTGCTTTGTGATGTGTGAGTTCATGTCACAGAGTTGCACTCTAACACTGTTTTCTTGGGTTCTGCAATGGGATATTTGGGAGCACATTGAAGCTCACTGTGACAAAGGAAATATCCTCAGACAAAAACTAGAAAGAATCTTTTTGATAAACTGATTTGTGATGTGTGAATACATCTCACACAGTTACACCAGTCTTTCCTTTGAGAAGTTTGTTAACATGTTTTTCCTGGAATCTGCAATGGGATATTCAGGACCGCTTTGAGTCCTATGGTGAAAAAGAAATATTCTCTGATAAAAACTAGAAAGAGTCTTTCTGAGAAACAGCTTTGTGATGTGTTAATTCATCTCTCTGAGTTACACGATTCTTTTCATGGAGCAGTTTGGTAGCACTCTTTTTCGGGAATCTGTGAAGGGATATTTTTGATCGCATTGAAGACTATGGTGACAAAGAAAATACCCTCCCAAAAAAACTAGAAAGAAGCTTTCTGGAAAACTACTTTGTGATGTATGAATTCATCTCACAAAGTTACATTGTTCTTTTCATTGAGCAGTTTGCTAACACTGTTTTCTTGGGATATGCAATGGAATATTTGGGAGTGTATTGAAGCGTATGATGACACAGGAAATATCCTCAGTTAAAAACAAGAAATAAGATTTCTGAGAAACCAGTTTGTGCTGTGTTAATTCATCTCACAGAATTACACATTTCTTTTCGTGTTGAAGTTTTCTAACACCATTTTCGTGGAATCTGCAAGAGGATATTTGGGAACGCATTGAAGCTCATGGTGACAAAATATCCTCCTATAAAAAACAGAAAGAAGCTTTCTGAGAAACTAGTTTGTGATGTATGAATTCATCTGTTAAAGACACACATTTCTTTTCATGGCATAGTTTGCTAACAACGATCTCCTGGTATCTGCAACAGGATCTATGGGTGCTCCTTGAAGCCTGTGGTGACAAAGGAAATATCCTTAGATAAAACCTAAAACAGGCTTTCTGAGAAATTACTTTGTGATGTGTTATTTCATCACAAAGAGTTACACTGCTCTTTTCACTGAGCAGTTTTCTAACACTGTTTTCTTAGAATCTGCAATGGGATATTTGGGAGTGCATTGAAGCCTATGGTGACAAAGGAAACATCCTCAGATAAAAACTAGACAGAAACTCTCTGAGAAACATCTTTGTAATGTGTGAATTCATCTCACAGAAATACACCTGTCTTTTCATGGAGCAGTTTGCTAACACTGTTTTCGTGGAATCTGCAAGAGGATATTTATGAGTGTATTAAGCCTATTGTGAAAGAGAAAATATCCTCCAATGAAAACTAGAAAGAAGCTTTCTGAGAAACTGCTTTGTGATGTGTGAATGCATCTCAAAGAGTTACACAACTATTTTCATGGAGCAGTTTGCTAACACTGATTTCCTGGAATCGGCAGTAGGATATTGGGAGCACATTGAAAACTACGGTGACAAAGGAAATACCCTCAGATAACAACTAGAAAGAAGCTTTCTGAGAAACTGCTTTGTGATGTGTGAATCCATCTCACAGAGCTACAGGATTCTCTTCATGGAGCAGTTTGGTAGCACTGCTTTTGGAGAATCTGAGAAGGGATATTTTGGATCACAATGAAGCCTATGGTGACAAAGGAAATATCCTCTGATAAAAACTAGAAAGAAGCTTTCTGAGAAACTGCTTTGTGATGTATGAATTCATCTCTCAGCGTTCATATTTCTTTTCATGGAGTAGATTGCTAACAACGTTCTCATGGAGACTGCAACAGGATCTGTGGCAGCGCCTTGAAACCTATGATGACAAGGGAAATATCCTCAGATAAAAACCAAAAAGAGGATTTCTGAGAAATTGATTTGTGATGTGTCAATTTATCTCAGAGATACACCTGTCTTTTCATGGAGCAGTTTGCTAACACTGTTTTCGTGGAATCCGCAAGAGGAAATTTGGGAGCGTATTACTCCTATTGTGAAAAAGGAAATATCCTCCGATGAAAACTAGAAAGAAGCTTTATGAGAAACTGCTTCGTGATGTGAGAATGCATCTCAAAGAGTTACACCATTATTTTCATGGAGCAGTTTCCAAACACTGTTTTCGTGGAAACTGCAGTAGGATATTTGCGAGCGCATTGAAGTCAATGGTGACAAAGGAAATATCCTCTGGTAAAAAGTAGAAAGAAGCTTTCTGAGAAACTTCTTTGTTATGTGTGAAATCATTTCACACAGTTACACGTTTCTATTCATGGAGCAGTTTGCTAACATTGTTTTCGTGGAATCCGCAAATGTATATTTGAGAGTGCATTGAAGCCTATGGTGACAAAGGAAATATCCTCCCATAAAAACTAGAAAGAAGCTTTCTGAGAAACTGCTTTGTGATGTGCGAATTCATCTCACACAGTTACACCATTCTTTTCATTGAGCAGTTTGTTTAGACATTTCTGTTGGAAACTGCAAAGGGATATTCGGTATCGCTTTAAGGCCTATGGTGAAAAAGGAAATATTCTCTGATAAAAACTAAAAAGAAGTTTTCTGAGAAACAGTTATATGATGTGTGAATTCTTCTCACTGAGTTACGTGATTCCTTTTATCGAGCAGTTTCCTAGGACTGTTTTTCGGAATCTGAGAATGCATACTTTGGATCGCATAATGAGACTATGGTGACAAACAAAATATCCTCCCATAAAAAGTAGAAAGAAGCCTTCTGAGAAACTGCTTTGTGATGTGTGAATTCATCTCACAAAGTTATTTTGCTCCTCCATTGAGAAGCTTACTAACACTGTTTTCCTGTGATCTCCAATGGAATATTAGGGAATGCTTTGAAGCGTATGACGACAAAGGAAATATCCTCAGTTAAAAACAAGAAATAAGCTTTCTGAGAAACCAGTTTGTGCTGTGTTAATTCATCTCACAGAGTTACACGTTTCTTTTCGTGTTGAAGTTTCCTAACAGCGATTTCATGGAATCTGCAAGATGTTATTTGGGAGCGTATTCAAGCTCAGGGTGACAAAGGAAATATCCTCATATAAAAACTAGAAAGAAGCTTTCTGAGAAACTTGTTTGTGAGGTATGAATTCCTCTCTTAGAGTTACACATTTCTTTTCATGGCATAGTTTGGTAACAACGTTCTCATGGAATATGCAACAGGATCTATGGGAGTTCCTTGAAGCCTATGATGACAAAGAAAATATGCTCAGATAAAAGCCAAAAAGAGGCCTTCTGAGAAATTGCTTTCTGATGTGTGAATTCATCACACAGAGTTACACTGTTCTTTTCACTGAGCAGTTTGCTATCACTGTTTTCTTGGAATCTGCAACGGGATATTTGGGAGCGCATTGAAGCCTATAGTGACAAAGGAAACATCCTCAGATAAAAACGAGACAGAAACCCTCTGAAAAACATCGTTGTAATATGTGAATTCACCTCACAGAGTTATGGAATTCTCTTCATGGAGCAACTTGGTAGCACGGCTTTTGGGGAATCTGAGGAGGGATATTTTGGATTGCAGTGAAGCCTATGGTGACAAAGGAAATATCCTCAGATAAAAACTAGAAAGAAGCTTTCTGAGAAACTACTTTGTGATGTGCGAAATGATCTCACAGAGATACACGTTTCTATTCATGTAGCAGTTTGCTAACTTTTTTTTGTGGTATCTGTGAAGTCATAGTTGAGAGTGCATTGAGGCCTATAGTGACAAAGGAAATATCCGCAGATAAAAACTAGAAAGAAGCGTTCTGAGAAACTAGTTTTTGATGTGTGAATTCATCTAACAGAGTTACACCACTATTTCATGGAGCCGTTTGCTAGCATTGATTTTGTGGATTCTGAGAACTGATATTTCGGATCAGTTTGAAGAGCATAAGGACAAATGAAATGTCCTCAGGTAAAAACCAGAAAGAAGCTTTCTGAGAAACTGCTTTGTGATTTGTGAATTGATTTCACAGAATTACACCACTCTTTCATGGAGGACTTTGCTAGCACTGGTTTTGTGGAATCTCAGAAGAGATATCTTGGATATCATTGAATCCCAGGGTGAATAATGAAATACACTCAGATAAAAAATGGAGAGAAGCGTTCTCTGAAACTGCTTTGTGGTGTGTGAATTCACCTCACAGAGTTACACTACTGCTTTCATTGAGATGTTTGCTAACACTGTTTTCACAGCATCTGCAATGAGATATATGGGAGTGCATGGAGAACTGAAATATCCTCAGGTAAAAATGAGAAAGAAGGTTTTGAGAAACTTCCTTGTGATGTGTGAATTCATTTAACAGACTTACACCTTTCTCTTCGTGAAGCAGTTTGCTAACACAGTTTTTGTGGAATCTGCAAAGTTATATTTGGGAGCGCTTTGAGGGCTATGGTGAAAAAGGATATATCCTCATATGAAAACTTTAAAGAAGCGTTCTGAGAAACTGCATTGTGATGTGTGAATGCAACTCACAGAGTTACACTGTTATTTTCGTTGATTAGTTTGCCAACACTGTTTTCTTGAAAATTGCAATGGGATATCTTTTAACGCAATGAAGCTTACGGTGACAAAGGAAATAACCTCAGATAAAAATGAGAAAGAAGCTTTCTGAGAAACTGCTTTGTGATGTGTGAATTCATCTCACAGAGTTGCACTGTTCTCTCCATGAAGAAGTTTGTTAATACTGTTTTCGTGGAATCTGCAAAGTGATATTTGGGAATCCATTGAGGCATATGCTAAACAAGGAAAAATATTCAGCTGAAAACTAGAAAGAAAGTTTCTGAGAAATTGCTTTCTGATGTGTGAATTCAACTGATAAAGTTACACCTGCATTTCGTGGCGCAGTTTGCTAACGCTGTTTTTGTGGAATCTGAGAACTGATATTACGGACCGCTTTGAGGACTGTATGGCCAAAGGAAATATCCTCAGATACAAATTAGAATGAAGCTTTCTGAGAAACTGCTTTGTGATGTGCGAATTCATCTCACAGAGTTACACATGTATTTCTTTTTTTTTTTTTTGACACATCATATTATGAAATATTTATTCCAATTACTCTGTCATTACCTTATTTCAGCTTATAAAATGTTTAACATTTTTCTATCTCTTTTTAACAAAAAACAAAATTATATGCTAGCTGTCAGATTGATTCATTTATACACTTTCATTAAATACATAAGGAAAGCTTGATCAGTATATCTAATGTGATTAATAATTTCTGATTTTATACCTGATTCTTATGTAATTGTTAATTATTTCAAAAAGCTAGCCACCACTGTTTAATACACAAATACATACACAGTTTTCAAATATATGCCTCATATACCTAGCTTCTTAAATAATAAATTTTAGCCACACTTTACATTGCAATAATATTAGAGTAGTTATTAGATATGTATCACTTCATTATTGATTGCTGTTAGTAATATCTTACAAGATGTGCTTTTAAGTTATTCTTTAGTTGTTCTTTCGAAAATACTATTTTTTGAAACACATATTGAAAAATAAAGTCAATCCCTTCCAGTTTTATTTATTTTTTTTTCCTTTTTTTTTTCTTTTTTTATTTTTTATTATACTTTAAGTTCTAGGGTACATGTGCATAACGTTTATATCATGTATAACTCCCCAATGCAATCCCTCCCTCCTCCCCCCTCCCCATGATAGGCCCCAGTGTGTGATGTTCCCCTTCCCGAGTCCAAGTGATCTCATTGTTCAGTTCCCACCTATGAGTGAGAACATGCGGTGTTTGGTTTTCTCTTCTTGTGATAGTTTGCTAAGAATGATGCTGGGAAAATTGGCTAGCCACAAGTAGAAAGCTGAAACTGGATCCTTTCCTTACCCCTTATACGAAAATTAATTCAAGATGGATTAGAGACTTAAATGTTAGACCTAATACCATAAAAACCCTAGAAGAAAATCTAGGTAGTACCATTCAGGACATAGGCATGGGCAAGGACTTCATGTCTAAAACACCAAAAGCAACGGCAGCAAAAGCAAAAATTGACAAATGGGATCTCATTAAACTAAAGAGCTTTTGCACAGCAAAAGAAACTACCATCAGAGTGAACAGGCAACCTACAGAATGGGAGAAAATTTTTGCAACCTACTCATCTGACAAAGGGCTAATATCCAGAATCTACAAAGAACTCAAACAAATATACAAGAAAAAAACAAACAACCCCATCAAAAAGTGGGCAAAGGATATGAACAGACATTTCTCAAAAGAAGACATCCATACAGCCAACAGACACATGAAAAAATGCTCGTCATCACTCGCCATCAGAGAAATGCAAATCAAAACCACAATGAGATACCATCTCACACCAGTTAGAATGGCAATCATTAAGAAGTCAGGAAACAATAGATGTTGGAGAGGATGTGGAGAAATAGGAACACTTTTACACTGTTGGTGGGATTGTAAATTAGTTCAACCATTATGGAAAACAGTATGGCGATTCCTCAAGGATCTAGAACTAGATGTACCATATGACCCAGCCATCCCACTACTGGGTATATACCCAAAGGATTATAAATTCCTCTACTACAAAGACACATGCACACGTATGTTTATTGCGGCACTATTCACAATAGCAAAGACTTGGAATCAACCCAAATGTCCATCTGTGACAGACTGGATTAAGAAAATGTGGCACATATACACCCTGGAATACTATGCAGCCATAAAAAATGATGAGTTTGCGTCCTTTGTAGGGACATGGATGCAGCTGGAAACCATCATTCTTACACATGTATTTCATGGAGCCGTTTGCTAGCACTGTTTTTGTGGATTCTGAGAAGTGATATTTTGGATGGCCATGAAGTCTCCTTGCAGAAAGGAAATATCCTCAGATAAAAACCAGAAAGAATCTTTCTGAGAAACTACTTTATGATGGTTGAATTCATCTCTGAAAGTTATACCACTCTTTCATGGAGGAATTTACTAGCTCAATTTTTGAGGAATCTCAGAAGTGATATTTTGGATATCATTGAATCCCATGTTGAACAATGAAATATCCACAGATAAAACCTGTGGAGAAGCCTTCTCAGAAACTGCTTTGTGGTGTGTTAATTCACCTCACAGAGTTACACTATTGCTTTCATTGAGATGTTTGCTAACACTGTTTTAACAGAATCTGCAAAGAAATACACGGGATTGCATTCAGAACTGAAATATCCTCAGATAAAAATGAGAAAGAAGCTTTCTGAGAATCTTCTTTGTGATGCATGAATTCATCTCATGGAATTACACCTTTCTCTTCATGAAAAAGTTTGCTAACACCGTTTTCATGGAATCTGAAAAGTGATATTTGGCAGCACAATGAGGGCTATGGTGAAAAAGGAAGTATCCTCAGAAGAAGACTGGAAGGAAGCATTCTCAGAAACTGCATTGTGATGTGTGAATGCAACTCACAGAGTGACACTTTTCTTTTCATTGATCAGTTTGCTAAGATCGTTTTCAGAAAATCTGAAATGGGATAATTCTTATCGCCATAAAACCTATGGTGACAAAGGAAATATCCTCAGATAAGAACGAGAAAGAAGCTTTCTGAGAAACTGTTTTTTGATGTGTGAATTTATCTCACAGATTTACATGTTTCTCCCCATGAAACAGTTTTCTAACACTGTTTTCATGCAATCTGCAAAGTGATATTTGGGAGCGCATTGAGGCCTTTGGTGAAAAAGGATATATCCTCAGATGAAAACTGGAAAGAAGTTTTCTGAGAAACCGCTTTATGATGTGTGAATTGATTTCACAGAGCTACACTTCTGTTCACGGAGAAGTCTATTACCACTGTCTCTGAGGAATCTGAGAAGGGAGACTTTAGATCGCATTGAGGCCTATGCTGAGAAAGGAAATATCCTCAATTAAAAACGTGAAAGAAGCTTTCTGAGAAACTTCTTTGTGATGTGTTAATTCATCTCAGAGAGTTATATATGTGTTTCATGGAGCTGTTTGCTCTTCCTGCTTTTCTGGAATATGAGAAGTCACATTTTCAATGGCTATGAAGACTCCTCAGACAAAAGAAATATCCTAAGATAAGAACCAGAAAGAGGCTTTCTAAGAAACTGCCTTAAGATGCGTGAATTCATCTGTCAAAGTTACACCATCTTTCATGGAGGAGTTTGCTAACACTATTTTGAGGAATCTCAGAAGTGATAATTTGGATATCATTAAATCCCATGGTGAACAATGAAATATCCTCAGATAAAACCTAGAGAGAAGACTTCCCAGAAACTGCTTTGTGGTGTGTGAATTCACTTCACAGAGTTACAGTATTGCTTTTATTGAGATGTTTGCTAACACATTTTTTTGCAGAATCTACAATGAGATGTACGGGAGTGCATTGAGAACTGAAATATCCTCAGATAAAAATGAGAAAGAAGCTTTCTAAGAAACTTCTTTGTGATGTGGGAATTCAACTCATGGAGTTACACCTGTATTTCGTGGAGATGTTGGCTGGCCCTGTTGTTGTGGAATCTGAGAACTGATATTTCGGATCCCTTTGAAGACTACAGGGCCAAAGGAAATATCCTCTGATAAAAATGAGAAAGAAGCTTTCTGAGAAACTTCATTGTGATCTGTGAATTCATCTCAAAGTGTTACAGTTTCCTCTTCATGAAGCCGTTCGCTAAGCCTCTTCTCCTGGAATTGGCAAAGTGATATCTGGGAGCCCATTGAGGGCTATGGTGAAAAAGGAAATATCCTCAGATGAAAAGTGGAAAGAAGCGTTCTGAGAAACGGCACTGTGACCTGTGTATACAGCTCACAGAGTTACACTTTCCTTTTCATTGATCCGTTGGCTAACACTGATTTCTTGAAATCTGCATTGGGATCTTTCTTAGCGCAATGAAGCTCACGGTGACAAAGGGAATATCCTCAAATAAAAATGAGAAAGTAGCTTTCTGAGAAACTTCTTTGTGATATGTGAATTCATCTCACCGAGTTACAACTTTGCCCTCATGGAGCAGTGTGCTAACACTGTTGTTATGGAACCTGAAGAGTGATATTTGGGAGCGCATTGAGGCCCATGGTGAAAACGGAAATATGCTCAGAGAATAACTAGAAAGAAGCTTTCTGAGAAATTGCTTTCTGATGTGTGAATTCAACACACAGAGATTCACCTTTCCCTTCTTGTAGCTGTTTGCTAACAGTGTTGCCGTGCTTTCTGCAAAGTGATATGTGGGAGCTCATTGAGGGCTAGGGTGGAAAAGGAAATATCCTCCGAGAAAAACCAGAGTGAAGCTTTCTGAGAAACTGCTTAGTGACTTGTGAAATCATTTCAAAGTGTTACACAACTCTTTCATGGAGGAGTCTGCTAGCACTGAATATCTGGAAGCTCAGAAGTGGTAGGTTGGATATCATTGAATCCCATGGTGAATACAGAACTACCCTCAGACAAGTCTGCAGAGAAGCCTTCTCAGAAACTTCTTTGTTGTGGGTGAATTCAGATCACAGAGACAGATCATTGTTTTCATTCAGAAGCTTGCTAAGAGTGCTTTTGCAGAATCTGCAATAAGACAAACGGTGGCTCTCTGAGACCACAAATAACCTCAGCTCACGCAAGAAAGAAGCTTTCTGAGAAACTGCTTTGTGATGTGTGAAATCAACTCACTGAGTTACACCTGTATTTCCTGGAGCCGTTGACTAGCCCTGTTGTTGTGGAATCTGAGAACTAATATTTCGGATCTCTTTGAAGACTACTGGGCCAAAGGAAACATCCTCCGATAAAAATGAGAGAGAAGCTTTTTGAGAAACTTCATTGTAATCTGTGATTTCATCTCACAGAGTTACAGTTTCCTCCTCATGAAGCCGTTCGCCAAGCCTCTTCTCCTGGAATTGGCAAAGTGATATCTGGAAGCCCATTGAGGGCTATGGTGAAAAAGGAAATATCCTCAGATCAAAACTGGAAAGAAGCTTTCTGGGAAACTGCATTATGATTTGTGAAAGCAACTCACAGTGTTACACTTTTCTCTTCAGAGTTCAGTTTGCTAACACAGTTTTCTTGAAATCTGGAATGGGACACTTCTGAGCACAATGAAGCTTACAGTGACAAAGGCAATATCCTCAGAGGGCAACTAGAAAGAAGCTTTCTTAGAAAATTCTTTGTGATATGTGAATTCATCTCACAGAGTTACACTTACGTTTCTTGGAACTTTTGACTAACACTGTCTTTGAGGAAACTGAGCAGGCCTTCTTTGGATCGCATTGAGGCCTAGGCTGTTACAGGAAATATCCTCCATTAAAAACGTGAAAGAAGCTTTGTGAGCCACTTCTTTGTGATATGTGAATTCATCTCACAGAGTAACAACTTAGTCTTCATGAAGAAGTTTGCTAACAGTGTTTTCGTGGAAATTGCAAAGTGATATTTGGGAGCGCATTGAGGTCTATGGTGAGAAAGGAAACATCCACAGATAAAAACTAGAAAGAAGCCTTCTCAGAAGTTGCTCTCTGATGTGTGAATTCATCACACAGAGATTCCCTTTTCCTTTCTGGTAGCAGTTTGCTAACACCATTGTCATGGTTTCTGCCAAGGGATATTTGGGAGCACATTGAGGGCTATGGTGAAAAAGGAAATATCCTCAGATAAAACTGGAAAGAAGCATTCTGAGACACTGCATTGTGTAAGGTGAATGCAACTAACAGAGTTACACTTTCCTTTTCATTGATCCGTTTGCTAACACTGATTTCTTGAAATCTGCATGGGGATATTTCTCAGCGCAATGAAGCTTACGGTGACAAAGGCAATATCCTAAAATAAAAACTAGAAAGTAGCTTTCCGAGAAACTTCTTTGTGATATGTGAATTCATCTCACCAAGCTACAACTTTGTCTTCACGAAGCAGTTTGCTAACACTGTTGTCCTGGAATCTGCAATGTGATATTTGGGAGCGCATTGAGGCCCACAGTGAAAACGGAAATATCCTCAGAGAATAACTAGAAAGAAGCTTTCTGAGAAACGGCTTTCTCATGTGTGAATTCATCACACAGAGATTCACCTTTCCCTTCTAGTAGCAGTTTGCTAACACTGTTGTGGTGGTTTCTGCAAAGTGATATTGGGAGCTCATTGAGGGCTAGGGTGGAAAAGGAAACATCCTCCGAGAAAAACCGGAATGAAGCATTTTGAGAAATTGCTTTGTGATGTGTGAATTAATTTCAAAGTGTTACACCACACTTTCATGGAGGAGTCTGCTAGCACCGACTTTGTGGAAGCTCAGAAGTGGATGTTTGGATATCGTTGAATCCCATGGTGAATAATGAACTATCCTCAGAGAAGTCTGCAGAGAAGCCTTCTCAGAAACCTCTTTGATGTGGGTGAATTCAGCTCACAGAGGTAGATCATTGTTTTCATTCACAAGCTTGCTAAGGGTGTTTTCGAAGAATCTGCAATAAGACCCACGGTGGCGCTCCGAGACCACAAATAACCACAGCACAAGCAAGAAAGAAGCTTTCTGAGAAACTGCTTTGTGATGTGTGAATTCGTTTCAAAGTGTTACACCACTCTTTCATGGAGGAGTCTGCCAGCACTGACTTTGTGGAAGCTCAGAAGTGGAAGCTTGGATATCGTTGAATCCCATGGTGAATAATGAACTATGCTCTGGCAAGTCTGCAGAGAAGCCTTCTCAGAAACTTCTTTGTTGTGGGTGAATTCAGATCACAGAGGTAGATCATGATTTTCATTCAGAAGCTTTCTAAGGGTGTTTTCACAGAACCTGCAATAAGACACATGATGGCGCACCGAGACCACAAATAACCTCAGCACAAGCAAGAAAGAAGCATTCTGAGAAACTTCTTTGTGATGTGTGAATTCAACTCACTGAGTTACACCTGTATTTCCTGGAGCCATTGGCTAGCCCTGTTGTTGTGGAATCTGAGAACTGATATTTCGGATCCCTTTGAAGACTACAGGGCCAAAGGAAATATCCTCCGATAAAAATGAGAAAGAAGCTTTCTGAGAAACTTCACTGTGCTCTGTGAATTCATCTCAGAGGGTTAGTTTCCTCCACATGAAGCTGTTCGCTAAGCCTCTTCCCCTGGAATTGGCAAAGTGATATCTGGGAGCCCATTGAGGACTATGGTGAAAAAGGAAATATCCTCAGATGAAAACTGGAAAGAAGCATTCTGAGAATCTGCACTGTGACCTGTGAATACAACTCACAGAGTTCCACTTTCCTTTTCATTGATCCGTTTGCTAACACTTATTTCTTGGAATCTGAATTGGGATCTTTCTTAGCGCAATGAAGCTTACAGTGACAAAGGCAGTATCCTCGAATAAAAACTAGAAAGTAGCTTTCTGAGAAACTTCTTTGTGATATATGAACTCATCTCCCCGAGTTACAACGTAGCCTTCACAGAGCAGTTTGCTAACACTTTTGTCGTGGAATCTGCAAAGTGATATTTGGGAGCACATTGAGGCCCATGGTGAAAACGGAAATATCCACAGAGAATAACTAGAAAGAAACTTTCTGAGAAATTGCTTTCTGATGTGTCAACTCATCACACAGACATTCACCTTTCCCTTCTTGTAGCAGTTTGCTAACGCTGTTGTCGTGGATTCGGCAAAGTGATATTTGGGAGCTCATTGAGGGCTATGGTGCAAAAGGAAATCTCCTCCACTAAAAACTGGAAAGAAGCATTCTGGGAAACTGCATTATGATGTATGAAAGCAACTCACAGTGTGACACTTTTCTCTTCAGAGTTCAGTTTGCTAACACAGTTTTCTTGAAATCTGGAATGGGACACTTCTGAGTGCAATGAAGCTTACAGTGACAAAGGCAGTAATCTCAGAGGGCAACTAGAAAGAAGCTTTCTTAGAGACTTTGTGATGTGTGAATTCATCTCACAGAGTTACTTTACGTTTCGTTTAACAGTCAATTAACACTGTCTTTGAGCAACCTGAGAAGGCCTTCTTTGTATCACTTTGAGGCCTACACTGTTACAGGCAATATGCTCAATTTAAAAAGTTAAAGATGCTTTGTGAGAAATTTCTTTTTGATATGTGAATTCATGTCACAGAGTAACAACTTAGTCTTCATGAAGATGTTTACTAACAGTGTTTTCGTGGAATCTGCAAAGTGATATTTGGGAGCGAATTGAGGCCTATGGTGAAAAAGCAAATATCCTCAGATAATAGCTAGAAAGAAGCCTTCTCAGAAGTTCCTCTCTGAAGTGTGATTTGTCACACAGAGATTCACCTTTCCCTTCTTGTAGCAGTTTATTTACACTGTTGTGGAATCTGCAAAGTGATATTTGGGAGCTCATTTAGGCCTATGGTGAAAGAAGAAATATCCTTAGATGAAAATCAGAATGAAGCTTTCTGAGAAACCGCTTTATAATGTGTGAGTTCATTCTAAAGAGTTATACTCTCACATCATGGAACAGTTTATTATCACTGTCTTTGGAGAATGTGTGAATGGATATATTGGATCGCATTGAGGCCTATGCTGAAAAAGAAATTTTTCTCAATTAAAAACGTGAAAGAAGCTTTCTGGCAAACTTGTGATATGTTAATTCATCTCGTATAGTTACACCTTAGTCTTCATGAAGCAGTTTGCTAACACTATTTTCGTGGAAACTTCAACGTGATATTTTGGAACACATTGAGGCCTGTGGTGAGAAAGCAAATATCCTCAGATGAATACTGGAAACACGCTTTCTGAGAAAACGCTTTGTGATTTGTGAATTCATCTCACAGAGTTACACCTTTCTCTTCATGAAGCAGTTTGCTAACACTGTTCTCATGGAATCTGAAAAGTGATATTTGGGAGCACTTTGAGGCCTGTGGTGAAAAAGAAAATATCTTCAGATGAAAAGTTTAAAGAAGCATTCTGAGACATTGCATTGTGATGTGTGAATGCAATGCACACAGTTACAGTGTCGTTTTCATTGATCAGTTTGCTAACACTCTGTCCTGGAAATCTACAATGGGATATTTCTTAGTGCCATGAAGCTTACGGTGACAAAGGAAATATCCTCTGGTAAAAACTAGAGAGAAGCTTTCTTAGAAACTGCTTTTTGATATGTGAATTTATCTCACAGGTTTACACGTTTCTCTCCATGAAGCAGTTTCCTAACACAGTTTTCGTGGAATCTGCAAAGTGATATTTGAGAGTGCATTGAGGCCTGTGGTGAAACAGGAAATATCCTCAGATGAAAATTAGAAAGAAGGTTTCTGAGAAACTGCTGTCTGATGTGTGAATTCATCAAACCAAGATACCCTTTCCTTTCATGGAGCATTCTGTTACCACTCTTTTTGTTGAGTCTGTAAAGGGATATTTCAGTTCGCTATGAAGACTATATGGAAAAAGGAAATATCCTCAATTCAAAATGGGAAGGAAGCTTTCTGCAAAACTGCTCTGTGAGGTGTGAATTCATTTCACAGAGTTAAAGCACTCTTTGATGGAGAAGTTTGCTAGCCCTCTTTTTGTGGAATCTCAGAAGTGATATCTTGAATATTGTTGAATCCCATGGTAGAAAATGAAATATCCTGAGATATAAACTGCAGAGAGGTCTTATCAGTAACTGCTTTGTTGTGGGTGAATTCAGCTCACAGGTTGGCATCGTTGTTTTCAGTGAGAAGATTGCTAAGAGTGTTTTCGCAGAATGTGTAATGAGACACTCGGGGGTGCTTTGAGACCACAAATAGCCTCAGCTGAAAAAACCAAGTTTTCGGAGAAACCGTTTGTGATGTGTCAGTTCAACTCACTGAATGACACTGTGTTTCCTGGAGACGTTTGCTAGCCCTGATTTTGTGGAATCAGAGAATGGATATTTCGAATCGCTTTGAAGACTATATGGCCAAAGGAAATATCCTTGGATAAAAAGCAGAATTAACCTTTCTGAGAAACTGCCTTGTGATGTGTGAATTCATCTCACAGAATTACACATGTATTTCGTGGAGCCGTTGGCTAGCCCTGTTTTTGTGGAATCTCAGAAGTGATATTTTGGATCTCTCAGACAGAGGAAATATCCTCAGATAAAACCAGAAAGAAGCTTTCTGAGAAACTGCTTTGTGATGTGTGAATTGATCTTGCAGAGTGACACCTTTCTGTTCATGAAGCAGTTTGCCAACAGTGTTTTCGTGGAATCTGCAAAGTGATATTTGGCTGCGCATTGAGGCTTAGGGTGAAACAGGAAATATCCTTAGATGAAAAACAGAATGAAGCTTTCTGAGAAACCGCTTTATGATGTGTGAGTTCATTTTAGAGAGTTATACTTTCACATCATGGAACAGTTTATTATCACTGTCTTTGGAGAATGTGGGAAGGGATATATTGGATCGCATTTAGGCCTATGCTGAGAAAGGAAGTATTCTCAATTAAAAACGTGAAAGAAGCTTTCTGGCAAACTTATTTGTGATATGTTAATTCATCTCAGAGAGTTACACCTTAGTCTTCATAAAGCAGTTTGCTAACACTATTTTCATGGAAACTGCAACGTGATATTTTGGAACGCATTGAGGCCTGTGGTGAGAAAGCAAATATCATCAGATGAAAACTCGAAAGAAGCTTTCTGAGAAACCGCTTTGTGATGTGTGAATTCATCTCACAGAGTTACACCTTTCTCTTCATGAAGCAGTTTGCTAACACTGTTCTCATGGAATCTGAAAAGTGACATTTGGGAGCGCATTGAGGCCTGTCGTGAAAAAGGAAATATCCTCAGATGAAAAGTTTAAGGAAGGGTTCTGAGAAACTGCATTGTGATGTGTGAATGCAACTCACACAGTTACAGTGTTGTTTTCATTGATCGGTTTGCTAACACTCTTTCATTGAAATCTACAATGGCATATTTCTTAGGGCCATGAAGCTTATGGTGACAAAGGAAATATCCTCCAATAAAAACTAGAGAGAAGCTTTCTTAGAAACTGCTTTGTGATATGTGAGTTCATCTTATAGGTTTAAACATTTCTCTCCATGAAACAGTTTCCTAACACAGTTTTCGTGGAATCTGCAAAGTGATATTTGGGCACGCATTGAGGCCTGTGGTGAAAAAGGAAATATCCTCACATGAAAATTAGAAAGAAGGTTTCTGAGAAACTGTTATCTGATGTGTGAATTCATCTCACAGAGATACTCTTTTCTTTTATGGAGCATTCTGTTACCACTATTTTGTTGAGTCTGGGAAGGGATATTTCAGTTCACTATGAAGACTATATGGAAAAAGGAAATATCCTCAATTGAAAACTGGAAGGAAGCTCTCTGCAAAACTGCTCTGTGATGTGTGAATTCATTTCACAGAGTTAAAGCACTCTTTGATGGTGTAGTTTGCTAGCCCTGTTTTTGTGGAATCTCATTAGTGATATTTTGAATATCGTTGAATCCCATGGTGAAAAATGAAATATCCTCAGATAAAAACTTCAGAGAGGCCATCTCAGAAACTGCTTTGTTGTGGGTGAATTCAGCTCACAGATTGACATCATTGTTTTCAGTGAGAAGCTTGCTAAGAGTGTTTTCGCAGAATGTGCAATGAGACACTCGGGGGTGCTTTGAGACCACAAATAACCTCAACAGAAAAAAACAAAGAAGATTTCGGAGAAACTGTTTGTGATGTGTGAATTCAACTCACTGAATGACACTGTGTTTCGTGGAGACATTTGCTAGCCCTGATTTTGTGGAATCTGAGAACGGATATTTCGAATCGCTTTGAAGACTATAGGACCAAAGGAAATATCCTGGAATAAAAAGCAGAATGAAGCTTTCTGAGAAACTGCCTTGTGATGTGTGAATTCATCTCACAGAGTTACACATGTATTTCATGGAGCCGTTTGCTAGTCCTGTTTTTGTGGAATCTCAGAAGTGATATTTTGGATCTCTCAGACAGAGGAAATATCCTCAGATAAAACCAGAAAGAAGCTTTCTGAGAAACTGCTTTGTGATGTGTGAATTGATCTTGCAGAGTGACACCTTTCTGTTTATGAAGCAGTTTGCCAACAGTGTTTTCGTGGAATCTGCAAAGTGATATTTGGCTGCGCATTGAGGCTTAGGGTGAAACAGGAAATATCCTTAGATGAAAAACAGAATGAAGCTTTCTGAGAAACCGCTTTATGATGTGTGAGTTCATTTTAGAGAGTTATACTTTCACATCATGGAACAGTTTATTATCCCTGTCTTTTGGGAATGTGGGAAGGGATATATTGGATCGCATTGAGGCCTATACTGAGAAAGGAAGTATTCTCAATTAAAAACATGAAAGACGCCTTCTGGCAAACTTTTTTTGTGATATTTTAATTCCTCTCAGAGAGCTATACCTTAGTCTTCATAAAGCAGTTTGCTAACACTATTTTCGAGGAAACTGCATCATGATATTTTGGAACACATTGAGGCCTGTGGTGAGAAAGGAAATATCCTCAGATGAAAACTGGAAAGAATCTTTCTGAAAAACTGCTTTGTGATGTGTGAAATCATCTCACAGAGTTACACCTTTCTTTTCATGAAGCAGCTTGCTAACACTGTTCTCGTGGAATCTGAAAAGTGATATTTGGGAGTGCATTGAGGCCTGTGGTGAAAAAGGAAATATCCTCAGATGAAAAGTTTAAAGAAGGGTTCTGAGAAACTGCATTGTGATGTGTGAATGCAACTCACAGTTAAGGTGTTGTTTTCATTGATCAGTTTGCTAACACTCTTTCCTTGAATTCTACAATGGGATATTTCTTAGCCCCTTGAAGCTTACGGTGATAAAGGAAATATTCTCTGACAAAAACTAGAGAGCAGCTTTCTGAGAAACTGCTTTGTGATGTGTGAATTCATCTCAAAGAGATACACATGTATTTCGTGGAGTCATTTGCTAGCACTCTTTTTTGTGTACCTGAGAAGTGACAGTTTGGATCCCTGTGAAGACTCCTTGGACAAAGGAAATGTCCTCACATAAGAACGAGAAAGCAGTTTTCTGAGAAACTTCTCTATGATGTGTGATTTCATCTCAGAGAATTTCACCTTTCTCTTCATGAAGCAGTTTGCTAACACTGTTTTCGTGGAATCTGAAAAGTCACATTTGGGAGCGCATTGAGAGCTATGGTGAAAAAGGATATATCCTCAGATGAAAGCTTCAAAGCAGCGTTCTGAGAAACTGCATTGTGATGTGTGAATGCAACTCACAGAGTTCCAGTGTTCTTTTCATTGAACACTTTGCTAACACTGTTTTCCTGAAATCTACAATGGGATACTCCTTAGCGCTATGAAGCTTACGGTGACAAAAGAAATATCCTACGGTAAAAACTAGACAGAAGCTTTCTGAGAAACTGCTTTGTTATGTGTGAATACATCTCACATGTGTACACGTTTCTTTCCATGAAACAGATTCCTAACACAGTTTTCATAGAATCTGCAAAGTGATTTTTTGCAGCCCATTGAGGCCTGTGGTGAAAAAGGAAATATCCTCAGATGTAAATTAGAAAGAAGGTTCTGAGAAACTGCTATCTGATATGTGAATTCATCTCACAAAGATACACTTTCCTTTCATGGAGCATTCTGTTACTACTATTTTAATTGAGTCTGGGAAGGGATATTTGAGTTCGCTATGAAGACTATATGGACAAAGGAAATATCCACAGTTAAAATCGTGAAAGAAGCTTTCTGAGAAACTGCTATCTGATATGTGAATTCATCTCACAGTGTGACACCTTTCCCTTCATGAAACAGTTTGCTAACACTGTTTTTCTGGAATCTGCAAAGTGATTTTTTGCAGCCCATTGAGGCCTGTGGTGAAAAAGGAAATATCCTCAGAAAGAAAACAGAAAGAAGCTTTCAGAGAAACTGCTTAGTGATGTATGAATTCATCTCACAGTGTGACACCTTTCCCTTCATGAAACAGTTTGCTAACACTGTTTTCCTGAAATCTACAATGGGATACTCCTTAGCGCTATGAAGCTTACGGTGACAAAAGAAATATCCTACGGTAAAAACTAGACAGAAGCTTTCTGAGAAACTGCTTTGTTATGTGTGAATACATCTCACATGTGTACACGTTTCTTTCCATGAAACAGATTCCTAACACAGTTTTCATAGAATCTGCAAAGTGATTTTTTGCAGCCCATTGAGGCCTGTGGTGAAAAAGGAAATATCCTCAGATAAAAACTGCAGAGAGGTCTTCCTATAAACTGCTTTGTTGTGGGTGAATTCAACTCACTGAATTACACCTGTATTTCTTGGCATCATTTCCTAGTCCTGATTTTGAGGAATCTGAGGATGGATTTTTTGAATCGTTTTGAAGACTACACGGCCAAAGGAAGTATCCTCGGTAAAAAGCAAAATGAAGGTTTTTGAGAAACTGCCTTGTGATGTGAGAATTCATCTCACAGAGTTACACATGTATTTCATGGAGCCGTTTGCTAGCCCTGTTTTTGTGGAATCTCAGAAGTGATATTTTGGATCACTATGAAGACTCCTCAGACAGAGGAAATATCCTCAGAAAGAAAACAGAAAGAAGCTTTCAGAGAAACTGCTTAGTGATGTATGAATTCATCTCACAGTGTGACACCTTTCCCTTCATGAAACAGTTTGCTAACACTGTTTTTCTGGAATCTGCAAAGTGATATTTGGGAGCGCATTGAGGCCTATGGTGAAACAGAAAATATCCTTGGACGAAAACTAGAATGAAGCTTTCTGAGAAACTGCTTTGTTATGTGTGAATACATCTCACATGTGTACACGTTTCTTTCCATGAAACAGATTCCTAACACAGTTTTCATAGAATCTGCAAAGTGATTTTTTGCAGCCCATTGAGGCCTGTGGTGAAAAAGGAAATATCCTCAGATGTAAATTAGAAAGAAGGTTTCTGAGAAACTGCTATCTGATATGTGAATTCATCTCACAAAGATACACTTTCCTTTCATGGAGCATTCTGTTACTACTATTTTAATTGAGTCTGGGAAGGGATATTTGAGTTCGCTATGAAGACTATATGGACAAAGGAAATATCCACAGTTAAAATCGTGAAAGAAGCTTTCTGCACAACTGTTCTGTGTTGTGTGAATTCATTTCACAGGATTAAACCACCCTTTGATGGAGGAGTTCACTAGCGCTGTTTTTTTGGAATCTCAGAAGTGATATCTTGAATATTGTTGAATCCCGTGGTGAAAAATGAAATATCCTCAGATAAAAACTGCAGAGAGGTCTTCCTATAAACTGCTTTGTTGTGGGTGAATTCAACTCACAGAGTGAGATCGTTGTTTTCAGTGCGAAGCTTGCAAACTGTTTTCGCAGAATGTGCAATGAGACACACGGGGGTGCTTTGAGACCACAAATAGCCGCAAGTGAAAAAAGAAAGAAACTTTCTCAGAAACTGTTTGTTATATGTGAATTCAACTCACTGAATTACACCTGTATTTCTTGGCATCATTTCCTAGTCCTGATTTTGAGGAATCTGAGGATGGATTTTTTGAATCGTTTTGAAGACTACACGGCCAAAGGAAGTATCCTCGGTAAAAAGCAAAATGAAGGTTTTTGAGAAACTGCCTTGTGATGTGAGAATTCATCTCACAGAGTTACAC
This sequence comes from Trachypithecus francoisi, assembly GCF_009764315.1. Lineage (NCBI taxonomy): Eukaryota > Metazoa > Chordata > Mammalia > Primates > Cercopithecidae > Trachypithecus > Trachypithecus francoisi. Next base: position 429,708 of record NW_022681472.1, on the reverse strand, counting down.
ATGTATTTCATGGAGCCGTTTGCTAGCCCTGTTTTTGTGGAATCTCAGAAGTGATATTTTGGATCACTATGAAGACTCCTCAGACAGAGGAAATATCCTCAGAAAGAAAACAGAAAGAAGCTTTCAGAGAAACTGCTTAGTGATGTATGAATTCATCTCACAGTGTGACACCTTTCCCTTCATGAAACAGTTTGCTAACACTGTTTTTCTGGAATCTGCAAAGTGATATTTGGGAGCGCATTGAGGCCTATGGTGAAACAGAAAATATCCTTGGACGAAAACTAGAATGAAGCTTTCTGAGAAACCGCTTTATGATGTGTGAGTTCATTTTAGAGAGTTATACTTTCACATCATGGAACAGTCTATTTCCACTGTCTTTGGGGAATGTGAGAAGGGATGTATTGGATCACATTGAGGCCTATGCTGAGAAAGGAAATATTCTCAATTAAAAAAGTGAAAGAAGCTTTCTGAGAAACTTCTTTGTGATGTGTTAATTCATCTCAGAGAGTTACACATTAGTCTTCATGGAGCAGTTTGCTAACATTGTTTTCGTGAAAATTGCCACGCTATATTTGTGAGCGCTTTGAGGCCTGTAGTTTAAAAGGAAATATCCTCAGATGAAAATTGTAAAAAAGCGTTTTGAGAAACTGCATTGTGATGTGTGAATGCAACTCACAGACTTACACTGTTCTTTTTATTGATCAGTTTGCCAACACTGCTTTCTTGAAATCTACGGGATATTTCTTAGCTCCATGAAGCTTACTGTGACAAAGGAAATATGATCTGATAAAAATGAGAAAGAGGCTTTCTGAGAAACTGCTTTGTGTTTTGTGAATTTATTTCACAGAGTTACAAATGTATTTCGTGTTGTCATTTGATAGCACTCCTTTTGTGGCCTCTGAGAAGTGATATTTCGGATTGCTATGAAGACTCCTGGGACGAGGCAAATGTCCTCACATGAAAATAAGAAAGAAGCTTTCTGAGAAACTTCTTTGTGGTGTGTTTATTCATCTCGCGGAGATACACCATACACTCCATGAAGCAGTTTGCTAACACGGTTTTCGTCGAATTGGCCAAGTTGTATTTGGGAACGCATTGAGCCTGACCGTGAAAAAGGAAATATCCTCAGATGAAAACTAGAAAGAAACTTTCTGAAAAACTGCTTTGTGATGTGTGAATTCATCTCACAGAGGTAAACTTTTCTCTTCATGGAGCCTTTCCTAACACAGTTTTCCTAGAATCCATAAAGTGATATTGGGGAGCACATTTTGTCCTATGGTGAAAAAGAAATATCCACAGATAAAATCTAGAAAGAAGCTTTCTGAGAAACTGCCTTATGATGTGTGAATTCATCTCATAGTGTTAAAATTTCACTTCGTGGAGCAGTCTGTTACTATTGTTTTTGGGGAATCTGAGAAGGGATATTATGGATTGCATTGAAGCCTATGATGACAACGGAAATATCCTCAAGTAAAAATGAGAGGGAAGCTTTCTGAGAAACTAATATGTGACATGTGAATTTATCTCACAGAGTTACACATTTCTTTCCATGAAGAAGTTTGCTAACACTGTTTTATTGGAATCTGCAAAGAGATATTTGGGAACATATTGAGGCCTATGGTAAAAAAGGAAATATTCCCTCATGAAAACTAGAGAAAAGCTTTCTGAGAAACTTCTTTGTGACGTGTGAATTCATCTCACAGAGTTAAACCTTTCTCTCAATGAAGGAGTTTGCTAACACATTTTCTTGGAATCAGCAAAGTGAGATTTGAGAAGGCATTGAGTCCTATGGTGAAAAAGGAAATATCCTCAGATAAAAACAAGAAAGAAGCTTTCTGAGAAACTGCTTTTTATGTGCAAATTCTTCTCACAGAGTTACACTTTCGTTTGATGGAGCAGTCTGTTACCACTGTTTCTGGGCAATTTGTGAAGTGATAATTTGGATTCCATTGAAACTTATGTTGACAAAGGAAATATCCTCAGATAAAAACTAGAAAGAGGCTTTCTGAGAAACTACTTTGTGATGTGTGAATTCATCTCACAGAGATAAGCTTTTCTCTTCATGGAGCAATTTACTCACACAGTTTTCCTGGAATCCATAAAGTGATATTTGGGAACTCATTGAGGCCTATGGGGAAAATGGAAATATCCTCAAATAAAAACTAGAAAGAAGCTTTCTGAGAAACTGCTTTATGATGTGTTAATTCATTTCACAGATTTAAAATTTCACTTCATGTAGCAGTCTGATACCACTGTTTTTGGGGGAATTGAGAAGGAATATTTTGGATCGCATGGAAGCCTACACTGACAAAGGAAATATCCTCAAATAAAAATGAGAAGGAAGCTTTCTGAGAAACTTCTTTGTGACATGTGAATTAAACTTACAGAGTTACACATTTCTCTTCATGAAATAGCTTGCTAACACCGTTTTAGTGGAATCTGCAAAGTGATATTTGGGAACACATTGAGGCCTATGGTTAAAGTGGAAATATTGTCTCATAACAACTAGAAAGAAGCTTTCTGAGAAATTTCTACAGTTACACCTTGCTCTCAATGAAGAAATTTACTAACACAGTTTTCGTGGAATCAACAAATTGATATTCGGGAATGCACTGAGGCATATGGTGAAAAAGGAAATATCCTCAGATAAAAACTAGAAAGAAGCTTTCTGAGGAACTGTTTTGTGATGTGTGAATTCATATGGCAGAGTTACACGTTTCTCTCCTTGAGGCAGTTTCCTAACACCGTTTTCGTGGAATCGGCAAAGTTGTATTTGGGAACACATTGAGTTCGATGGTGAAAAAGGAAATACCTCAGATAAAAATTAGAAAGAAGCTTTCTGAGAAACTACTTTGTGATGTGTGAATTCATCTAAAAGAGATAAACTTTTCTCTTCATGGAGCAGTTTACTCACACAGTTTTCCTGAAATCTGTAAAGTGATATTTGGGAATGCATTGAGGCCTATGGTGAAAAAGGAAATATCCTCAGATAAAAACTAGAAAGAAGCTTTCTGACAGACTACTTTATGACGTGTGAATTCATCTCACTGAGTTCAAATTTTACTTCACGGGGCAGTCTGCTACCACTGTTTTCGGGGAATCTGAGAAGGGATATTTTGGATCACTTTGAAGCCTATGATGACAAAGGAAATATCCTCAAATTTAAACGACAAAGAAGCTGTCTGAGAAACTTTTTGTGAATTGTAAATTCATAGAAAAGATTTACACATTTCTTTTCATGAAGCAGTTTGCTAACGCTGTTTTAGTGGAATCTGCAAAGTGATATTTGGGAACGCATTGAGGCCTGTGGTGAAAAAGGAAATATCCTCAGATAAAAACCAGAAAGAAATTTTCTGAGAAACTGCTCTTTGATGTGCAAATTATTCTCACAGAGTTACACTTTTGTTTCATGGAGCAGTCTGTTATCACTGTTTCTGGGCAATTTGTTAAGTGATATTTTGGATCACATTGAAACCTATGTTGGCAAAGGAAATATCCTCAGATAAAAAATAGAAAGAAGCTTTCTGAGAAGCTTCTTTGTGACATGTGAATTCATCTCACAGAGTTACATCTTTCTCTCAATGAGGGAGTTTGCTAACACAGTTTTCGTGGAATCCGTAACGTGATATTTGGGAATGCATTGAGGCCTATGGTGAAAAAGGAGATGTCCTCAGATAAAAACTAGAAAGAATCTCTCTGAGAAAGTGCTTTATGACGTGTGAATTCATCTCAGAGAGTTGAAATGTCACTTCATGGAACAGTCTGTTACCACTGTTTTTGAGAATCTGAGAAGGGATATTTTGAATCGCATGGAAGCCTATGCTGGCAAAGGAAATATCCTCAAATAAGAAAGAGAAGGAAGCTTTCTGAGAAACTTCTTTGTAACATCTGAATTCATCTCACAGAGTTACACGTTTCTCTTCATGAAGTAGTTTGGTAACACTGTTTCAGTGGAATCTGCAAAGTGATATTTGGGAACGCATTGAGGACTATGGTTAAAAAGAATATATTCTCTCATAAATACTAGAAAGAAGCTCTCTGAGAAACTTCTTTGTGATGTGTGAATTCATCTCACAGAGTTTTATCTTTCTTTCAATGAAGCAGTTTGCTAATATGTTTTCGTGGAATCTGCAAAGTGATATTTGGGAGCACATTGAGGGCTATAGTGAAAAAGGAAATATCCTCAGATAAAAACTAGAGAAACGCTTTCTGAGAAACTGCTTTCTGATATCTGAATTCATCTCACAGAGATACACTTTGGTTTCGTGAAGCAATCTTTTACCATTGTTTTTGGGGAATCTGAAAGTGATATTTTGGATCGCATTGAAGCCTACGCTGACAAAGGAAGTATCTTCAAATAAAAACGAGAAAGAAGTGTTCTGAGAAACTGCATTGTGATTTGTGACTGCAACTCAGTGTTACACCTTTCTTTTCATTGATCAGTTTGCTAACACTGTGTTCTTGAAATCTGCAATGGGATATTTCTTAGCCAATGAAGCTTACGGTGACAAAGGAAATCTCCTCAGATAAAAACCAGAAAGATTTCTGGGAAACTGCTTTGTGATGCGAGAATGCATCTCTTAGAGTTATACCTGTGTTTCAAGGAGCCGTTTGCTAGCACTGCTTCTGTGGAATCTGAGAAGTGATAATTTGGATCGCTATGAAGATTCTATGGGCAAAGGAAATGTCCTCAGATAAAAAGCAGAATGAAGCTTTCTGAGAAACTGGTTTGAGATGTGTGAATTCATTTCACAGTGACACCACTCTTTCATGGAGGAGTTTGCTGACACTGATTTTGTGGAATCTCAGAAGTGATATTTTGGATATCGTTGAATCCCAGGGTGGAAAATGAAATATCCTCAGATAAAAACTGCAGGAAAGCCCTCTGAGAAACTGCTTTGTAGTACGTGAATACAGCTCACCGAATTACAGCACTGTTTTCATTGAGAAGCTTGTTAACAGTGTTTTCACAGAATCTGCAATGAGACACACGGGGGCGCTTTGAGACCAGAAATAAACTCAGATGAGAAAGGAAAGAAGCTTTCTGAGAAACTGCTTTGTGATGTGTGAATTCAACTCACAGAGATACACCTGTCTTTCGTGAAGCTGTTTGATAGCCCTGTTTTGTGGAATCTAAGAACTGATATTTTGGATTGCTTTGAAGACTATACGGCCAAAGGAAATATACTCAGACAAAAACCAGAAAGAAGCATTCTGAGAAACTGCTTTGTGATGTGTGAATTTATCTCTCAGAGTTACATCACTGTTTCATGGAGGAGTTTGCTAGCACTTTTTCTGTGGAATCCTAGAGGTGATATTTTGGATATCATTGAACCCATGGTGAAAGTGAAATATCCTCGGATAAAACCTGGAGAGAAGCCTTCTCAGAAACTGCTTGGTGGTGTGTGAATTCATTTCACAGAGCTACACCTTTGTCTTTGAAGCAGTTTGCTAACACTGTTTTCGTGGAATCCGCATAGTGAAATTTGGGAGCACGTTGAGGTCTACGGTGAAAAAGGAAATATTCTCAGATAAAAACTGGAAAGAAGCGTTCTGAGAAACTGCATTGTGATGTTGAATGCAAGTCACGGGGTTACACATTTCTTTTCATTGATCAGCTTGCTAACACTGTTTTCTTGAAACCTGCGATGGGATATTTTCAGTGCCATGAAGCTTACAGTGACAAAGGAAATATCCTCAGATAAAAACTAGAAAGAAACTTTCTGAGAAACTGTTTTGTGGTGTGTGTATTCGTCTCACAGAGTTACACCTTTCCCTCCATCAAATGAAAAGTTTCACCTTTCCAACTGATCAATGAAAAGACAGATGTAACTCTCTGAATTGCAGTCACACATCACAGTGCAGTTTCTCCGAATGCTTCTTTCTCATTTTTATTTGAAGATACTTCTGTGGCAGCGTAGGCTCAATGAGATCCAAAATATCCCTTTCAGAGTCCCCAAAAACATGGTAAGAGAAAATTCCATGAAACGAAACTGTAACTCTGTGAGATGAATTCAGATATCAGAAAGCATTTTCTCAGAGAGTGTCTTTCTTGTTTTAATCTGAGGATATTTCCTTTTTCACCATAGCCCTCAAAGTGCTCCCAAATATCATTTTGCAGATTGCACAAAAACATGTTAGCAAACTGCTTCTCAGAAAGCACCTTTCTAGTTTTTATCTGAGGATATTTCCTTTTTAATCATAAGCCTCAATGCGTTCCCAAATATCACTTTTTGAATTCCATGAAAACTATGTTAGAAAACTGCTTCATTGAGAGAAAGGTGTAACTCTGTAAAATGAAGGCACACGTCACAAACAAGTTTTTTAGAAAGCTTTTTTTTAGTTTTTATCTGAGGATATTTCTTTTGTCAACATAGGTTTCAATGCGATCCAAAGTATCGCTTCACAAATTCCCCAGAAACAGTGGTAACAGACTCCTCTATGAAATGAGAGTATAACTCTGTGAGAAGAATTCACACATCAAAAAGCAGTTTCTCAGAAAGCTTCTTTCTGGTTTTTATCTGAGGATATTTCCTTTTTTGCAGATTCCACAAAAACAGTGTTTGGAAACTGATTCATGAAGAGAAATGTGTAACTCTGTGAGATGAATTCACGAGTCACAAAGACATTTCTCACAAAGCTTCTTTGTCGTTTTTATTTGAGGATATTTTCTTTGTCAGCATAGGTTTCAACGTGATCCAAAATATCACATCTCAGATTCCCCAAAAACAGTGGTAACAGACTGCCCCGTAAAGTGAAATTTTAACTCTGTGAGATGAATTAGCACATCATAAAGCAGTTCCTCAGAAAGCTTCTTTCTAGTTTTTATCTGAGGATATTTCCTTTTTCACCATAGGCCTCTATGTGTTTCCAAATATCACTTTCCAGATTCAGCAAATGCATATTAGCAAACTGCTTCATGAAGAGAAATGTGTAGTTGTGTGAGATCAATTCACACATCATGAAGAAGTTTCTCAGAAATCTTCCTTCTATTTTTTATTTGAGGCTATTTCCTTTTTCACCACAGGCCTCAAAGTGCTCCAAAATATCATTTTACCAATTCCACCAAAACAGTGTTAGCAAACTTCTTCTTGGGCGCAAAGGTGTAACTGGGTGAGATGAATACACACACCACAAAACAGTTTCTCAGAAAGTTTCTTTCTAGTTTTTATCTGAGGATATTTCCTTTGTCACCGTAAGATTATTGGCACTGAGAAGTATCCCATTGCAGATTTCAAGAAAACAGTGTTAGCAAGCCGATCAATGAAAAGAAATGTGTAACTCTGTGACTTGCATTCACACATCACAATGCAGTTTCTCAGAACGCTTCTTTCCAGTTTTTATCTGAGAATGTTTCCTTTTTCACTGTAGACCTCAACGCACTCCCAAATATCACTATGCGGATTGCACAAAAACAGTGTTAGCAAACTGCTTCATGAAGACAAAGGTGTAGCTCTGTGAGATGAATTCACACACCACAAAAGAGTCTCTGAGAAGGCTTCTCTCCAGGTTTTATCTGATGATATTTCATTTTTCACCATGGGATTCAATGATATCTAAAATATCACCTCTGAGATTCCACACAAAAAGTGCTAGCAAACTCCTCCACGAAAGACTATTGTGACTCTGTGAGATGAATTCACACGTCATAAAGCAGTTGCTCAGAAAACTTCTTTCTGGTTTTTGTCTTAGGATATTTCCTTGGTCCGAAGAGTCTTCATAGCTATCCAAAATATCACTTCTCAGATTCCACAAAAACAGTGCTAGCAAACGGCTTCATGAAATACAGGTATACCTCTGTGAGGTGAATTCATACATTACAAAGCAGTTTCTCAGAAAGCTTCATTCTGGTTTTTATCTGAGGATATTTCCTTTTACACCATAGGTCTCAATACGTTCCCAAATATCACTTTACGAATTTCACAAAAACTATGTTAGAAAGCTGCTTCATTGAGAGAAAGGTGTAACTCTGTGAGATGAATTCACACATCATAAAGCAGTTTCTCAGAAAGCTTCTTTCTAGTTTTCATCTGAGGATATTTCCTTTTTCATCATTGCCCTCAATGCACTCCCGAATGTCACTTTCCAGGTGCCACAAAAAGAGTGTTAGCAAACTGCTTCACTGAGAGAAAGGTGTAACTCTGTGAGATGAATTTACACATCACAAGGCAGTATCTCAGAAAGCTTCTTTCTAGATATCTTCTGAGGATATTTCCTTTTTCAACATAGACCTCAAATTGCTCCCAAATTTCACTTTGCAGATTGCACGAAAACAGTGTTAGCAAATTGCTTCATCAAGAGAAATGTGTAACTCTGTGAGATGAATTCACACGTCACAAAGGAGTTTCTCAGAAAGCTACTTTCTTGTTTTTATTTGAGGATATTTTCTTTGTCAGCATACGCTTTATGCAATCCAAAATATCCCTTCTCAGATTCCCCAAAAACAGTCATAACAGATTGCTCCATGAAGTGATATTTTACCTCAGTGAGATGAATTCACACACCACATGTAGTTTCTCAGATAGCTTCCTTCTGGTTTTTATCTGAGGACATTTCCTTAGGCCGTGTAGTCTTCAAAGCCATCTGAACTTTCAGTTCTCAGATTCCACAAGAACATGGCTATCAAACAGCTCCATGAAAGATAGGTGTGCCTCTCTGAGTTGAATTCACACATCACAAAGCAGTTTCTCAGAAACCTTTTCTCCTTTTTCATCTGAGTTTAATTCTCGTCTCAAAGTGCTCCTGTGTGTCTCATTGCAGATTCTCCGAAAACACTGTTAGCATGCAGGGGCCATTGAAAATAATATGCTAAGAATAGATAAGGCTCAAGGACAGTATCTCTAGCTAGTTGCACTTTCAATGAACTCCAGTAGTCAAGGACAGTATCTCTAGTTGAACTTTTAATGAACTCTAGTAGGCGCCAAGAAGGCAGACAAATAAGAAAGAGCTTAGAGACAAGGAACTAAGTAGAAGGTTACATCTGGGTGCAGAAAGCTTGTTTTGCATTGTGTTATTTTTGCTGACGTGGGATTTATGGAGTATAAATAAAGTGAGGTGGAGGCTCTAGGCACGGCCGCCATGTTCTCTGTTTTGTCTTTGTCTCTTGTGTCTGTTCATTCTCCACCACCTCCGGCATGGTCCCCGATAAGTGGCACAGCAAGCAGGGTGCACAGGGTGAGTAGTGGGGAACAAAAAGGGGAACCCCCTAGGAACGGGTAAAACCCGGGAATTGTTAAGGGTAACATTCTTAAGCTTTCATTATGGGGAATTCCAGTTCCTTGGCCTCAGAATATTTAAGATTATTACAAGGGCTTTTACTTTCGATTGGGGTTGATGCAAAAGAGAGAACTTTGCGGAAATTGTTTGCTCATGTGGAACAACATTGCTCTTGGTTTCAATATCAAACTGAAGTACAATTAAATAAGCGAGAGTGGCAACAGGTTGCTAAGACCCTTCATCAAGCACATCAGCGCGGCGATGTAATGTCAGCAACTTTGTGGGCCCTTTGTGCCTCTATTACTCAAGCTTTGGAGCTCTTAGAGACAGACTCTGAAAAGGGGGAAGGCAGGGATGAGTAGTCTTTGAAGTCTCCGATAGCCATTTCCCCTCCTTTAGATAATTCTGTAACTGAAGGAGAAGGTCCTTTGTGTGATAATATGTCTCATGAAAAGGAATCAGAAATTCAAAAGGAGCTTCAGCCGGTTGTTCAACTGTTACAACAAATTTTAGAATTGCAGTTATCTCCCCCTCAACCTTCTCCTCCACCCACTCCTGTTTTTACTTTTCCCGTGGTTCATCCACCCCCATCAGTACCTAAGGTGGAGGAGGAGGACAGTTTTCCCCCACCACCACCAGCACCGCCGATGGAAATGCTGCCTCGTTCAGGCACGGTTTTTGCTGCTCCCGCTTCTACAGCTAAAGCTGTAATTAAGGTATTGGATTCTCAAGAGGATGAGGATCCTCTACAATTGTTCCCCATTATTAGGCAACCTTTTGGTCCTAATGACCAATTTCCTTAAGGGGGTATAAATGTGCAGTATAATGTTCTTCAATTTAAATTTCTTAAAGAAATGAAGGCAGCTGTTGCTAATTATGGCCCTCAATCTCCTTTTGTCATAGGGCTTCTAGATTTTTTCTCCTCTGAGAATTTGTTTTTGCCTCTTGATTGGGAGACTTTGGGGAAGGCTGTTTTGGACCGCTCTCAGTGGCTTCAGCTACGCAGGTTGGTGGCTGAAAGATGCCAAAGAGCAGGCCCGCCACAGTGCCACTAGAAATCCTCCAGGACCTACAGAGGAGCAATTAACAGGCACTGGTCAGTTTGCTACCATAGCGGCTCAATCTGGACTTGAGGACGTGGCATTATCACAAGTTAAAGCACTTTTTTTAAAGGCTTGGTGTAAAGTAGAACCATCAGGAAAAACTGCCTTGTCTTTTGTTAAGATTTTGCAGGGCGCAAACGAACCTTATCCTGACTTTGTGGCTCGGCTCCAAGATGCTGTAATAAAGACTGTGGGTAGTGGGGCTGCAGGCCAAATCCTGGTAACCACACTAGCTTTTGAGAATGCTAATCAGGAATGTCAGAGGTTGTTTCGTCCTCTAAAGGCTGCTGGAAACTTACAAATAGAAGATTTTATTAGAGCCTGTGCAGGAGTGGGAGGGGCTGCCTACAACGCTCAGTTGTTTGCTGGAGCTTTATCTAAGGCATTCATGGGAAAAAAGGGAATTTGCTTCCAATGTGGAAAGACCGGTCATTTTAAAAAGGAGTGCCGTAAGTTATCTAATAGGAGTGACTCCTCCAAAGTAGAATTTAAAAAGCTTCCTACTGAGCCCTGTCATCGTTGTGGCAAAGGGTGACACTGGACTAATGAATGTCACTCTAAAGTGGACAAAAACGGTAATTCTCTCACCTTCGGATCAGGAAACTTGCAGAGGAGCCCTTCAGCTTGGGGCCCCAACAACAATACAAGCCCTCTTCATTTGCAATTTCCAGTCAGCTCAGCGTTCCAGCATCAGCAGGCCAGCCAGCCAATGTTAACCCCCAATTTTCATTAGCTCAGCCTTTCTCTGCTACTTCCGGTAGTGCCGCTGCTGATGGGGCAATTTTACAGGCTGTTGAACTCATCCCAGAAATGGGAGTTGTTAAATTCGCTACAGGTGTTTTTGGGCAATTACCTCCACATACTGTTGGATTGCTTATAGGACGCAGTAGTAGCATTTTACAGGATGTACAAGTTCATTTGGGTGTTATAGATTCTGATTATAAAGGGGAAATTCTAATTATGGCTCAGGCTCATAAACCTATATCCCTGAAAGAGGGGCAGCGAATTGCACAACTCCTTGTACTACCTTATTTTCAGTTTCTTTCACGGAGGCAAGAAAGAACCAGAGGTTTTGGAAACATGGGTAAACATATTATTTGGGAAACTTTAGTAACTCCCCTCGAAGTAGAGGGACAAATTTTTCAGGGCTTGGTCGACACTGGAGCTGACGTTTCCATTATTGCCTCTGATCAATGGCCTTTGCAGTGGCCTAAACAGCCTGTTGCTGTTTCTCTTACAGGATTAGGTTCCGCCTCTGAGGTGTATCAAAGTTCTCAATCCTTAAATTGCTGAGGGCCGGATGGTCAAGTGGCCCAAGTTCAGTTTTATATTGTTCCTATTGCCCTAAATTTATGGGGGCGAGATTTATTGCAACAATTTGGTGCTTTTGTTTCTATTCCTCATGTCTCTAATTCTGCCAAAAATATGATGTTCCACATGGGCTACAATCCCCTTAAAAAATCTTTAAACATGTAGCCACTCTTCAGCAGCCTCAAGCCATTCCCTTAACATGGAAAACTAATATTCCTGTATGGGTTGAACAGTGGACTTTAACACGTGAAAAGCTTAAGGCCTTGGAAAACTTAGTTCAGGATATAAGGTCATATCCCTAGGTCATATAGAACCTAGTACTTCTCCATGGAATTCCCCTGTCTTTGTGATTAAGAAAAGAAAAAATGGTAAATGGAGACTATTAAGAGATCTTCGTGCTATTAATGCATGTATTGAACCCATGGGATCCTTACAACCTGGCCTTCCTAACCCTTCTATGATTTCTCAAGATTGGTTACTTATGGTTATTGATTTAAAAGATTGGTTTTTTTTCTATTCCTTTGGATCAAAAGGATTGTAAGCGTTTTGCCTTCTCTGTCCCTGTTTTTAATAATTCTCAGCCACTTTCTGAATATCAGTGGAAGGTTTTACCTCAAGGTATGTTAAACAGCCCTACCTGTGTCAAGAATTTGTCCATCGAGCTCTGAATCCTGTTCAAAAATGTCATCCTTCTCTTCTTTATATCATTATATGGATGACATTCTTCTTGCCGCACCCACCAAAAAAGAGCAGCAAGATGCTTTTACATCCTTCCAAACGCAGCTCTCTTTATACTCATTTAATATTTCCCCAGAAAAAATTCAAATAGGTTTTCCTATTCAATATTTAGGTTATACCTTTGGAGTGCGAAATATTCGACCCCAAAAGATTCAAATTCGACGTGATCATTTAAAAACATTAAGTGACTTTCAAAAGCTTTTAGGAGATATTAATTGGATACGTTCTGTTTTAGGAATACCAACGTATCAGTTACAACATCTTTTTTCTATTCTAGAAGGAGACAGTCACTTGGACAGCTCACGTCATTTAACTCCTTTGGCTTTACAGGAACTCCAGCTTGTAGAAGAACAACTTCAAAAGGCCCATCTACATTATATTCTTCCCGACATTCCCCTTTCCTTTTGTTTATTTCATACTTTACATTCCCCTACAGGTATGAGTCATCAAACAAATCGACCGTTAAAAAGGATTTTTTTTTTTTCTTGGAGTTATATTTTTCATGGAGAAAGATCAGTAGAATACATGCTTGGAAGTGACATAATTTCAGTTATAGTCAATTTCATTGCTGATTTGCTGTAAATTTTTTTTTCAGTTTTTTGTACCTGGAGAAATGGCTCCATGTTTAAACATCAAGGAGTATTTGTTTTAAGAATTTTTACGGCTGTATCTTTAGAGGATAGTGTAATTTTAGAGGATGGTTATGACTTTAGAGGTTGTTAAAGTTGGTTATATCTTTAGAGGATCTTAAAGTTGTATCTTTAGACTTGTATTTTAAAGTTGTATCTTCAGTTGGTTGTATTTTTAGAGGATAATCAGAATATTTTTAAAATCTGTATTAGTTTTCTTTTTTATTTTTTTATTATACTTTAAGTTCTAGGGTACATGTGCATAACGTGCAGGTTTGTTACATACGTATAACTGTGCCATGTTGGTGTGCTGCACCCATCAACTTGTCAGCACCCATCAATTCATCATTTATATCTTGTGTAACTCCCCAATGCAATCCCTTCCCCCTCCCCCCACCCCATGATAGGCCCCAGTGTGTGATGTTCCCCTTCCTGAGTCCAAGTGATCTCATTGTTCAGTTCCCACCTATGACTGAGAACATGCGGTGTTTGGTTTTCTCTTCTTGTGATAGTTTGCTAAGAATGATGGTTTCCAGCTGCATCCATGTCCCTACGAAGGACGCAAACTCATCCTTTTTTATGGCTGCATAGTATTCCATGGTGTATATGTGCCACATTTTCTTAATCCAGTCTGTCACAGATAGACATTTGCGTTGATTCCAAGTCTTTGCTCTTGTGAATAGTGCCGCAATAAACATACGTGTGCATGTGTCTTTGTAGTAGAGGAATTTATAATCCTTTGGGTATATACTCAGTAGTGGGATGGCTGGGTCATATGGTACATCTAGTACTAGATCCTTGAGGAATTGCCATACTGTTTTCTATAATGGTTGAACTAGTTTACAATCCCACCAACAGTGTAAAACTGTCCCTATTTCTCCACATCCTCTCCAACAACTGTTGTTTCCTGATTTTTTAATGATTGCCGTTCTAACTGATGTGAGATGGTATCTCATTGTGTTTTTGATTTGCATTTCTCTGATGGCGAGTGATGATGAGCATTTTTTCATGTGTCTTTGGCTGTATGAATGTCTTCTTTTGAGAGATGTCTGTTCATATCCTTTGCCCACTTTTTGATGGGGTTGTTTGTTTTTTTCTTGTATATTTGTTTGAGTTCTTTGTAGATTCTGGATATTAGCCCTTTGTCAGATGAGTAGGTTGCAAAAATTTTCCCCATTCTGTAGGTTGCCTGTTCACTCTGATGGTAGTTTCTTTTGCTGTGCACAAGCTCTTTAGTTTAATTAGATCCCATTTGTCAATTTTGGCTTTTGCTGCCGTTGCTTTTGGTGTTTTAGACATGAAGTCTTTGCCCATGCCTATGTCCTGAATGGTACTACCTAGATTTTCTTCTAGGGTTTTTATGGTATTAGGTCTAACATTTAAGTCTCTAATCCATCTTGAATTAATCTTCGTATAAGGAGTAAGGAAAGGATCCAGTTTCAGCTTTCTACTTACGGCTAGCCAATTTTGCCAGCACCATTTATTAAATAGGGAATCTTTTCCCCATTTCTTGTTTCTCTCAGGTTTGTCAAAGATCACATGGCTGTAGATGTGTGGTATTATTTCTGAGGACTCTGTTCTGTTCCATTGGTCTATATCTCTGTTTTGGTACAAGTACCATGCTGTTTTGGTTACTGTAGCCTTGTAGTATAGTTTGAAATCAGGTAGCGTGATGCCTTCAGCTTTGTCCTTTTGACTTAGGATTGTTTGGCAATGCGGGCTCTTTTTGGTTCCATATGAACTTTAAAGCGTTTTTCAATTCTGTGAAGAAACTCATTGTTTGCTTGATGGGGATGGAATTGAATCTATAAATGATCTTTGGCAGTATGGCCATTTTCACAATATTGATTCTTCCTATTCATGAGCATGGTATGTTCTTCCATTTGTTTGTGTTCTCTTTGATTTCACTGAGCAGTGGTTTGTAGTTCTCCTTGAAGAGGTCCTTGACATCCCTTGTAAGTTGGATTCCTAGGTATTTTATTCTTTTTGAAGCAATTGTGAATGGAAGTTCATTTATGAATTGGCTCTCTGTTTGTCTGTTACTGATGTATCAGAATGCTTGCGATTTTTGCACATTAATTTTGTATCCTGAGACTTTGCTGAAGTTGCTTATCAGCTTAAGGAGATTTTGGGCTGAGACAATGGGGTTTTTCAAGTATACAATCATGTCATCTGCAAAGAGGGACAATTTGACTTCTTTTTTTCTAACTGTGTTCAGTTCCTGATTTCTTTCTCTTGCCTGATTGCCCTAGCCAGAACTTCCAACAATATGTTAAATAGGAGTGGTGAGAGAGGGCATCCCTGTCTTGTGCCAGATTTCAAAGGGAATTTTTCCAGCTTTTGCCCATTCAGTATGATATTGGCTGTGTGTTTGTCATAAACAGCTCTTATTATTTTGAGGTACATTCCATCAATACCAAATTTATTGAGCGTTTTTAGCATGAAGGGTTGTTGAATTTTTTCAAAGGGCTTTTCTGCATCTATTGAGATAATCATGTAGTTCTTGTCTTTGGTTCTGTTTATATGCTGGATTGCATTTATTGATTTGCGAATGTTGAACCAGCCTTGCATCCCAGGGATGAAGCCCACTTGATCATGGTGGATAAGCTTTTTGATGTGCTGCTGAATCCGGTTTGCCAGTATTTTATTGAGGATTTTTGCATCGATGTTCATCAGGGATATTGGTCTAAAATTCTCTTTTTTTGTTTGTCTCTGCCAGGCTTTGGTATCAGGATGATGTTGGCCTCATAAAATGAGTTAGGGAGGATTCCCTCTTTTTCTATTGATTGGAATAGTTTCAGAAGAAATGGTACCAGCTCCTCCTTGTACCTCTGGTAGAATTCAGCTGTGAATCCATCTGGTCCTGGACCTTTGTTGGTGGGTAGGCTATTAATTATTGCCTCGATTTCAGAGCCTGCTATTCGTCTATTCAGGGATTCAACTTCTTGCTGGTTTAGTCTTGGAAGAGTGAAAGTGTCCAGGAAATTATCCATTTCTTCTAGATTTTCTAGTTGATTTGCATAGAGGTGTTTATAGTATTCTCTGATTGTTGTTTGTATTTCTGTGGGGTCAGTGGTGATATCTCCTTTATCATTTTTTATTGCGTCTATTTGATTCTTCTCTCTTTTCTTCTTTATTAGTCTTGCTAGCAGTCTGTCAATTTTGTTGATCTTTTCAAAAAACCAACTCCTGGATTCATTGATTTTTTTGGAGGATTTTTGTGTCTCTATCTCCTTCAGTTCTGCTCTGATCTTAGTTATTTCTTGACTTCTGCTAGCTTTTGAATGTATTTGCTCTTGCTTCTCTAGTTCTTTTAATTGTGGTGTTAGAGTGTCAATTTTAGATCTTTCCAGCTTTCTCTTGTGGACATTTAGTGCTATAAATTTCCCTCTACACACTGCTTTAAATGTTTCCCAGAGATTCCGGTATGTTGTATCTTTGTTCTCATTGGTTTCAAAGAACATCTTTATTTCTGCCTTCATTTCGTTATGTACCTAGTAGTCATTCAGAAGCAGATTGTTCAGTTTCCATGTAGTTGAGCAGTTTTGATTGAGTTTCTTAGTCCTGAGTTCTAGTTTGATTGCACTGTGGTCTGAGAGACAGTTTGTTATAATTTCTGTTCTTGTACATTTGCTGAGGAGTGCTTTACTTCCAATTATGTGGTGAATTTTGGCATAAGTGTGATGTGGTACTGAGAAGAATGTATATTCTGTAGATTTGGGGTGGAGAGTTCTATAGATGTCTATTAGGTCCGCTTGCTGCAGAGATGATTTCAATTCCTGGGTATCCTTGTTAACTTTCTGTCTCGTTGATCTGTCTAATGTTGAGAGTGGGGTGACGAAGTATCCCATTATTATTGTATGGGAGTCTAAGTCTCTTTGTAAGTCTCTAAGGACTTGCTTTATGAATCTGTGTGCTCCTGTACTGGGTGCGCATATATTTAGGATAGTTAGCTCTTCCTGTTGAATTGATCCCTTTACCATTATATAATGGCCTTCTTTGTCTCTTTTGATCTTTGATGGTTTAAAGTCTGTTTTATCAGAGACTAGAATTGCAATCCCTGCTTTTTTCTGTTCTCCATTTGCTTGGTAGATCTTCCTCCATCCCTTTATTTTGAGCCTATGTATGTCTCTGCATGTGAGACGGGTCTCCTGAATACAGCAGACTGATGGGTCTTAACTCTTTATCCAATTTGCCAGTCTGTGTCTTTTAATTGGAGCATTTGTTTACCTGCTTAAGCCTCAGCAATGTCGGGCACCCCTCCCCCAACCTCACTGCTGCCTTGCAGTTAGATCGCAGACTGCTGTGCTAGCAATGAGGGAGGCTCTGTGGGCGTGGGACCCTCCCGGACAGGTGTGGGATATAATCTCCTGGTGTGCTCGTTTCCTTAAAGCGCAGTATTGAGGTGGGTGTTTCCCGATTTTCCGGGTGTTGTGTCTCAGTTCCCCTGGCTAGGAAAAGGGATTCCCTTCCGCCTTGCACTTCCCAGGTGAGGTGATGCCTCGCCCTGCTTCAGCTCTCGCTGGTCGGGCTGAGGCAGCTGACAGCACCAATTGTCTGGCATGCCCTAGTGAAATGAACCCAGTACCTCAGTTGAAAATGCAGAAATCACCAGTCTTCTGTGTCGCTTGCGCTGGGAGTTGGAGACTGGAGCTGTTCCTATTCGGCCATCTTGTTCCACTCTCATGAAGAAAGTTTTATCTACGTGAGATGAATACACATATCTATCAGAAAGCAGTTTCACAGAATGCTTCTTTACAGTTTTTATCAGAGGATATTTCTTTTTTCACCATAACCGTCCATATACTCCCGAATGTTCCTGGTAGCTTTTTCTCGAAACTTCCTTCTGGGTTTTATCAGAGGGTATTTCTTTTACATTTTCTAAAGAGCGTTCCCAAATGTCCTTTCTCAGATTCCACAGAAACAGTGATTTCAAAGTGCTCAATCCAAAGGATGATTTAACTCTATGAGATGAATACAAACATCACAAAGCAGTTGCTCAGAAAGCTTCTCTCCAGTTTTCAACGGAAGACATTTTCTTGCTCACCACAGTCCTCAGGGTGCCACTTAATATCCCTTCGCATATTCCTCAAAGACAGAATTTCCAAACTGGGCAATGTAGAGTAACCTTTAACTCTGTGAATTGAATGCACATATCAGAGAGCAGTTTCATTAAACGCCTCTTTCTGGGTTTTATTTGTGGATATTTCACTTTTCACCAGTCTTGAATGCTCACTGAAGTATCAGTTTTTCGGTTTTACAGAAACAGTGTTACCTCACTGCCTTATGAGAAAAGAGGTACAACTCCCTGAGTGGAATGCACACATCACAAAGCAGTTACTCAGGAAGTTTTCTCCAGTTTTCATCTGAAGATATTTCCATTTTCACCATAGTCCTGAATGTGCTCCTGAATGTCCCTTCACGGATCTCTCCATGACAGAGATGTCAAGCTGCGTAATGTAAAGAAAGTTTTATCTCTGTGAGATGAATAAACATAGCAACAGTTGATTCACGGAAAGCTTCTTTCCAGTTTTTGTCTGAGGATATTTCCTTTTTCACCATAGTCCTGAATGTGTTCTCGAATGTCCCTTCGAAGATCCGTCCATGACAGAGTTTCCAAGCTGTTTAATGTAAAGAAAGCTTTATCTATGTGAGATGAATACACATATCACAGAGCAGTTTCACAGAAAGATTATTTTCAGTTTTTGTGTGAGGCTATTTCACTTTTCACCATAGGCATCAATATGCTCCCAAATATCCGATCGTACCTTTTTCTCTAAAATGGTTTCCCTGATGCTGTATGAGAAGAGAGGTATAACACTGTGAGTGGAATGCACACGTCAAAAGCTGTTCCTTGGAAAGCTTTTCTCCAGTTTCTATCTGAACTTACTTCCTTTTTCACTGTAAGCTTCAAAGCACTCCTGAATATCCCTTCGTACACTAAACATAAACAGTGTTAGAAAACTGATCCATGAAAAGGGAAGCTTAACTGTGTGATTGGAATTCACACAACACAGAGCAGTTTCACAGAAAGCTTCCTTCTGGTTTTTATCTGAGGCTATTCCTTTTTCAGCATATTCTAAAGAGCGTTCCAAATGTCCTTTTTCAGGTTCCATGACAGGGATTTCAAACTGCTCAATACTAAGAAAGATTTAACTCTATGAGATGAATGCACACACCACAAAGCAGTTGTTCAGAAAGCTGCTCCCCAGTTTCATCGGAAGACATTTCCTTGCTCACCACAGACCTTCGGGCGCCACTTAATATCCCTTTACAGATTCCTCAAAGACAGAGTTTCCAAACTAGGCAACGTAGAGTAAGGTTTAACTGTGTGAAATGAATGCACATACCAGAGAGTAGTTTCTTGGAATGCTTCTTTCTGGGTTTTATTTGAGGATAGTTCACTTTTCGCTATAGTTTTCAATGCACTGCAAAATATCAATTTTTCAGTTTACAGGAACAGTGTTCATACACTGCCTTATGAGAAAAGAGGTATAACTCCCTGAGTGAAAGGCACATATCACAAAGCAGTTTCTCAGAAAGCTTCTCTCCGGTTTTTATCAGAAGATATTTCCTTTTTCACCATTGACCTCGATGTGCTCCTGAATGTCCCTTTGCATATCCATCGATGATGGAGTTTCCAAACTGCGGAATATAAAGACAGTTTTATCTATGTGAGATGAATAAACATACTTCTCACAAAACAATTTCAAATAAAGCTTCTTTCCAGTTTTTGTCTGAGGATATTTCCTTTTTCACCATAGCTGTCCATATACTCCCGAATGTCCTTTGGTAGCTTTTTCTTGAAGAGAGATTCCCCAATCCTCTATGAAAAGAAAGGTGTAACTCTGTGAGTGGAATGCACACATCACACAGCAGCTCCTCGGAAAGCTTCTCTCCAGTTTCTATCTGAATATATTTTCTTTTTTACCGGAAGCCCCAAAGCCCTCCTGAATATCCCTTCGCACGCTAAACATAACCAGTGCTAGAAAACTGCTCAATGAAAACAGCAGCTTAACTGTGTGAGTGGAATTCACACGACACAAAGCAGTTTCACAGTGGGTTTCCTTGTGGTATTTATCTTAGGGTAATTCTTTTTCAGCATATTCTAAAGAGAGTTCCCAAATGTCCTTCATCAGATTCCACAGAAACAGTGATTTCAAACTGCTCAATCGAAAGAATGATTTAACTCTATGAAATGAATACATACGTCACAAAGTAGTTGCTCAGAAAGCTTCTCTCCAGTTTTCAACCAAAGACATTTCCTTGCTCACCACAGGCCTCTGGGCACCCCTTAATTTCCCTTCACAGATTCCTCAAAGGCAGAGTTTCCCAAGTGAGAAATGTAGAGTAAGTTTTAACTCTGTGAAATGTATGGACATGTCAGAGAGCAGTTTCTTGGAATGTTTCTTTATGGGTTTTATTTGAGGATACTTCACTTTTCGCCACAGTCTTCAATACATTCCGAAATCACTTTTTCGGTTTTCCAGGAACAGGGTTCAAACACTGCCTTATGAGAAAAGAGGTATAACTCCCTGAGTGAAATGCACACATCACAAAGGAGTTTCTCAGAAAGATTCTCTCCAGGTTTTAACTGAAGACACTTCGTTTTCCACCATATGCCTGAATGTGCTCCCGAATGTCCCTTCGTGGATCAGTCCATGATGGAGTTTTCAAACTGCATAATATAAGGAAAGTTTTATCTATGTGAATCCAATAAGCATATCTATCACAAAGCAGTTTCACAGAAAGCTTCTTTCCAGTTTTTGTCTGAGGATATTTCCTTTTTCACCATATCCGTCCATATACTCCCGAATGTCCCTTGGTAGCTTTTTCTCCAAAAGGGATGAACCAATCCTCTATGAGAAGAGAGGTATAACACTGTGAGTGGAATGCACACTTCATAAAGCATTTCCTTGGAAACCTTTTCTCCAGTTTTTGTCTGAAGTTATTTCCTTTTTCACCATAGTCCTGAATGTGCTCCTGAATATCCCTTCGTGGATCCATCCATAAAGGAGTTTCCAAGCTAAGTAATGTAAAGAAAACTTTATCTATGTGAAATGAATAAACATAACAAATAGAAGATTCACAGAAAGCTTCTTTCCAGTTTTTTTCCTAGGATATTTCCTTTTTCACCATAGCCGTCCAAATACTCCGGAATGTCCCTTGGTAGCTTTTTCTTCAAAAGGCATTCCCCAATCCTCTATGAGAAGAAAGGAATAACTCAGTGAGTGGAATGCACACGTCACAAAGCAGCTCCTCAGAAAGCTTCTCTCCAGTTTCTATCTGAAGATATTTCCATTTTCACCATAAGGCTCAAAGCACTCCCTAATATCCCTTCGCACGCTAAACATAAACAGTGTTAGAAAACTGCTCAATGGAAAGAGAAGCTTACTGAGCGAGAGGAATTCACACGACACGTAGCAGTTTCACAGAAAGCTTCCTTCTGGTTTTTATCTCAGGAGAGTGCTTTCTCCATATTCTAAAGAGCATTTCCAAATGTCCCTAATCAGATTCCACAGAAGCAGTGATTTCAAGCTGTTCCATCCAAAGAATGGTTTTACACTATGAGGTGAATACACACATCACAAAGCAGTTGCTCAGAAAGATTCTCTCTAGTTTTCATTGGAAGACATTTCATTGCTCACCACAGGCCTCCGGACACCACCAAATATCCCTTCACAGATTCGTGAAAGACAGAGTTCCAAACTGGGTAACGTAAAGAAAGCTTTAACTCTGTGACATGAATGCACATATCCGACAACAGTTTCTTGAAACGCTTCTTTCTGGGTTTTATTTGAGGATATTTCACTTTTTGCCATAATCTTCAATGTGCTTCAATATCTCATTTTCTGGTTTAAAGGAACAGTGTTCAATCAGTGCCTTAGAGAAAAGAGGTATAATTCCAAGAGTGGAATGCACACATCCCAAAGCAGTTTCTCAGAAAACTTCTCTCCAGTTATTATCGGAAGATATTTCCTTTTTCACCATAGACCTGAATGTGCTCTCAAATGTCCCTTCACGGATCCATCCATGACGGAGTTTCCAAACTGTGTAATATAAAGGAAATTTTATCTACGTGGGATGAATAAACATATCTATCATGAAGCAGTTTCACAGAATGTTTCTTTCCCGTTTTTTCTGAGGATAGATCCTGTTTCACCATAGCCGTCTATGTACTCCTGAATGTCCCTTGGTAGCTTTTTCTCCAAAAGGGATTCCCTGACCCTCTATGAGAAGAAAGATATAACTCAGTGAGTGAATTGCCCATGTCACAAAGTAGCTCCTCGGAAACCTCTCCAGTATCTATCTGAATATATTTCCGTTTTCACCATAAACCTCAAAGTGCTCCTTAATATCCCTCCACAGACTAAACAAAAACAGTGTTAGAATACCACTCAATGAAAAGAGAAGCTTAACAGTGTGAGTGGAATTCACACGACACTGAGCAGTTTCACAGAAGGCTTCCTTCTGGATTTTATCTGAGGGTATTTCTTTTTCACCATATTCTAAAGAGCGTTCCCAAATGTCCTTTCTCAGGTTCCACAGAAACAGTGATTTCAAACTGCTAAATCCAAAGAATGATTTAACTCAATGAGATGAATGCACACATCACAAAGCAGTTTCTCAGAAAGCTTCTCTCCATTTGTTATCTGAAGATATTTTTTTTTTCACCATAGGCCTGAATGTGATCCTGAATATCCCTTCGCGGATCCATCCATGAGAAAGTTTCCAGGCTGCGTAAGGTAAGGAAAACTTTATCTATGTGAGATGAATAAACATAGCAAAAAGCAGATTTATAGAAACCTCTTTCCAGTTTTTATCTGAAGATATTTCCTTTTTCTCTATAGTCCTGAATGTGCTCCCGAACGTCCCTTCGTGGATTCGTCCATGACAGAGTTTCTGAGCTGCATAATATAAAGAAAGCTTTCTCTATGTGAGATGAGTACACATATCTCAGAGCAGTTTCAAAGAAAGCTTCTTTCCAGTTTTTGTGAGGCTATTTCCGTTTTCACTGTAGGCATCAATATGCCCCTGTTTCTCCCTTGGTGCCATTTTCTCCAAAAGGGTTTCCCCGATGCTGTATTAGAAGAGGGGTATAACACTATGAGTGGAATGCACACGTCACAAAGTAGTTCCACGGAAAGCTTCTTTCCACTTTCTATCTGAACATATTTCCTTTTTCACCGTAAGCCTCAAAGTGCTGCTGAATTTCCCCTCGCACGCTAAACACAAACAATGTTAGAAAACTGCTCAATGAAAAGAGAAGCTTAACTGAGGGAGAGGAATTCACACACCACAAAGCAGTTTCACAGAAAGCTTCTTTCTGGTTCCTATCTGAAGTGTTTCTTTCTCCATATTCTAAGGAACATTCCCAAATGTTCTTTCTCAGATACCACAGAAACCGTGATTTCAAACTGCTCAATCCAAAGAATGATTTAAATCTATGAGATGAAAATACACATCACAGGCAGTTGTTCAGAAAGCTTCTCTACAGTTTTCAATGGAGGAGATTTCCTTGCTCAGCACAGGCCTCTGGGCGTCACTTAATATCCCCTCGCAGATTCCTCAAAGACTGATTTTCCAAACTTGGCAATGTAGAGTAAGCTTTAACTCTGTGAAATGAATGCACATATCAGAGAGTAGCTGCTGGGAACGCTTCTTTCTGGATTTTAATTGAGGATATTTCATTTTTCGCCATATTCTTCAATGCATTCCGAAATATCACATTTTTGGTTTTACAGGAACAGTGTTCAAACACAGCCTTAGGAGAAAAGAGGTATAACTCCCTGAGTGAAATGCACACATCACAAAGCAGTTTTTCATACAGTTTCTCTCCAGATTTTATTTGAAGATATTTCCTTTTTCACCATAGGCCTGAATGTGATCCTGAATATCCCTTCGCGGATCTGTACATGACGAAATTTGACAGCTGCGTAAAGTAAAGAAAGCTTTATCTCTGTGAGATGAATAAACATAGCAAAAAGCAGATTCACAGAAAGCTTCTATCCAGTTTTTATCTGAATGTATTTTCTTTTTCACCATAGTCCTGAATGTGCTCCCAAATATCCCTTTGCAGATCTGTCCATGACAGAGTTTCCAAGCTGTGTAATGTAAGGAAAGCTTTATCTATGTGACATGAATACACATATCACAGAGCAGTTTCACAGAAAGCTTCTTTACAGTTTTTGTCTGAGGCTATTTCCCTTTTCACCAAAGACATCAATATTCTCCTGGATATACCTTGGTAAATTTTTCCCCAAAGAGGTTTCCCTGATGCTGTATGAGAAGAGAGGTATAACACTGTGAGTGGAATGCACACGTCACAAAGCACTTCCTCGGAAAGCTTCTCTCCAGTTTCTATCTGAACATAATTCCTTTTTAACCATAAGCCTCAAAGCGCTCTGGAAAATCCCTTCGCACGCTAAACATAAACAGTGTTAGAAAACTGCTCAATGAAAAGGGAAGCTTAACTGAGTGAGAGGAATTAACATGACACATAGCCGTTTCACAGAAAGCTTCCATCTGGTTTTTATCTGAGGATTTCTCCATATTCTAAAGACTATTCCCAAACGTCTTTCCTCTGATTCAACGGAAACAGTGATTTCAAACTGCTTAATTCAAAGAATGATTTAACACTATGAGATGAATACACACATTTCTTGGAACCCGTCTTTCTGGGTTTTATTTGAGGATATTTCACTTTTCTCCATAGTCCTAAATGCGCTCCGAAATATCACATTTTCGGTTTTACAAGAAGAGTGTTCAAACATTGTCTTATGAGAAAAGAAGTATAACTCCCTGAGTGGAATGCACACATCACAAAGCTGTTTCTCAGAAAGCTTCTTTCCGGTTCCCATCTGAGGATATTCCCTTTTTCACCACAGTCCTGAAGGTGCTCCCAAATGTAACTTTGCAGATCCGTCCATGACAGTGTTTCCAAGCTACGTATTGTAAAGAAAAGTTTATTTATGTGAGATGAATAATCATAGCAAAAACAAGATTCACAGAAAGCTTCTTTCCAGTTTTTATCTGAAGATATTTCCTTTTTCACCAGAGTCCTGAATGTGATCCATAATTCCCTTAGCGGATACATTCATGACAGAGTTTGCAAGCTGCGTAATGTAAAGAAGGCTTTATCTGTGTGAGATGAATAAACATAGCAAAAAGCAGATTCACAGAAAGCTTTTTTCCATTTTTTATCTGAAAATGTTTCCTTTTTCACCATAGGCCTGAATGTGTTCCTGACAGTCCCTTCGTGGATCCCTGCATGACAGAGATTCTAAACTGCGTAATGTAAACAAAACTTTATCTATATGAGATGAATACACGTAGCACACAGTCGTTTCACTGAACACTTCTTTCCAGTTTTTGTCTGAGGCTATTTCCCTTTTCACCATTTGTGTCAATATGCTCCCGAATATCCCTTGGTACCTTTTTCTCCAAAAGTGTTTCCCTGATGCCGTATGAGAAGAGAGGTATAACACTGTGAGTGGAATGCACACGTCATGAAGCAGTTCCTCAGAAAGCTTCTCTTCAGTTTCTATCAGAACATATTTGCTTTTTTACTGTAAGCCTCAATGCACTCCCGAATATCCCTTCACATGCTAAACATAAACAGTGTTAGAAAACTGCTCCATGAAAAGAGAAGCTTAACTGAGTAAGAAGAATTCACACGAAACGTAGAAGTTTCACAGAGAAAGCTTCCTTCTTGTTTTTATCTGAGGACATTTCTTTCTCCATATTCTAAAGAGTGTTCCCAAAAGTCCTTCCTCAGATTCCACAGAAAGTGATTTCAAACTGTCAATCCAAAAATGGTTTAACACTATGAGATGAATACACACATCACAAAGCAGTTGCTCAGAGGGATTCTCTTCAGTTTTCATCGGAAGACATTTCCTTGCTCATCAAAAACCTCTGGGAGTCACGTAATATCCCTTTGTAGATTGCTCAGAGACAAAGTTTCCAAACTGGGCAACGTAGAATAAGCTTTAGATCTGTGAAATGAATGAACATATCAGAGAGCAGTTTCCTGGCATGCTTCTTTCTGAGTTTTATGTGAGGATATTTCACTTTTCGCCATAGTCTTCAATGCGCTCTGAAATATTCCTTTTTTGGTTTTATAGAAACAGTGTTCTAACTCTGCCTTATGAGAAAAGAGGTATAACTCCCTGAGCAGAATGCACACATCACAAAGCAGTTTCTTAAAAAGCTTCATCCTGTTTTTATCAGAAGATATCTTCTTTTTCACCATCAGCCTGAATGTGCTCCTGAATGTCCCTTCGCAGATCCGTCCATGACAGTTTCCAAACTGCACAATATAAAGAAAGTTTTATCTATGTGAGATGAATAAACAGATCTATCACAAAGCAGTTTCACAGAAAGCTTCTTTCCAGTTTTTGTCTGACGATATTTCATTTTTCACCATAGCCGTCCATATACTCCTGAAGGTCCTTTTGTAGCTTTTCCTCCAAAAGATTTCCCCAATCCTCTATGAAAGACAGGTATAACTTTGTGATTGGAATGCACACGTCACAAAGCAGCTCCTCGGAAAACTTCACTCCAGTTTCTATCTGAAGATATTTCCGTTTCCACCATAAGCCTTAAAGTGCTCCTGAATATCCCTTCACAGACTAAACAAGAAGAGTGTTAGAATGCTGCTCATTGAAAAGAGAAGCTGAACTGTGCGAGCGAAATTTATACTACACAGTGCAGTTTCACAGAATGCTTCCTTCTGGTTTTTATAGGAGGATATTTCTTTCTCCATGTTCTAAAGACTGTTCCAAAATGTCCTTCTTCAGATTCCACAGAAACAGTGATTTGAAACTACTCAATACAAAGAATGGTTTAACTCTGTGAGATGAATGCACACATCACAAAGCAGTTTCTTAGAAAGCTTCTCTCCAGTTTTTATCTGAAGATATTTTCCTTTTCACCCTAGGCTTGATTGTGCTCCCGATTGTCTTTTCGCGTATACATCCATGACGGAATTTCCAAACTGCCTAATAGAAGAAAAGTTTTATCTATGTGAGATGAATAAATATAGCAAAAAGCAGATTCACAGAAAGCTTCTTTCCAGTTTTTATCTGAAGATATTTTCTCTTTCACCAGAGTCCTGAATGTGCTCCCAAACATCCCTTCGCAGATCTGTCCATGACCGTGCTTTCAAGCTGTGAAATGTAAAGAAAACTTTACCTTTGTGAGATGAATATACATATCACAGAACAGTTTCACAGAAAGGGTTTCCCCGATGCTGTATGAGAAGAGAGATATAACACTGTGAGTGGAATGCACACGTAACAAAGCAGTTCCTCAGAGAGCTTTTCTCCAGTTTCTATCTGAACATTTTTCCTTTTTTACCATAAGCCTCAAAGCACTCCCTAATATCAGTTCGTATGCTAAACATATACAGTGTTAGAAAACAGCTCAATGAAAAGAGAAAGTTAACTGAGTGAGAGGAATTCACACGACACACAGCAGTTTCACAGAAATCTTCCATCTGTTTTTTATAGGAGAATATTTCTTTCTCCATATTCTAAAGAGCATTCCAAAATGTCCTTCCTCAGATTCCACAGAACCAGTGCTTTGAAATTGCTCAATACAAGGAATGGTTTAACTCTATGAGATGAATACACACATCACAAAGCAGTTTCTCAGAAAGCTTCTCTCCAGTTTTTATCTGAAGTTATTTCCTTTTTCACCATAGGCCTGAATGTGATCCTGAATGTCTCTTCGCAGATACGTCTATGATGGAGTTTCCAAACTGTGTAATATAAGGAAAATTGTGTCTATGTGAGATGAAAAAATATAGCAAAAATCAGATTCACAGAAAGCTTCTTTCCAGTTTTTATCTGAAGATATTTCCTTTTTTCCCATAGTCCTGAATGTGCTACCCATCATCCCTTCGCAGATCAATCCATGACAGAGTTTTCAAGCTGCGTAATGTAAAGAAATTTTTATTTTTGTGGGATGAATACACATATCACAGAACAGTTTCACAGAAAGGGTTTCCCTATGCTGTATGAGAAGAGAGTTATAACACTGTGAGTCAAATGCACATGTCACAAAGAAGTCCCTTGGAATGCTTCTTTCCATTTTCTATCTGAACATATTTCCTTTTTCACCATAAGCCTCAATGCGCTCCCAAATATTCCTTCGCACACTAAACATAAATAGTGTTAGAAAACTGCTGAATGAAAAGAGAAGCTTAACTGAGCACGAATAATTCACACGATGTGTAGCAGTTTCACAGAAAGTTTACTTCTGGTTTTTATTTGAGGATATTTCTTTCTCCATATTCTAAAGAGTGTTCCAAAGGTCCTTTCTCAGATTCCACAGGTACAGTGATTTCAAACTGCTTAATTCAAAGAATGGTTTAACCCTATGAGATGAATACTCACGTCACAAAGCAGTTTTTCAGAAAGCTTCTCTCTGGTTTTTATCTGAAGATATTTTCTTTTTCACCATAGACCTGAATGTGCTTCTGAATGTCCCTTCGCAGGTCTGTCCATGATGGAGTCTGCAAACTGCATAATAAAAGGAAGTTTTATCTATGTGAAATGAATAAACATAGCAAAAATCAGATTCACAGAGAGCTTTTTCCAGTTTTTATCTGAAGACATTTCCTTTTTCACCATAGGATGGAATGTGCTCCCGAATGTCCCTTCACAGATCTGCCCATGACGGAGTTATCAAACTGCGTAATATAAAGAAAGTTTTATCTATATGAGATGAATAAACATATCTCTCACTAAGCAGTTTTACAGAAAGCTTCTTTCCTGCTTTTGTCTGAGGATATTTCATTTTTCACCATATCCGTCCATATACTCTAATGTCCCTTGGTAGCTTTTCCGCCAAAAGGGATTCCCCAATCCTCTCTGAGAAGAAAGGTATAACTCTGTGATTGGAATGCACACGTCACAAAGAAGCTCCTCGGAAAGCTTCTCTCCATTTTCTATCTGAAGATACTTCCTTTTTCACCATAAGTCTCAAAAGTGTTCCCCAATATCCCTTCACAGACTAAACAAAAACAGTGTTAGAATACTGCTCAATGAAAAGAGAAGCTGAGCTGAGCGAGTGGAATTCATATGACACAGAGCAGTTTCACAGAAAGCTTCCTTCTGATTTTTATCTGAGGGTTTTTCTTTTTCACCATATTCTAAAGAGTGTTCCCAAATGTCCTTTCTCAGATTCCACAGAAACAATGACTTCAACCTGCTCAATCCAAAGAATGAATTAACTCTATGAGATGAATACACACATCACAAAGCAGTTGCCCAGAAAGCTTCTCTCCAGTTTTTATCTGAAGATATTTACTTTTTTACCACAGGCCTGAATGTGATCCGGAATATCCCTTAGCAGATCCGTCCATGAGAGAGTTTCCAAACTGCATAATATAATGAAAGTTTTATCTATGTGAGATGAATACACATATCACAGAAGAGTTTCACAGAAAAGGTTTCCCCAATGCTGTATGAGAAGAGAGGCATAACACTGTGAGTGGAATGCAAAAGTCACAAAGCAATTCCTCGGAAAGCTTCTCTCCAGTTTCTATCTGAACATATTTCCTTTCTGATCATAAGCCCCAAAACACTCCCGAATATCTCTTCAAATGCCAAACATTAACAGTGTTAGAAATGTGCTCAATGAAAAGAGAAGCTTAACTGTGCAAGAGGAATTCACAGGACACATAGTTTCACAGAAAGCTTCCTTCTGATTTTTATCTGAGGATATTCCTTTCTCCATATTATAAAGAAAATTCCCAAATGTCCTCTCTCAGATTCCACAGAAACAGTGATTTCAAACTGCTGAATCCAAATATGCTTTAACACTATGAGATGAATACACACATCACAAAGCAGTTGCTCAGAGAGCTTCTATCCAATTTTCATCGCAAGACATTTTCTTGCTCACTACAAGCCTCCGGATGCCACGTAATACCCCTTCGCAGATTACTCAAAGACAGAGTTTCCAAACTGGACAACATAAAATAAGCTTTAACTCTATGAAATGAATGCACATATCAGAGAGCAGTTTCTTGGAATGCTTCTCTCTGAGTTTTATGTGAGGATATTTCACTTTTTGCTATAGTCTTCCCTGCGTTCTGAAATATCCCTTTTTTGGTTTTATAGGAACAGTGTTCAAACACTGCCTTATGGGAAAAGAGGTATAATTCCCTGAGTGGAATGCACACATCACAAAGCAGTTCCTCAGAAAATTTCTCTCCAGCTTTTATCTGAAGATATTTCCTTTTTCACCATATGGCAGAATGTGCTCCCGAATGTCCCTTCACAGATCCGTCCATGACGGAGTTTCCAAACTGCATAATATAAAGAAAGTTGTATCTGTGTGAGATGAATAAACATATTTATCACAACCAGTTTCGCAGAAAGCTTCTTTTCAGTTAATGTGTGACGATATTTCCTTTTTCACCATGGCCATCCATATACTCCCGAATGTCCCTTGGTAGCTTTTCCTCCAAAAGGGATTCCCCAATGCTCTATGAGAAGAAAGGTATAACTTTGTGATTGGTATGCACACGTCACAAAGCAGCTCCTTGGAAATCTTCTCTGCAGTTTCTATCTGAAGATATTTCCGTTTTCACCATAAGCCTCAAAGTGCTGACGAATATCCCTTCACAGACTAAACAAAAACAGTGTTAGAATGCTGCTCAATGAAAAGAGAAAGTTAACTGTTCGACTGGAATTCACATGACACAAAGCAGTTTCAAAGAAATCTTCCTTCTGGTTTTTGTCAGAGGACATTTCTTTCTCCATATTCTAAAGAGCATTCCAAAATGTCCTTCCTCAGATTCCACAGACACAGTGATTTGACACTGCACAATACAAAGAATGGTTTAACTCTATCAGATGAATACACACATCACAAAGCAGTTTCTCAGAAAGCTTCTCTCCAGTTTTTATATGAAGATATTTTGTGTTTCACCATAGGCCTGAATGTTCTCCCCAATGTCTCTTCACAGATACGTCCATGATGGAGTTTCCTAACTGCGTAATATAAGGAAAGTTTTATGTATGTGAGATGAATAAACATAGCATAAAGTAGATTCACAGAAAGCTTCTTTCCAGTTTTTGTCTGAGGATATTTCCTTTTTCACCATAGTCCTGAAAGTGCTCCCATCTGTCCCTTCATGGGTCCATCCATGACAGAGTTTCCAAGCTGCATAATGTAAAGTAAGCTTTATCTATGTGAGATGAGTACACATAGCACAGAGCTTTTTCACAAAAAGCTTCTTTCCATTTTTTGACTGAGGCTATTTCCCTTTTCAGCATAGGCGTCAATATGCTCCCAGAAATCCCTTGGTACCTTTTTCTCCAAAAGGGTTTCTCTGATGCTGTATGAGAAGAAAGGTATAACTCAGTGAGTGGAATACACACGTCACAAAGCACCTTCTTGGAAAGCTTCCCTCCAGTTTCTACCTGAACGTATTTTCTTTCTTACCAGAAGCCTCAAAGTCCTCTGGAATATCCCTTCACACGCTAAACATAAACAGTGTTAGAAAATGGCTCAATGAAAAGAGTAGCTTAACTTGTGAGTGTAATTCACAAGACACAGAGCAGTTTCACAGAGGCTTCCTTTTTTTTTTTAAATCAGAGGCTATTTCTTTCTCCGCATTCTAAGAACGTTCCAAAATGTCCTTCCTCAGATTCCACAGAAACAGTGATTTCAAACTGCTGAATCCAAAGGATAGTTTAACTCTCTGAGAAGAATACTCACATCACAAATCAGTTACTCAGAAGCTTCACTCCAGTTTTCATTGGAAGACATGTCATTGCTCACCACAGGCCTCCAGGCACCACAACAGAGCCCTTCGCAGATTCCTCAAAGACAGAGTTTCCAAGCTTGGCAATGTAGAGTAAGCTTTAACTCTGTGAAATGAATGCATATATCATAGAGCAGTTTCTTGGAATGCTTCTTTCTGGGTTTTATCTGAGGATAATTCACTTTTCGCCATAGTCTTCAATGTGTTCCAAAATAATACTTTTTCGGTTTTACAGGAACAGTGTTCAAACACTGGCCTTATGAGAAAAGAGGTATAACTCCCTGAGTGGAATGCACACATCACAAGCA
Organism: Trachypithecus francoisi; assembly: GCF_009764315.1. Lineage (NCBI taxonomy): Eukaryota > Metazoa > Chordata > Mammalia > Primates > Cercopithecidae > Trachypithecus > Trachypithecus francoisi. Next base: position 397,619 of record NW_022681472.1, on the reverse strand, counting down.
GTTTTTCAGAAAGCTTCTCTCCAGTGTTTATCTGTAGAGACTTCCTTTTTCACCACAGACCTGAAGGTGTTCCCAAATGTCAGTTCGCGGATCCATCCATGACGGAGTTTCCAAACTGCATAATATAAAGAAAGTTTTATCTATGTCAGATGAATAGACATATCTATGGCAAAGCAGTTGCTCAGAAAGCTTCTCTCCAGTTTTCAAAGGAAGACATTTCTTTGGTCAGCACAGACCTCCGGGCGCCACTTATTATCTCTTTGCAGATTCCTCAAAGACAGAGTTTCCAAACTGGACAATGTAGAGTAAGCTTTAATTCTGTGAAATGAATGCACATATCAGAGAGTAGTTTCTTGGAACGCTTCTCTCTGGGTTTTATTTGGGGATATTTCACTTTTCTCCATAGTGTTCAATGCGCTCCGAAATAACACTTTTTCATTTATACAGGAATGGTGTTCAAACACTGCCTTTGAGAAAAGAGGTATAACTTACTGTGAGGAATGCACACATCACAAAGGAGTTTCTCAGAAAGCTTCTCTCCAGTTGTTATCTGAGGATATTTCCTTTTCCACCATAGGCCTGAATGTGCTCCCAAATGTCCCTTCGTGAATCTGTCCATGACGCAGTTTTGAAACTGCATAATATAGAGAAAGTTTTATCTATGTAAGATGAATAAATGTTACAAAAACAGGTTCACAGATAGCTTCTTTCCAGTTTTTATCTGCAGATATTTCCTTTTTCACCATAGTCCCGAATGTGCTCCCAAATGTCCCATTGCGGATCTCACAATGACAGAGTTTCCAAGCTGCATAATGTAAAGAAATCTTTATTCATGTGAACTCAATAAACATAGCAAAAAACAGATTCACAGAAAGCTTCTTTCTTGTTTTTATCTGATGATACTTCCTTTTTTAACCTAGTCCTGAATGTGCTCCTGAATATCCCATTGTGGATCCGTCCATGACGGATTTTCCAAGCTGCGTAATATAAAAAAAACTTTATCTATGTGAGATGAATACACATATCATGGAGCAGTTTCACAGTAAGTTTCTTTCCAGTTTTTGTCTGGGGCTATTTCCCTTTTCACTATAGGCATCAATATGCTCCCAAACATACCTTGGTACCTTTTTCTTCAAAAGGGTTTCCCTGATGCTCTATAATAACAGAGGTATAACACTATGAATAGAATGCACACGTCACATAGCAGTTCCTCGGAAAGCTTCTCCCCAATTTCTATCTGAACATATTTTCTTTTTCACCAAAGACTTAAAGTGCTTCCGAATATCCCTTCACATGCTAAACATAAACAGTGTTAGAAAACTGCTCAATGAAAAGAGAGGCTTAACTGAGCGAGAGGAATTCACACAACACATTGCAGTTTCACTGAAAGCTTTCTTCTGGTTTTTATCTGAGGATTTTTCTTTCTCCATATTCTAAAGAGCGTTCCCAAATATTCTTCCCCAGATTCCACAGAAACAGTGATTTCAACCTGCTCAACACAAGGAATTATTTAACTCAATGAGATGAATACACACATCACAATGCAGTTGATCAGCAAGTTTCTTTCCAGTTTTCTTTTTTTTTTTTTTTTTTTTTGAGGTGGAGTCTCGCTCTGTCGCCCGGGCTGGAGTGCAGTGGCCGGATCTCAGCTCACTGCAAGCTCCGCCTCCCGGGTTCACGCCATTCTCCTGCCTCAGCCTCCCGAGTAGCTGGGACTACAGGCGCCCACCACCTCGCCCGGCTAGTTTTTTTGTATTTTTAGTAGAGACGGGGTTTCACCGTGTTAGGCAGGATGGTCTTGATCTCCTGACCTCGTGATCCGCCCGTCTCGGCCTCCCAAAGTGCTGGGATTACAGGCTTGAGCCACCGCGCCCGGCCTCTTTCCAATTTTCATTGGAAGACATTTCCTTGCTCATCACAGGCGTCTGGGCGCCACTTAATATCCCTTCGCAGATTCCTCAATGACAGAGTTTCCAAACTTGGCAACGTAGAGTACACTTTAACTCTGTGAAATGAATGCACATATCAGAGAACAGCTTCTTGCAACGCTTCTTTCTAGGTTTTATTTCAGGACATTTCACCTTTCGCCATAGTCTTCAATGTGCTCTGAAATATCAATTTCTCGGTTTTACAGGAACAGAGTTCAAACACTGCCTTATGAGAAAAGTGGTATAACTACCTAAGTGGAATCCACACCTCACAAAGCAGTTTCTCAGAAAGCTTCTCTCCAGTTTTCAAAGGAAGATATTTCCTTGTTCACTACAGGCATTCGGGGGCCAATTAATATCCCTTTGGAGATTCCTCAAAGACAGAGTTTCCAAACTGGACAATGTAGAGTAAGCTTAACTCTGTGAATTGAATGCACATATCAGACAGCAGTTTCTTGGAACGCTTCTTTCTGGGTTTTATTTGAGAATATTTCACTTTTCACCATGGTCTTCAATGCGCTCTGGAAAACCACTTTTTTGGTTTTACAGGAACAGTGTTCAAACACTGCTTTATGAGAAAAGAGGTATATCTTTCTGAGTGGAATGCACACATCACAAAGCAGTTTCTCAGAAAACCTTTCTCCAGTTTTTCTCTGAAGATATTTCCGTTTTCACCATAGGCCTGAATGGGCTGTGGAATGTCCCTTCACGGATCCGCCCATGACAGAGTTTCCAAACTGCATAGTGTAAAGAAAGTTTTATCTATGTGAGAGGAATAAACATATATATCACAAAGCAGTTTCACAGAAAGCTTCTTTCCAGTTTTTGTCTAAGGATATTCCCTTTTTCACCATAGCCGTCCATACACTCCTGAATGTCTCTTGGTAGCTTTTTCTCCAAAAGGGATTCTCCAATCCTCTATGAGAAGAAAGGTATGATTCTGTGAGTGGAATGCAGACGTCACAAAGCAGCACCTCGGAAAGGTTCTCTCCAGTTTCTGTCAGGACATATTTCCTTTATCACTGTAAGCTTCAAAGCGTTCCTGAATAGCCCTTCATACGCTAAACCTAAACAGTGATAGAAAACTGCTCATTGAAAAGAGAGGCTTAACTGTTTGAGTGGAATTCACATGACACAGAGCAGTTTCTCAGAAAGCTTCCTTCTGGTTTTTATCAAAGGATAGTTCTTTTTTAGCATTTTCTAAATAGCGTTCCCAAATGTTATTTCTCAGTTTCCACAGAAACACTGATTTCAAAATGCTAAATCCTAAGGATGATTTAACTCTATGAGATGAATACACACATTACAAAGCAGGTGCTCAGAAAGCTACCCTCCAGTTTTCAATGGAAGACATTTCCTTGCTCACCACAGGCTTTTGGAGGGCCACTTTATGTCCCTTCACAGATTCCTCAAAGACAGAGTTTTCAAACTGGGCAATGTAGAGTAAGCTTTACATCTGTGAAATGAATGCACATACCAGAGAGCAGTTTTTTGGAACGTTTCTTTCTGGGTTTTATTTCAGGATATTTCACTTTTGCCATAGTCTTCAATGAGCTCCAAAATACCACTTTTTCGGTTTTACAGGAACAGTGTTCAAGCGCTGCCTTATGAGAAAAGAGGTGTAACCCCTGAGTGGAATGCACACATCACAAAGCAATTTCTTAGAAAACTTCTGTCCAGTTTTATCTGAAGATATTTCCATTTTCACTATAGTCCTGAAAGTGCTCCCAAATGTCCCTTTGCAGATCCATCCATGACCTAGTTTCCAAGCTGCATAATGTAAAGAAAGTTTTAAAAATGTGAGATGAATAAACAAATCTATCACAAAGGAGTTTCACAGACAGCTTCTTTACAGTTTTTGTCTGAGGATATTTCCATCTCCATCATAGCCATCAATATACTCCCGAATGTCCCTTGGTAGCTTTCTCTCCAAAAGGGATTCCCCAGTCCTCTATGAGAAGATAGGTATAACTCCCTGAGTGGAATGCACACATCACAAAGCATTTTCTCAGAAAGCTTCTATCTAGTTTTAATCTGAAGAAATTTCCTTTTTCATCATAGGCTTGAAGGTGTTCCCGAATGTCCCTTCGCAGATCCGTCCATGATGGAATATTTAAACTGCATAATAGAAACAAAGTTTTATCTATGTGATGTGAATAAACATATCTGTCACAAAGCAGTTTCACAGAAAGCTTCTTTCGATTTTTTGTCTGGGGATATTTCCTTTTTCACCATAGCCATCCATATACTCCCAAATATCCCTTGGTAGCTTTTTCTTCAAAAGTGATTCCTCAATCTTCTCTGAGAAGAAAAGTATAACCCTGTGAGTGGAATGCACATGTCAAAAAGCAACTCCTTGGAAAGCCTTTCTCCAGTTTCTATCTGAAGATATTTCTATTTTCACCATAAGCCTCAAAGTGCTCCCGAATATCCCTTTGTAGACTAAATTAAAATAGTGTTAGAATACTGCTCAATGAAATGAAAAGCTTAACATTGCAAGTGGAATTCACATGACACAGAGAAGTTTCACAGAAAGATTCCTACTGGTTTTTATACTAGGGTATTTATTTTTCAGCATATTCTTAAGAGCATTCCCAAATGTCCTTTTTCAGGTTCCACAGAAACAGTGATTTCAAACTGCTCAATCCAAAGAATGATTTAACTCTATGAAATGAATACACACATCACAAAGCAGTTGCTCAGAAAGCTTCTCTCCAGTTTTCAACGGAAGACATTTCCTTGCTCACCTCAGGCCTCAGGGCACCAATACGATCCCTTGAGAGATTCCTGAAAGACAGAGTTTCCAAACTGAGCAATGTAAAGTAAGTTTAACTCTGTGAAATGAATGAACATATCACAGAGCATTTTCTTGGAGCGCTTCTTTCTGGGTTTTATTTGATTATATTTCACTTTTCGCCATAGTCTCACAGCGCTCCGAAATATCACTTTTTCAGTTTTACAGGAACAGTGTTCAAATACTGCTTTATGAGAAAATAGGTGTAACTCCCTGAGTGGAATGCACACATCACAAAGCAGTTTCTCAAAAAGCTTCTCTCCAGTTTTTATCTGAAGATATTTTCTTTTTCACTATAGGCCTGAATGCGTTTTCGAATATCTCATCACAGATCCATCCATGACAGAGTTTCCAAACTGCGTAATATAAAGAAAGTTTATCTATGTGAGATGAATAAACATAGCAAGAAACAGATTCACAGAATCTGTTCACAGAAATATTCTTTCCAGTTTTTATCTAAAAATTTTCCTTTTTCAACATGGTTCTGAATGCGTTCCCAAATATCCCTTCACGAATTCACTCATGACAGAGTTTCCAAGCTGCGTAATATAGAGAAAGCTTTATCTATGTGAGATGAATACACATATCACAGAACAGTATCACAGAAAGGGTTTCCCTGATGCTGTTTAAGAAGACACGTATAACACTGTGAGTGGAATGCACACATCACAAAACAGTTCCTCGGAAAGCTTCTCTCCAGTTTCTATCTGAACATATTTCCTTTTTCACCATAAGCCTCAAAGCCCTCCGAATATCCCTTCACACATTAAACACAAACAGTGTTACAAAACTCCTCAATGAAAAAAGAAGCTTAACTGAGCGTGAGGAACTCACACGACATATAGTAGTCTCATAGAAAGCTTCCTGCTGATTTACACCCAAGGGTAATTCTTTTTCAGCATATTCTAAAGAGCGTTCCCAAAAGTCCTTTCTTAGGTTCAACAGAAACTGTGATTTCAAACTGTTTGGACGAACGGAGGCAAGATGGCACAGTTCCGGGTTCTTCACCATCAACTTTCCCGTGCCCGGGAAAGACACAGGTCGACTGCGAAGGCGCAATCCGACTTCCGACGGAGAAAAACCGGAACCCACCTAGCCACGCCTACCGCCGGCACTCGATCCGCCTATGTCTCGCCACTGCCCTCCCACTCCCAGGCCCAGGATATAAAAGCCGCTCCCGGCGGGCATGTGGCACGCACTTCCTCAGGCGCCACTCCTGTCGGCACTGCAGGAACTCCGCCAGAGAGCTCCACCAGGCGACTCTCTCGGCCTCCTTTGCCGGAGACTGACAGACCTCACCCTCCACACCTTCCTCCCTGAAGCTAGGTGACCAAGAAAAATAAATTTGCAGTTTTGCTCCTAGCCTTGCCTACTCACTGGTCCTTTAATACTCACCCTGGTGAGCCTGGAAAGCAAATCAGTTTCCTAGAAAACAAATCAGTTGGTGCCGAAACTCGGGAGGAGACCTCCTCCTCAGGCCTCTAAGGATTGAGCAACCTCCTCCTGCTTCCACGCTGTGGACAGACCAGGACCTGAGACCTGCTTCCCTCACTCTCATGGCCTCTCTGGGGTAAGTGCCCATGTCTCCTCTTTACCTCCCTCGGCCAAAAATCCTGCGCAGGTACGAGGCCCACTGTTGAGCCACCAAGTGGCTTGGGAGACCCGCTCAGGACAGAGATATCCGTCTGAAGGTATTCTCCACCTTGGCTCAAAGAGCCTCCAGTCTGTCTCTGCTGGTTCCAAAAGATGCTTTGAAGCCAGGCAGAGATCCACTTCCATTTCCATTGTGTCCATTGTGTAAGTAAAGAGGAAACAAATGGGAAACCCCCAGTCCAAATTTCCAAAGAGTACCCCTTTAGGGTGCCTCGTAGCCAATCTAAAAATCCTACAACTCGAACAAGACCTCCAAAGAAAGCGATTAGTTTTCCTCTCCACTGTGGCGTGGCCCCAATACAAACTAGACAATCAGTCTCAATGGCCACCAGAGGGCACCCTAGACCACAATGTCTTAACCGACCTCAGCAATTTCTGACAGCGACTAGGCAAGTGGTCTGAAATCAATTACATCCAAGGTTTTTGGGACCTATCTGTGTAGCCGGTGCTCTTTGGCCAAAGTTATGTTAGCCAAGGACGCCGGTTCACAGAAACCCGAAAAAGAGGAGTCTTCATTCCTTTCTGTTCAGCCGGAGAACCTAGGGTTTCCTTCCGCCTCTGCACCCTCACCCCTGCCCTATACTCCTCCTTCTCTCCCCGCTCTCTCCACCCCCTCTCTTCCTGCCCAGACTCCTCTTCCTTCCTCCTCATTGACTGCTGGCCCGCTCACTCCTGTGCCCCCTTCCACGTCCTCAACTGGCCGCCTGGGGTCCCCTATCTCTGCCCACACCCGCTCTAAGTGCCTTTCTGACACCCCCACTCCTGCCCCACACGCTCCTACAGTGTTAGCGCCTTTGCGAGTGGTAGCTGGGGTGGAGGGGGTAGTCAGAGTACATGTCCCTTTTTCACTGGCTAACCTTTCGAAAATTGAGAAGCGTTTAGGGGATTTCTCAGCTAATCCCACTGTATACATAAAGGAATTTAGATACCTTTGTCAGGCCTATGACTTAACTTGGCATGACCTCCAGGTTATCCTAACCTCTACCCTAAACCCTGAGGAGCAAGTGCGCATCCTAGTGGCTGCCAGGCAGCACGCCAGGCAACAACGTTTAACTGACACCACCATTCCACTAGGGGAGCAAGCAGTCCCCTCGGCAGACCCAGACTGGAACTACCAAGTAGGCCAGCCTGGGCGCCGTAGGAGAGACATCATGGTCCAGTGCCTGTTGGCTGGTATGCAAATGGCTTCAAACAAAGCCGTAAATTTAAGCAAATTAAAAGAAATTTCTCAAAATCTGGAAGAAAATCCAGCCGCATTCCTAAATAGGCTAACTGAGACTCTAACCCAATATACCCAGCTAGATCCGGCCTCCCCCACAGGGGCCACCAATTTGGTATCTCATTTCATTTTCCAATCAGCTCCTGACATTCACAAAAAACTCCAAAAGGTGGAAAATGGTCCCAAGACACCAATACAAGACCTAGTTAAACTAGTCTTTAAGATCTATAACTCCATAAAGGAAATGGCTGAGGCACAGTGGCAGGCTGGCCTCAAACAGAAGGTACAGCTCCTAGTGCCAGCTTTACAGCCCAGTCGTAACCCCAAACCAGAGAGCACACACCCCGCAGACTCCAAGGCTAAAAAAGGAGCCTGCTATAAGTGTGGCGAGGCAGTACACTATGCCAACAGGTGTCCACAAGGCCCCCGAGCCCCAACGCAGCCTTGCTATAAGTGCAAGGCGTCAGGACACTGGGCCAGCGAATGTCCTAACCCTCGTCCACCAGCAACCCCCTGCCTTGCTTGCCAACAGGAAGGACACTGGAAGTCTGATTGCCCCACCCTGAGAACAGGTGCCACATCTCAACGTGACCCCCTTTCCCAGGATCCTGGGAGCTCCTTCCAGCTCCTACATCTGGACGATGATAACTGAAGGTGCCGAGACTCGGGGACCCCCATCACCCTCGCCGAGCCGCGGGTAACTCTCCTGGTAGTGGGTAAGACAATTAATTTTTTGATCGACAGCAGGGCTACCTATTCTGTTTTGCCATCCTTCTCTGGACCTAGCCTTCCATCCAATATCTCCGTAGTAGGAGTAAATGGAAGGCTGTCCACTCCGCGAAAAACTCCTCTCCTTAATTGCTGCCTGGCCAACAACTACTTTGCACACTCGTTCCTCATTTTACCCTCATTCCCTACCCCCTTATTAGGCCGAGACATCTTGAGCACCTTAAAGGCCTCCATATCCATTCCCACCAACTCATCTACTCCCCTTCAATCCCCTCACGACCTGTTGTTCATGCTTTGTGCATGCTCACATGTTCCTCCTATGCCACCCCCACCCCCCACCTTCCCTATTTTTGTACACCCTCAAGTGTGGGATACTTCCATCCCGGTCATAGCGGCCCACCACCCACCAGTTCTTGTCAAGCTCAAAGACCCCACTCGTTTCCCAAACTGCCCCCAATTCTCTCTCTCTCTGACACATCTACAAGGTTTAAAGCCAATTATCACGCGGCTAATTAGTCAACATATTCTTGTCCGCACCCATTCCCCCTGTAGTATTCCAATACCTCCAGTCAAAAAGGCAGACGGAACGTGTAGGTTAGTACAGGATCTTCGGCTAGTCAATGAGGCTATCCATCCAACGCACCCTGTAGTTCCCAACCCTTACACCCTTCTGTCCCATATCCCCAACAATTCTACTTATTTTACTGTGCTAGACCTTAAGGATGCTTTCTTTACCATACCCCTACACACAGACTGCCAGTTCCTTTTTGCTTTCACATGGGAAGACCCAGACACACACACCTCCACTCAACTGACGTGGACAGTCCTCCCACAAGGGTTCCGGGACAGCCCCCACTTCTTTGGTCAGGCCTTAGCAAAAGACCTGGCCTCCTGCCCCCTCACTAATAGCAAAGTTCTGCAACATATAGATGATCTCCTTATCTGTAGCCCTACCAAACAAGACTCTCTTCTAGACACTGCAACTCTCCTCAACCATTTAGGCTCACTAGGTTATAGGGTATCTAAACACAAGGCCCAAATTTCTCACCAAACCGTCACATACTTGGGAATTGAAATCACCCCAACAACCCAGTCACTAACTACCGACCGTGTGGCCCTAATACGAAACCTTCTTCCCCCTCAAGATGCAAAAGAAGTTCAATCCTTCCTAGGTCTAATAGGCTTCTTCAGAGATTGGATCCCCAACTTTGGAATCTTAGCCAAACCTTTATACACTGCAGTTAAAGAAACCCCACATGGGCCTTTGTCCAACCCCAAGTTAATCCCGACTCATTTCACCCGCTTAAAAGCTTGCCTTTTCTCACAACCCATTCTCTCACTGCCTGATTTCCAGGGTCCCTTCCGACTCTTTACAGATGAAAGGCAGAAAGAGGCAGTTGATCTTTTAGCCCAGCCTGTCGGCAGCACCCACTGCCCTGTGGCCTATTTATCCAAACAACTAGACCCAACTGTACAAGGCTGGAAACCCTGTCTGCGTGCATTGCCAGTGGCAGCCTGCCTGACCCAGGAAGCAAAAAAACTCATTAGAGGCAGTAATTTAACAGTCCTCTCCACACACCGTCTTCAGGATCTCATCTCTCATAAAAGTATTAGCCACTTAACTCCATCCCGGCTCCAACTTTCCAATCTCTTATTCATAGAAGACCACACTGTTACTTTAGAAGTTTGCTCCTCTCTAAATCCAGCCACTTTACAGCCAGACCCTCTTAAACCACCCCACACTAAACATTCTTGTCCTGAAGTCCTGGAGGCTCAACACCCAGCCACCTACACTTGCATGACTGGCCCCTTCAGAATGCACAAATAACCCTATTTGTGGGTGGCAGCTCCTTTATCAACCCTCAAGAAAACAGACAGGCAGGATATGCAGTAGTTACCTCCTCCACAGTTTGAGAGGCAAAACCCCTACCACAAGGGACCACATCACAGCAGGCAGAACTCACTGCACTAACCAAGGCACTCCTCCTATCAAAAGGAAAAGCAGTAAACATATACACAAATTCTAAATAGGCTTTCCTAATTGCACACACCCACTCAGTCATCTGGAAACAGAGAGGGTTTTTAACCACCTGCGGAACCCCTATTATCAACAAAAACCAAATACTCAAACTACTGGATGCACTGTCGGCACCTTCCAAGGTAGCCATTATACATTGTAAAGGCCACCAAACTCCATCTAACCCGGTTGCAGCTGGCAATAGTTTTGCCGACACCACTGCCAAATCGGCTGCCAGATTCTCTACCCCCACGCTTTCCTCTATTTGTTTTCTCTATCCTCAATATACCCCTATTTGGACCCAAGAGGAAAAGGCCAAACTATTACAAAATCCAACAGCCAAACTAACTACAGATGACTGGATGTATATTGATAACAAATTAGTTATTCCTGAAAGACAACTCCATACCATTCTAACAGACAAACATAATTCTTTACATATAGGACCCAAAGCCTTACACAATTTTCTAAATCCCCTCCTACACTGTCCAACACTACAAAAACACTTACTTATAATCAACCAGCAGTGCTCTATCTGCCTAAAGACAAATCCTCAATGCGCATTGCGTGATCCCCATCCCAGCCACCAACTCAGAGGACACCAACCAGGTGAAGACTGGCAAATTGATTTCACACATATGCCAAAACATAAAAAATTCAAATACCTCTTAACCCTTGTGGACACTTTTTCAGGGTGGATAGAGGCCTATCCCACCACAGGAGAAACCGCTAACGTTGTTGCTTCAATACTCACTGAACATATTATCCCTAGGTTTGGCCTCCCGGTCACCCTTCAGTCCGACAACGGTCCAGCATTCATCTCCAAGGTAGTCCAACAGGTGGCAGCCCTCCTACACATCACCTGGAAACTCCACATCCCTTATAGATCTCAGTCTTCTGGTATGGTAGAAAAGGCTAACGGACTCATCAAACAACAGCTCACCAAACTTTCCCTCGAGACCCAACAATCGTGGGTAACTCTCCTTCCTTTAGCCCTAACCTCGCTGCGAGCAGCCCCACGGAGTCCAACAGGCTTCAGTCCATTTGAATTAGTTTACGGCCGGCCCCTCACCCTCCAGGAGTTACCCATCCTTTCTTATCCACTGGCAACTTATCTTCCATACCTCACCCTCTTGAGACAACTCCTGAGACAACATGCAGAACTAACACACCCCCTTCCAACAGACACCTATAGCCCACATCTCTCCTTCAGCCCAGGAGACCAAGTATACTTAAAAGATATCCAAGCCAAAGATCTTCAACCCAGGTGCAAAGGTCCCTATACTGTCCTCCTATCCACATACACAGCAGCCAAACTTCTAGGACACACACACCTATAGGATATGTAGGTCCATATATCACAATTTTAAAAAGCCCCCACAGAAGACAATCAGTGGACATCTACTAGACTTACCCCTACCCGTCTCAAATTCACCAAACTCTCCCAACCACCACATGTTCCCTGACCTCTTACGCTTATCCCGATTTCTCGCCATACTCTATATAAGCATAACAGAATTCCAATATATTACCCCAGATCGCTACTTGCCTCCAGATAATATTCCATCACTGTGGTTTTCCCGCTTACCTTTATAGAACATCTTCAGTGGCAAGGTGTACTCGGTGATTACACTGAAGATGAAGTCCTATTTCATATTTATAGTACTATCTTTTTCTTGCATTTCAATCTCTATTACTAACCCAACTTTCATATGGAGATTCTCCATAGTTGAAATCTGGTCACGCAAAAATAAGCAGCACTCACAGCTACAAGGCAACGCTAACTGCCCCCCTTCAGGCTGCCAACACCATCTTACTATAAATTTCACCCTATCGTGTTGCAGTGCGGCCAGAGCTAAGGCTCTCTGCTTCCTGCACGATCTGACACATTACAATTGTAAGACTTACGGGAAACAAAAGAACCTAGGATGCCCTTATATTTATTGTAAGATCCATTATGCAACCTTCAGACAGGAGAAACCCACTGCTCTCTTCACCGTTGCGAATCAACAAACCCCCCTTCAATACCATTTAAATATCAAAGACCCATGGGACCCCTGATGGGCAGATGGAGTCAAAGGTGGACTCTACACAGGCTACACAATTCTTAGTCCATTTCCCATGGCTACTCGCCTGATAAAAAGAACACTTGTCCAGCAAAGATCCTTTCCTCAAAACATACAAGTCCTACAGAATTTAACCTTAGCCATACAATCACAAGAACAGGCCTTACAAGATCAATTACACTCCTCCAATAAAGACCCCTTCTCATGGTTAAAATTAGTCCGTCAAGGGTTAAACCTAACACAGGCAGCCAACATAACAAATATCTCCACTGTTTTCCCTGTGCGGCCCTTGAAAGAGCCCCCTTAGTGGCAGTCCCTTTACCTACTGCTTTCAAGGCTACAACTAACTCTACAAGCACCTCCCAAAAACCGTTCTTACTCCAAGTCCCACTATACCAAAACCCAGAAAGTCCAATCCTTCCTTTCTGCTACTCTACTCCAAACACCTCCTGGTGTAATTATACCCAGCCACCCGCTAAGACCCAGACGGCTCCCATCAGAGGTTATTTCTGGTGCAACAAAATCCTCTTCAAGGTCCTTAATCACACATCCATTGGTCAATCCCTCTGTGTCCCAGTGTCCCTAGTACCTAGTTTAACCTTTTATAGCAAAGCAGAAATGCTGAACTTGTCATACAATTTAACCCTCCTCCTAATGATCTCCAGAAACAGGCTGTCTTCCTTCCCCTAGTCATCGGAGTCTCCCTGGCCTCCTCCCTAGTGGCATCAGGGCTTGGAACTGGGGCACTTGCCTACTCAGTGCAGTCCACCCGATCTCTAACAGCTCAAATTTGAGAGGCCATAGAGGTTTCAGCTGAAAGCCTGGCCTCTCTACAGTGTCAAATTACCTCAGTGACCCAAGTAGCAGCACAAAATAGGCGAGCATTAGATTTACTTACTGCTGAAAAAGGAGGAACATGTCTCTTCTTAGAAGAATGCTGCTATTACATAAACGAGTCAGGCCTAGCAGACACTAACATTCAAACCCTAAACAGGATTAAAGCAGAATTAAAAACCTACAATACCCCCTTCACCCCCGGACCACCGGTATGGCTGCTGCCCGTAGTACAGCAGATGCTCCCATTCCTGATTCCCATACTAATCCTCTGTTTTGTCTTATGTCTCACTCCTGTTTTAATCAAATTTCTCCCAGCCAAAGTTGAAGAGATCACGCACGTCACCTTCAACCAGATGCTTCTTCATCCGTACGTCCAAATACCAACCATAGACCCCAACCTTAACGACGTCCCTTAACAGCAGGAAGTAGCCAGACAGACCACGGCGCCCTTTATCACTATTGTCAATAAAAGGTTGGACTGTTTGGACGAACGGAGGCTAGATGGCGCAGTTTCAGGTTCTTTGCCGTCAACTTTTCCGTGCCCGGGAAAGACACAGGTCAACTGCGCAGGGCCGACCTGACCTCCGATGGAGAAAAACCAGAACCCGCCTAGCCACGCCTACCACCCGACCCCCGACCAGCCTATGTCCCGCCCACTGCCCTCCCACTCCCGGGCCCAGGACATAAAAGCCGCTCTCGGCGGGCACACGGCGCGCACTTCCTCAGCCCCCACTCCTGTCAGGACTGCAGGAACGCTGCCCGAGAGCTCCACCGGGCGACTCTCTCGGCCTTCTTTGCCGGAGACTGACAGACCTCACCCTCCACACCTTCTTCCCTGAAGCTAGGTGACCAAGAAAAATAAATTTGCAGTTTTGCTCCTAGCCTTGCCTACTCGCTGGTCCTTTAATACTTGCCCTGGTGAGCCAGGAAAGCAAATCAGTTTCCTGGAAAGCAAATCAGTTTCCTGGAAAGCAAATCAGTTTCCTAGAAAGCAAATCACAAACTGCTCTGTCCAAAGAATGATTTAACTCTATGAAATGAATACACACACCCCAAAGCAGTTGCTCAGAACATTTCTCTCCAGTTTTCATTGGATGACATTTTCTTTCTCACCACAGGCCGCCGGGCGCCACTTAATATCACTATGCAGATTCCTCAAAGACAAAGATTCCAAGCTGGGCAACATAGAGTAAGCTTTAACTCTGTGAAATGAATACATATATCAGAGAGCAGTTTCTTGGAACGCTTCTTTCTGGGTTTTATCTGAGGATATTTCACTTTTCGCCATAGTATTCAATGCGCTCCAAAAGATCACTTTTTCGGTTTTGAAGGCACATTGTTTAAACACTGCCTTTTGAGAAAAGAGGTAAAACTCCCTGAGTGGAATGCCCACATCACAAAGCTCTTTCTCGGAAAGATTCTCTCTGGTTCTTATCTGAATATATTTCCTTTTTGACCATAGTACAGAATGTGCTCCCGAATGTACCTTCACAAATCCGTCCCTGACTGAGTTTCCAAGCTGTCTAATGTAAAGAAAGCTTTACCTATGTGAGATTAATAAACGTAGCAAAAAGCAGATACACAGAAAATTTCTTTCAGGTTTTCATCTGAAGATCTTTCTTTTTTCACCATAGTCCTGAAAGTGATATCGAATGTCCCTTCTCAGATCCGTCCATGACAGATTTTTCAAGCTATGTAATGTATGGAAAGTTTTATCAATGTGAGATGAATAAACGTAACTATCACAAAGCCGTTTCACAGAAAGCTTCTTTCCAGTTTTTGTCTGAGGATGTTTCCTTTTTCACCATAGCCATTCATATACTCCCGAATGTCCTTTGGTAGATTTTTCTCTAAAAAGAATTCCCCAATCCTCTATAAGAAGAAAGGTATAATTCTGTGAGTGGAATACACAGGTCAAAAAACTCTGTGAGTGGAATACACACGTCGGAAAGCTTCTCTTCAGTCTCTATCTGAACATATTTCCGTTTTCACCCTAAGCCTCAAAATGCTCCCGAATTTTCCTTCACAGACAAAACGAAGCATTAGAATACTGCTCCAAGAAAAGAGAAGCTTAACTGTGTGAGAGAAATTCACACAACACAGAGCAGTTTCACAGAAAGCTCTCTTCTGGTTTTTATCTCTGGGTATTCCTTTTTCAGCATGTTCTGAAGAGCGTTCCAAAATGTCCTTTCTCAGGTTCCACAGAAACAGTGATTTCAAACTACTCAATCCAAATAATGATTTAACTCCATAAGATGAATACACATATCACAAAGCAGTTACTCAGAAAGCTTTTCTCCAGTTTTCAAGGTATGACATTTCCTTGCTCACCACAGGCCTCCGGGCGCCACTTCGCAGATTTCTCAAAGACAGATTTCCAAACTGGGCAATGTAGAGTAAACTTTAACTCTCTGAAAAGAATGCACATATCAGAGAGCAGTTTCTTGGAACGCTTCTTTCTGGGTTTTATTTGAGGATAGTTCACTTTTCGCCACAGTCTTCAATGCCCTCCAAAATGTCACTTTTAAGATTTTACAGTATCCGTGTTCACACAATGCCTTATTAGAAAAGAGGTACAACTCTCTGAATGGAATGCACACATCACAAAGCAGTTTCTCAGAAAGTTTCTCTCTGCTTCTTATCTTAAGATATTTCCTTTTTTACCATAGTCCTGAATATGCTCCCAAATGTCCCTTCACAGATCCGTCCATGACGGAGTTTCCAAGCTTCCTAATGTAAAGGAAGCTTTATCTATGTGAGATGAATAAATGTCGCAGAAAAGAGATTCACAGAAAGCTTCTTTCCAGTTTTTGTCTGAGGCTATTTCCTTTTTCACCATAGACGTCAATATGCTCTGGGATATGCCATGGTACCTTATTCTCTAAAAGAGTTTCACCAATGCTGTATGAGAAGAGAGGTAAAGCACTGTGAGTGGAATGCACACGTCACAAAGCAGTTCCTCAGAAAGCTTCTCTCCATTTTCTATCTGAACTTATTTTCTTTTTCACTGTAAGCCTCAAAGTGCTTCCGAATATCCCTTTGCACGTTAAACATAAACAGTGTTACAAAACTGCCCAATGAAAAGAGAAGCTTAACTGAGTGATAGTAATTCACACAACACATAGCAGTTTCACAGAAAGCTTCCTTCTGGTTTTTATCTGAGGATATTTCTTTCTCCATAGTCTAAAAACCGTTCCCAAATGTCCTTCCTCAGATTCCACAGAAACAGTGATTTCAACTTGCTCAATCCAAAGAATGGTTTAACTCTATGAAAGGAATACACACATCACAAAGCAGTTACTCAGAAAGCTTCTCCCCAGTTTTCAATGGAAGTCATTTTCTTGCTAACCACAGCCCTCCGGGCGCAACTTAATATCCCTTCGCAAATTCCTCAGAGACAGAGTTTTCAAGCTGGGCCACGTAGAGTAAACTTTCACTCTGTGAAAGGAATGCACATATCAGAGAGAAGTTTCCTGGAACGCTTCTTTCTGGGTTTTATTTGAGGATATTTCACTTTTCGCCATAGTCTTCAATGCGCTCCGAAATATCAAATTTTCGGTTTTACAGGAGCGGTGTTAAAACACTGCCCTATAAGAATGAGGTATAACTCCCTGAGTGGAATGCAAACATCACACAGCAGTTTCTCAGAAAACTTCTGTCCAGTTTTTATCTGAAGATATTTTCATTTTCACCCTAGGCCTGAATGTGCTCCCTAATGTCCCTTCGCGGAGCTGTCCATGATGGAGTTTCCCAACTGTGTAATATAAATAAAGTTTTATCTATGTGAGATGAATAAACATATCTATCACAAAGCAGTTTCACAGAAACTTCTTTCCAGTTTTTGGCTGAGTATATTTCCTTTTTCACCACTGCCGTCCACATACTCCCAAATGACCCTTGGTAGTTTTTTCTCCATTAGTGATTCCCCAATCCTCTAGGGGAAGAGAGGTATTACAATGTGAATGGAATGCACACGTCACAAAACAGTTCCTAGGAAAATTTCTATCCAGTTTCCAACTGAACTTATATCCTTTTTCACCATAAGCCTCAAAGCGCTCCCGAATATCCCTTCACATGCTAAACATAAACAGTGTTAGAAAACTGCTCAACGAAAAGAGAGGCTTAACTGAGCAAGAGGAATTCACACAACACATTGCAGTTTCACTGAAAGCTTCCTTCTGGTTTTTATCTGAGGATTTTTCTTACTCCATATTCTAAAGAGCGTTCCCAAGTGATCTTCGCCAGATTCCACAGAAACAGTGATTTCAAACTGTTCAACTCAAATAATTATTTAACTCTATGAGATGAATACACACATCACAACGCAGTTGCTCAGCAAGTTTCTTTCCAGTTTTCATCAGAAGACATTTCCTTGCTTATCACAGGCATCTGGGCGCCACTTAATATCCCTTCGCAGATTCCTCAATGACAGAGTTTCCAAACTGGGCAATGTAGAGTAAGCTTTACCTCTGTGAAATGAATGCACATATCAGAGAACAGCTTCTTCCAATGCTTCTTTCTAGGTTTTATTTCAGGACATTTCACCTTTCGCCATAGTCTTCAATGTGCTCCGAACTATCAATCTCTCGGTTTTACAGGAACAGTGTTCAAACACTGCCTTATGAGAAAAGAGGTATAACTCCCTGAGTGGAATCCACACCTCAGAAAGCAGTTTCTCAGAAAGCTTCTCTCCGGTTTTCAAAGGAAGATATTTCCTTGTTCACTACAGGCATCTGGGCGCCACTTAATATCCCTTCGCAGATTCCTCTATGACAGAGTTTCCAAACTGGGCAATGTAGAGTAAGCTTTACCTCTGTGAATTGAATGCACATATCAGAGATCAGCTTCTTGCAATTCTTCTTTCTAGGTTTTATTTCAGGATATTTCACTTTCGTCATAGTCTTCAATGTGCTCCAAAATAACAATTTCTCGGTTTTACAGGAACAGTGTTTAAACACTGCCTTAGGAGAAAAGAGGTAAATCTCCTTGAGTGGAATGCACACATCACAACTCAGTTTCTCGGAAAGCTTCTCTCCAGTTTTTATCTGAAGATATCTCCTTTTTCACCGTAGGCCTCAATGTGCTCCCGAATGTCCCTTCACGGATCCGTCCATGACGGAGTTTCCAAACTGCGTACTATAAAGAAACTTTTATCTGTGTGAGATGAATATACATATCTGTCACGGAGCAGTTTCACAGAAATCTTCTTTCCAGTTTTTGTCTGAGGATATTTCCTTTTTCACCATATCCATCCATGTACTCCCGAATGTCCCTTGGTAGCTTTTTTTTCCAAAAAGGATTCCCCAATCCTCTATGAGAAGAAAGTTATAACTCTGTGAGTGCAGTGCACACTTCACAAAGCAGCTCCTTGGAAAGCTTCTCTCCAGATTCTATATGAAGATAATTCGCTTTTCACCATAAGCCTCAAAGTGCTTCCAAATATGCCTTCACAGACTAAACAAAAACAGTGTCAGAATACTGCTAAATGAAAAAAGAAGCTGAACTGTTGAGTGGAATTCACATGACACAGAGCCATTTCACAGAAATCTTCCTCCTGATATTTATCTGAGGTTATTTCTTTTTCCGCATATTCTAATGAGCATTACCAAATGTCCTTCCTCAGGTTCCACAGAAACAGTGATTTCAAACTGCTCAATCCAAAGAATGATTCAACTCTGTGAGATGAAAACACACATCACAGGCTGTTGCTCAGAAAGCTTCTCCACAGTTTTCAACGGAAAAGTTTTCCTTGTTCACCACAGGCCCCCGGGCGCCATTTATGCCCTTGCAGATTCCTCAAAGACAGAGTTTCCAAACTGGGCAATGCAGAGCAAGCTTTAACTCTGTGAAATGAATGCACATATCAGAGAGCAGTTTCATGGAACTCTTTTTTCTGTTTTTTGTTTGAGGATATTTCTCTTTTCACCATAGTCTTCAATGCCCTCTGAAATAGCAGTTTTTCTGTTTTCCATGAACAGTGTTCAAACACTGTCTTATGAGAAAAGAGGTATAACTACTCCATGAGGGGAATGCACACATCACAAAGCACTTTCTCAGAAATCTTTTCTCCAGTTTTTATCTGAAAATATTTCCATTTTCACCATAGTCCTGAATGTGGTCCTGAATGTCCTTTTGTGGATTTGTCCATGACGGAGATTCCAGGTTGTGTAATGTAAAGAAAGCTTTATCTATGTAAAAAGAATAAATATAGCAAAAACAGATTCACAGAAAGCTTCTTTCCAGTTTTTATCTGAAGATATTTTCTTATTCACCGCAGTCCTGAATGTGCTTTTTAATGGCCCTTCACAGATCCGTACATGATGGAGTTTCTAAACTGCGTAACATAAGGGAAGTTTTATCTATGTGAGATAAATAAACATATATATCACAAAGCATTTTCACAGAAATAATCTTTCCGGTTTTTGTCTGAGAATATTTACTTTTTCACAATAGCCATCCATATACTACCGAATGACCCTTGGTAGCATTTTCTCCAAAAGGGTGTCCTCAATCCTCTATGAGAAGAAAGGTATAACTTTGTGAGTGGAATGCACACATCATGAAGCAGCTCCTTGGAAAGCTACACTCCAGTTTCTATCTGATCATATTTCCTTTTTCACCATAAGCCTCAAAGCACTCCCAAAAAGCTCTTCGCATGCTAAACAAAAACAGTGTTAGAAAACTGCTGAATGAAAAGAGAAGCTAAACTGAATGAGAGTAATTCACTTGACACATAGCAGTTTTACAGAAAGCTTCCTTCTGGTTTTTATCTGAGGATATTTCTTTCTCCATATTCTAAAGAGCATTCCCAAATGTCCTTCTTCAGATTCCACAGAAGCAGTGATTTCAAACTGCTCAATCCAAAGAATGGTTTAACTCTATGAGATGAATACACACATCACAAAGCAGTTGCTCATAAATCTTCTTTCCAGTTTTCACTGGAAGACATTTCCTTGCTCACCACAGGCCTTTAATTCTGTGAAATGAATGCACGTATCAGAGAAAAGTTTCTTGGACTGCTTCTTTCTGTCTTTTATTTGAGGATATTTCACTTTTCACCATAGTCTTCAATGCGCTACAAAATATCACTTTTTCAGTTTTACAGGAACAGTGTTCAAATACTGCCTTATGAGAAAAGAAGTATTCCCTGAGTGGAATGCATACATCACAAAATAGTTTCTCAGAAAGCCTCTCTCTAGTTTTATCTGAAGATATTTCCTTTTGACCATAGTCCTGAATGGGCTACAGAATGTCCCTTTACGGATCTGTCCATGACAGAGTTTCCAAGCAGTGTAATGTAAAGAAAGCTTTATATATGTGAGATCAATACACATAACATAGAGCAGTTTCACAGAAAGCTTCTTTCCGGTTTTTGTGTGAGGTCATTTCCCTTTTCTCCATATGCTTCAATATGCTCTCGATTATCAATTGGTACCTTTTTCTCCAAAAGGGTTTAACTGGTACTGTATGAGAAAAGAGGTATAACACTGTGAGTGAAATGCACACGTCACAAAGCATTTTCTCAGAAATCATCTCTTCACTTTTTATCTGAAGATATTTCCTTTTTCACCATAGGCCTGAATGTGCTTCCGAATGTCCATTTGCGGATCCATCCATGACAGAGTTTCCAAGCTTTGTAATGTAAAGAAAGCTTTATGTATGTGAGATGAATACACATAGCTCAGAGCAGTTCTACAGAAAGCTTCTTTCCAGTATTTGTCTGAAGCTATTTCCCTTTTCACCATAGGCGTCAATATGCTCCCGAATATCCCTTGGTACCTTTTCCTCCAAAAGGGTTTCCATGATGCTGTATGAGAGGTTAGGTATAACACTGAGTGGAATGCACACGTCACAAAGCAGTTTCTCAGAAAGCTTCTCTCCTGTTTCTATCTGAACATATTTTCTTTTTCACCACAAGCCTCGAAGTGCTCCCAAATAGCTCTTCACACGCTAAACAAAAACACTGTTAGAATACTGCTCAATGAAATGTGAAGCTGAACTGTGTGAGTGGAATTCACACGACACAGAGCAGTTTCACAGAAAGCTTCCTTTTCGTTTTTATCAGAGGGTATTTCTTTTTTAGCATTTTCTAAAGAGCGTTCCCAAATGTCCCCTCTCAGGCCCCACAGAAACAGTGATTTCAAACTGATCAATCCTAACGATGATTTGTCTCTATGAAATGGATACACACATCACAAAGCAGTTGCTCAGAAAGCTTCTCTGCAGTTTTCAACGGAAGACTTTCCCTTGCTCACCACAGGACTCCAGGTGACACTTAATATCCCTTCACAGATTCCTCAAAGACAGAGTTTCCAAACTGGACAATGTAGAGTAAGCTCTAACTCTGTGAAATGAATGCATGTAACAGACAACAGTTTATTGGAATGCTTCCTTTGGGTTTTATTTGAGGAAACTTCACTTTTCATCATAGTCTTCAATGCACTCTGAAATATCACTTTTTCGATTTTACAAGAACACTGTTCAAACAATGCCTTATGAGAAAAGAGATATAACTCCCTCAGTGGAATGCACACATCAGAAAGCAGTTTCTCAGAAAGTTTCTCTCCAGTTTTTATTTGAAGATATTTCCTTTTTCACCATAGTCCTGCATATGCTCCTGAAATATCCCAAATTGGGCAACATAGAGAAAGCTTTAACTCTGTGTAATCAATACACATATCAGAGAGTAGTTTCTTGGAATGCTTCTTTCTGGGTTTTATTTGAGGATATTTCACTTTTTGCGATCGTCTTCAACGTGCTCTGAAATATCACTTTTTCGGTTTTACAAGAATGGTGTTCACACACTGCCTTATGGAAAAGAGGTATAACTTCCTGAGGGGAATGCACACATCACTAAGTGGTTTCTCAGAAAGCTTTTATCCAGTTTTTATCTGAAGATATCTCCTTTTTGACCAAAGGCCTGAATGTGCTCCCGAATTTCCCTTCACGGATCTGTCCATGACGGAGTTTCTAAAATTTGTAATATAAAGAAGGTTTTATCCATGTGAGATGAATAAATATATCTATCACAAAGGATTTTCACAGAAAACTTTTTTCCAGATTTTGTCTGAGTGTATTTCCTTTTTCTCAGTGACCATACATATACTCTCGAATGTCCCTTGGTAACTTTTTCTCTAAAAGGAATTCCCAAATCCTCTATGGAAGATATAATTCTGAGTGGAATGCACACCTCACAAAGAAGCTCCTCTGAAAGCTTCTCTGCAGTATCTATCTGAAGATGTTTCCGTTTTCACCATAAGCCCCATAGCACTCCTGAATATCATTTTGCAGACTAAACACAGTGTTATAATACTGCTCAATGACAAGAGAAGCTGAACTGTGCGAGTGGAATTCACACACCATAGAGCAGTTTCAGAGAAAGCTTCCTTCTAGTTTTTATCTCAAAGTATTTCTTTTTCTGCACATTCTAAAGAGCATTCCCAAATGTCCTTTCTCAGGTTCCACAGAAACAGTGATTTCAAACTGCTCAATCCAAAGAATGATTTAACTCTGTGAGATGAATACACACATCAAGAGGCAGTTGCTCAGAACACTTCTCTCCCATCGGAAGACATTTTCTTGCTCACCACAGGCCACCGGGCGCCACTTACTATCCTTTCACAGATTCCTCAAAGAGAGTTTCCAAACTGGGCTATGTAGAGTAAGCTTTAATTCTGTGAAATGAATGCACATATTAGAGAGCAGTTTCTTGAGTGCTTCTTCCTGCGTTTTATTTGAGGATAGTTAAATTTTTGTCATAGTCTTCAATGCGTTCTGAAATATCACCTTTTCGGTTTTACAGGAACAGTGTTCAAACACTGCCTTATGAGAAAAGAGGTGTAACTCCCTGAATGGTATGCACACATCACAAAGCAGTTTCTCAGAAACCTTCTCTCTGGTTTTAATGTGAAAACATTTCCTTTTCCACCATTGTCCTGAATTTGCTCCAGAATGTTCCTTTGCGGATCGGTCCATGATGGAGTTTCCAGGCCGTGTAATGTAAACAAAGCTTTATCAACGTGGGATGAATGAACATAGCAAAAAGCAGATTCATAGAAAACTTCTTTCCATTTTTTATCTGAAGATATTTCCTTTTTCACCATATCCTGAATGTGTTCCGAGTGTCCCTTTGCAGATCCGTCCATGACAGAGTTTCCTAGCTGCGTAATGTAAAGAAAGCTTTATTTATATGAGGTGAATACACATAGCATAGAGCAGTTTCACAAAAAGCTTCTTTCCAGGTTTTGTCCGAGGCTATTTTCCTTTTCACCATAGGCATCAATATGCTCCCGAATGTCTCTTGGTACTATTTTCTCCAAAAGGGTTTCTTGATGCTGTATGAGAAAGGAGGCAAAACACTGTGAGAGGAATGCACACGTCTCAAAGCAGTTCCTTGGAAAGCGTCTCTCCAGTTTCTATCCGAATATAGTTCCTTTTTGACCGTACACCTCAAAGCACTCCCAAACGTCCCAACACACACTTTACATAAACAGTGTTAGAAAACTGTTCAATGAAAAAAGAAGCTTAACTGAGTGAGAGAAATTCACAGGCACAGAGTAGTTTCACAGAAAGCTTTCTTCTGGTTTTTATCTGAGAGTGTTTCTTTTTCAGCATATTCTACAGAACGTTCCCAAATGTCCTTTCTCAGGTTCCACAGAAACAGTGATTTCAAACTGCTCTATCGAAAGAATGATTTAACACCATGAAATGAATACACACATCCCAAAGCAGTTGCTCAAAAAGCTTCTCTTCAGTTTTCAACGGAAGACATTCCCTTGCTCACCACAGACCTCCTCGTGCCACTTAATATCCCTTCATAGATACCTCATAGACAGAGTTTCCAAACTGGGCAATGTAGAGTAAACTTTATCTCTGTGAGATGAATGCGCATATCACAGAGCAGTTTCTTGGAATGCTTCTTTAGGTTTTGTTTGAGGATATTTCACGTTTCACCACAGTCTTCAATGCACTCCAAAATATCACATTTTTGGTTTTACAGGAACGGTGTTCAAACACTGCCTTATGAGAAAAGATGAATAATTCCCTGAGTGGAATGCACACATCACAAAGCATTTTCTCAGAAAGCTTCTCTTCACTTTTTTTCTGAGGATATTTCCTTTTCCACCATAGACCTGAATGTGATCCCGAATATCCCTTTGTGGATCCGTCGATAACAGAGTTTCCAGTCTGCGTAATGTAAAGAAAGATTTATGTGTGTGAGACGAATACACATAGCACAGAGCAGTTTCACAGAAAGCTTCTTTTCAGTATTTGTCTGAGGCTATTACCCTTTTCACCACAAGTGTCAATATGCTCCCAAATACCCCTTGGCATCTTTTTCTTCAAAAGTGTTTCCCAGATGCTGCCTGAGAAGAGAGGTATAACACTGAGTGGAAAGCACACATCACAAAGCAGTTCCTCGGAAATCTTCTCTTCAGTTTCTATCTGAACATATTTTGTTTTTCACCATAAGCCACAAAGCACTCCCGAATATCCCTTTGCACAGTAAACAGAAACAGTGTTAGACTACTGCTCAATGAAAAGAGAAGATGAACTGTGTGAGTGCAATTCACATGACACAGAACAGTTTCACAGAAAGCTTCCTGCAGGTTTTTATCAGAGGATATTTCTTTTTTAGCATTTTCTAAAGAGCGTTTGCAAATGTCCTTTCTCAGGTTCCACAGAAACAGTGATTTCAAACTGTAAATCCAAAGGATGATTTAACTCTATGAGATGAATACACACATCACAAAGCAGGTGCTCAGAAAGCTTCCCTCCACTTTTCAACAGATGACATTTCCTTGCTCACCACAGGCACCGGGCGCCACTAAATATCCCTTCGCAGATATTCTGTGTACTATTTGAGGATGTTTCACTTTTTGCCATAGTCTTCAATGCATTCCGAAATATTGCTCTTGGTTTACAGGAACCATGTTCAAATACTGCCTTATGAGAAAAGTGGTATAACTCCCTGAGTTGTATGCACACATCACAAAGTAGTTTCTCAGAAATCATCTCTCCTGCTTTGATCTTAAGATATTTCCATTTTCACCATAGTCCTGAATGTGCTCCCCAGTGTCAGTTCGCAGATCCATCCATGACAGAGTTTCCAAGCTGCGTAGTGTAAATAAAGCTTTATCTATGTGAGATGAATATACATAGCAAAAAGCAGATTCATAGAAATGTCTTTCCAGTTTTTATCTGAAGATATTTCCTTTTTCTCTATAGGCCTGAATGTGCTCTCGAATGTCCCTTCATGGATCCGTCCATGACAGAGTTTCTGAGCTCCATAATATTAAGAAAACTTTATCTATGTGATGTGAGTACACATAGCACAGAGCAGTTTCACAAAAAGCTTCTTTCCAGTTTTTGTCTGAGGCTATTTCCATTTTCACCATAGGCATCAATATATCCCCAAATATCCCTTGGTACCTTTTTCTCCAAAAGGGTTTCCCTGATGCTGTATGAGAAGAGAGGTGTAACGCTTTGAGTGGAATGCACACTTCAGAAAGCAGTTCCTCGGAAAGCTTCTCTCCAGTTTCTATCTGAACATATTTCCTTTTTCACCATAAGACTCAAAGTGCTTCCAATATCGCTTCGCATGCTAAACATAAATAATGTTAGAAAACTGCTCAATGAAAAGAGAAGTTTAACTGAGTGAGAGGAATTCACATGACAGAAAGCAGTTTCACAGAAAGCTTCCTTGTCACTGTCATCTGAGGATATTTCCTTCCCCATATTCTAAAGAGCGTTGGGAAATGTCCTTCCTCAGATTCCACACAAACAGTGATTTCAACCTGCTCAATCCAAAGAATGGGTTACCTCTATGAGATGAGTACACGCATCACAAAGCAGTTGGTCAGAAAGGTTCTTGGCAGTTTTCCTTGGAAGTCATTTCCTTGCTCACCACAGGCCTCCAGGCGCCACTTAATATCCCTTCGCAGATTCCTCAAAGACAGAGTTTCCAAACTGAGCAATGTAGAGTAAGCTTTATCTCTGTGAAATGAATGCACATATCAGAGAGAAGTTTCTTGGAACGCTTCTTTCCGGGTTTTATTTGAGTATATTTCACTTTTTGCCATAGTCTTAAATGCACTCCGAAATATCACTTTTTCAGTTTTACTGGAGTGGTGTTATAACACTGCCCTGTGAGAAAGAGGTATAACTCCCTGAGTTGAATGCACACATAACAAAGCAGTTGCTCAGAAATCTTCTCTCCAGCTTTTATCTGAAGATATTTCCATTTTCACCATAGGCCTGAATGTGCCCCCGAGTGTCCCTTCGCAGATCTGTCCATGATGGAGTTTCCAAACTGTGTAATATAAAGAAAGTTTTATCTATGTGAGATGAACAGACATATCTATCACAAAGCAGTTTCACAGGAACTTCTTTCCATTTTTTATGTGAGGATATTTCCTTTTTCTCCACTGTGATCCACATACTCCCTAATATCACTTGATAGCTTTTTCTCCAAAAGGAATTCCCCAATCCTCTATGAGAAGAGAGGTATAACAGTGTGAGTGGAATGCACACGTCACAAAGCAGTTCCATGGAAAGCATCTGTCCAGTTTCTATGTGAACATATTCCCTTTTTCACTGTAAGCTTCAAAGCACTCCCGAATGTCCCTTCACACGCTAAGCATAAACAGTGTTAGAAAACTGCTCAATGAAAAGAGAAGCTTAACTGAGCAAGAGGAATTCACACGATAGATAGTTTCACAGAAAGCTTCCTTCTGGTATTATCTTAGGATATTTCTTTCTGCATATTCTAAAGAGCATTCTCAAATGTCCTTCCTCAGATTCCAGAGAAACAGTGATTTCAAACTACTCAATCCAAAGAATGATTTAACTCTATGAGACGAATACACACGTCACAAAGCAGTTACTCAGAAAGCTTCTTTCCAGTTTTCAACGGAAGACATTTCCTTGCTCACCACAGACCTCCAGGTGTCACTTAACATCACTTTGCAGATTCCTCAAAGACAGAGTTTCCAAACTGGGCAATATAGAGTAAGCCTTAACTCTGTGAAATGAATGCATATGTCACAGAGTAGTTTCGTTGAACGCTTCTTTCTGGGTTTTATTTTAGGATATTTCACTTTTCACGATAGTCTTCAATGCACTCCGAAATAACATTTTTTCGGTTGTACAAAAACGGTGTTCATACACTGCCTTATGGAAAAGAGCTATAACTCCCTGAGGGGAATGCACACATCACTACACAGTTTCTCAGAAAAATTCTATCCAGTATTTATCTGAAGATATCTCCTTTTTCACCATAGACCTGAATGTGCTCCCGAATTTCCCTTCATGGATCCATTCGTGACAGAGTTTCCAAACTGTGTAATGTAAAGAAAACTTTATCTATGTGAGATGAATAAACCTCACAAAAAGCAGATTCACAGAAAGCTTCTTTCCAGTTTTTATCTGGAGATATTTACTTTTTCACCACAGTCCTGAATGTGCACCCAAATGTCCCTTCACAGATCCATTCATGACAGAGTCTCCCAGCTGCATAATGTAAAGAAAGCTTTGTCTACATGAGAAGAATAAACATAGCAAAAAGCAGATTCACAGAAAGCTTCTTTACAGTTTTTATCCTAAGATATTTCCTTTTTACCATAGACTTGAATGTGCTCTCGAATGTCCCTTCATGGATCCGTCCATGACAGAGTTTCCAAACTGTTTAATATAAAGAACGTTTTATTTATCTGAGATGAATAAACATATCTATCACAAAGAATTTTCACAGAAAGCTTCTTTCCAGTTTTTGTCTGAGGATATTTCCTTTTTCACCATCATGGTCCATATACTCCCAAATGTCCCTTGGTAGCTTTTTCTCCAAAGGAATTCCCCATTCCTCTATGAGAAGAAAGGTATAACTCTGTGAGTGGAATGCAAACATCACAAAGCAGCTCTACAGAAAGCTTCGCTCCATTTTCTATCTAAAGATATTTCCGTTTTCACATAAGCCTCAAAGTGCTCCGGAATATCCCTTCGCAGACTAAAGAAAAACAGTGTTAGAATACTGTTCAATGAAATGAGAAGCTGAACGGTGTGAGTGAAATTCACATGACACAGAACAGTTTCAATGAAAGCTTCCTTCTGGTTTTTATCTGAGGGTATTTCTGTTTCAGCATATTCTAAAGAGCTTTCCCAAATGTCCTTTCTCAGGTTCCACAGTGCAGGGATTTCAAACTGCTCAATCAACAGAATGATTTAACTCTATGAGATGAATACACACATCACTAAGAAGTTTCTCAGAAAATTTCTCTCCAGTTTTCATTGGAAGACATTTTCTTGCTCACCACAGGCCTCCAGGCGCCACTTCAGTAGTCTGCAATGCACTACAAAATATCACTTTTCGGTTGTACAAGAACGGTGTTCATACACTGCCTAATGGGAAAGAGGTATAATTCCCTGAGGAGAAAGCACACATCAGTAAGCAGTTTCTCAGAAACCTTCTCTCCAGTTTTTGTCTGAAGACATTTCTTTCTTCACCATAGGCCTGAATGTGCTCCCTAATGTCCCTTCATGTTTCCATGCATGATGGAGTTTCCAAACTGCGTAATGTAAAGAAAGCTTTATCTATGTGAGATGAATACACAGAGCACAGAGCAGTTTCACAGAAAGCATCTTTCCAGTTTTTGTCTGAGGTATTTCCTTCTCACAATATGCATCAATATGCTCCCTAGTATACCTTGGTACCTTTTTCTTCAAAAGGGTTTCCTTGATGATGTATGAGAAGAGATGTATAACACTGTGAGTGAGGCCAGGTGCGGTGGCTCAAGCCTGTAATCCCAGCAGTTTGGGAGGCCTAGACGGGTGGATCACGAGGTCAGGAGATCGAGACCATCCTGGCTAACACGGTGAAACCCCGTCTCTACTAAAAAATACAAAAAACTAGCCGGGTGAGGTGGCGGGCCCCTGTAGTCTCAGCTACTCGGGAGCCTGAGGCAGGACAATGGCGTAAACCCGGGAGGCAGAGCTTGCAGTGAGCTGAGATCTGGCCACTTCACTCCAGCCTGGGCGACAGAGCGAGACTCCGTCTAAAAAAAAAAAAAAAAACTGTGAGTGGAATGCACACGTCACAAAGCAGTTCCTTCAAAAGCTTCTCTCCAGTTTCTATCAAAATCTTTTTCACTGTAACCTCAAAGCTCTCCTACACTAAACATAAATAGTGTTAGAAAACTGCTAAATGAAAAGGGTAGCTAAACTGAGTGAGAGTAACTCACACGACACATTGTAGTTTCACAGAAAGCTTCCTTCTGGCTTTTATCTGAGGATATTTCTTTCTCCATATTCTATTGAGCATTCCCAAAGATGATTCCTCAGATTCCACAGAAAAATTGATTTCAAACTGCTCAATCCAAGGAATGTTTTAACTCTATGAGATGAACACACACATCACAAAGAAGTTGCTCAGAAAGCTTATCTCTAGTTTTCATCAGGAGACGTTTCCTTTCTCACCACAGGTTTCAGGACACCACTTAATATCACTTCGCAGATTCCTCAAAGCTCTCCATATACTCCCGAATGTTCCTTGGTAGCTTTTCCTCCAAAACGGATTCCCCAATCCTCTATGAGAAGAAAGGTATAACTCTGTGATTGGAATGCACATGTCACAAAGCAGTTCCTCGGAAAGCTTCTCTCCATTGCTATCTGAAGATATTTCCGTTTTCACCATAAGCCTCAAAGTGCTCCCGAATATCCCTTCACAGACTAAACAAAAACCATGTTAGAATACTGCTCAATGAAAAGAGAATCTGAACTGAGCATGTGGAATTCACACGACATAGAGCAGTTTCACAGAAAGCTTCCTTCTGGATTTTGTCTGAGTATATCTCCATAATCTAAACACTGTTACCAAATATCCTTCCACAGATTCCACAGAAACAGTGATTTCAAACTGCTCAATCTAAAGAATGATTTAACTCTATGAGATGAATATACACATCACAAAGCAGTTGCTCAGAAAGCTTCTCTCCAGTTTTCATCAGAAGACATTTCCTTGCTTACCACAACTCACCCAGTGCCATTTAATATCCTTTTGCAGATTCCTAAAAGACAGACATTCCAAACTGGGCAATGTAGAGTAAGCTTTACGTCTGCAAAATTAATGCATATATCAGAGAACAGTTTATTGGAATGCTTCTTTCTGGCGTTTATTTGAGGATAATTCAAGTTTCGCTATAGTCTTCACTGTGCTCAGAAATATCACTTTTTCGCTTTTACAGGAATAGTGATCAAACACTGCCTTATGAGAAAAGAAGTATAAATCCCTGAGTGGAATGCACACATCACAAAACAGTATCTCAGAAAGCTTCTCTCCAGGTTTTATCTAAAGATATTCCCTTTTTCACCATAGGCCTGAATGTGCTCCAGAATATCCCTTCACGGATCCATCCATGACGGAGATTTCAAACTGCGTAATATAAAGAAAGTTTTATCTATGTGAGATGAATAAATGTATCTATCACAAAGCAGTTTCACAGAAAGATTCCTTCTGGTTTTCATCTGAGGGTATTCGTTTTTCAGCATATTCTAAATAGCGTTCTCAAATGTCCTTGCTCAGGTTCCACAGAAACAGTGATTTCAAACTGCTCAATCCAAATAATGCTTTAATTCTATGAGATGAATACACACATCTCAAAGCAGTGGCTCTGAAAGTTTCTCTCCCGTTTTCAACCGAAGACATTTCCTTGCTCACCACAGGCCTCCGGGCGCCACTTAATATTCCTTTGCAGATTCCTCAAGGACAGAGTTTCCAATCTGGGCAATGTAGAGTAAGCTTTAACTCTGTGAAATGAGTGCACATATCAGAGAACAGTTTCTTGGAACGATTCTTTCTGGGGGATTTATTTGAGGGTAGTTCAGTTTTTGCCATAGTCTTCAATGTGATCTGAAGTATCACGTTTTCGGTTTTACATGAACAGTGTTCAAAAACTGCCTTATGAGAAAAGAGGTATAACTCCCTGAGTGGAATGCACACAACACAAAGCAGTTTCACAGAAAGCTTCTCTCCAATTTCATCATAAGATATTTCCTTTTTCTCCATAGGCCTGAATGTGCTCTGGAATGTCCCTTCGTGGATCCACAGATGACAGAGTTTCCAAGCTGGGTAGTGTAAAGAAAGCTTTATTTATGTGAGATGAATAAACACAGCAAAAAACAGATTCACAGATAGCTTCTTTGCAATTTTTACCTGAAGATATTTCCTTTTTCCACCTAGTCCTGAATGTGCTCCCGAATATCTGCTCGTGGATCCATCCAAGGTAGAGTTTCCAAGCTGCGTAATGTAAAGAAAGCTTTATGTATGTGAAATGAATGTACCTCTCACAGAACAATATCACAGAAAGAGTTTCCCAGTTGCTGTATGAGAAGAGGGGTATAACACTGTGAGTGGAATTCACACGTCACAAAGCAGTTCCTTGGAAAGCTTCTCTCCAGTTTCTATCTGAACATATTTTCTTTTTCACCATAAGCCTGAAAGTCCTCCCGTATATCCTTTTGTACGCTAATCATGAACAATGTTAGAAAACTGCTCAATGAAAAGAGAAGCTAACTGAGCGAGAGGAATTCACATGACACAGAGCAGTTTCACAGAATTCTTCCTTCTGGCATTTAACTGAGTATTTCTCAATAATGTAAAGACCGTTACCAAATGTCCTTCCTCAGATTCCACAGAAACAGTGATTTCAAACTGCTCAATCCAAAGAATGATTTAACTCTATGAGATGAATACATACATCATAAAGCAGTGACTCAGAAAGTTTCTCTCCAGTTTTCATCGGAAGACATTTCCTTGCTCACCACAGGCCTTGGGGCGCCACTAAATATCCCTTCGCAGATGTCTGAAAGACAGAATTTCCAAACTCGGCAATGTAGAGTAAGCTTACCTCAGTGAAATGAATGCACATATCTGAGAGCAGCTTCTTGGAATGCATCTTCCTGGGTTTTATTTGAGGATATATCACTTTTCGCCAAAGTCTTCAATGCACTCAGAAATATCACTTTTTCATTTTAGAAGAACAGTGTCAAACACTGCCTTATGAGAAAAGAGGTATAACTCCCTGAGTGGAATGCACACATCACAAAGCAGTTTCTCAGAAAGCTTCTCTCCAGTTTTTATTTGAAGATATTTTCCTTTTTACCATAGGCCTGAATGCGTTTTCGAATATCTCATCACAGATCCATCCATGACAGAGTTTCCAAACTGTGTAATATAAAGAAAGTTTATCTATATGAGATGAATAAACATAGCAAAAAGCAGATTCACAGAAATATTCTTTCCAGTTTTTATCTGAAGATATTTCCTTTTTCAACAGTGTCCTGAATGTGCTCTCAAGTATCCCTTCGTGAATTCACCCATGATAGAGTTTCGAAGGTGCGTAATGGAGAGAAAGCTTTATGTATGTGAGATTAATATACATATCACAGAACAGTATCACAGAAAGTGTTTCCCTGATGCTGTATGAGAAGAGAAGTATAACACTGTGGGTGGAATGCACACATCACAAAGCAGTTCCTCGGAAAGCTTCTCTCCAGTTTCTATCTGAACAGATTTTCTTTTTCAGCATAAGCCTCAAAGTGGTCCCGTATATCCCTTCGTATGCTAAACAACAACGTTAGAAAACTGCTCAATAAAAAGAGAAGCTTAACTGAGTGAGAGGAATTCACACGACAAATGGCTGTTTCACAGAAAGCTTCCTTCTGGTTTTTATCTGAGGATACTTCTTTCTCCATATTCTGAAGATCGTTCCCAAATGTCCTTCCTCAGTTTCCACACAAGCAGTGATTTCAAACTTCTCAATCCAAAAAATTATTTAACTCTGTGACATGAATACACTCATCACGAAGCAGTTGCTTAGAATACTTCTGTCCAGTTTTCAACTTAAGTCATTTTGTTGCTCACCACAGGCCTCTGGGCACCACTTAATATCCCTTCACAGACTCCTCAAAGACAGAGTTCCAAACTGTGCAACGTAGAGTAAGCTTTAACTCTGTGAATGAATGCACAGATCAGAGAACAGTTTCTTGGAACGTTTCTTTCTGGGTTTTGTTTGAGGATATTTCACTTTTCGACATAGTCTTCAATGCGTTCCAAAATATCACCTTTTTGGTTTTACAGGAACAGTGTTCAAACACTGCCTTATGAGGAAAGATATATAACACTCTGAGTGGACTGCCTATATCACAAAGCAGTTTCTCAGAAATCTTATCTCAAGTTTTTATCTGAAGATATTTCCTTTTTCACCATAGGCCTGAATATGCTCCCGAATGTCCCTTCATGCTTCTGTCTATGACGGAGTGTCCAAACTGCATAGTATAAAGAAAGTTTTGTCTATGTGAGATGAATAAATATATCTATCACAAAGCAGTTTCACAGAAAGCTTATTTCCAGTTTTTGTCTGAGGATATTTCCTTTTTCACCATAGTCGTCCATATGCTACCAAAACTCCCTTGGGGGCTTTTTCTCCAAAGGAATTCCCCAATCCTCTATGAGAAGAAAGGTATAACTCTGTGAATGAAATGCACATGTCACAAAGCAGTTCCTCGGAAAGCTTCTTTCCAGTTTTTATCTGAAGATATTTCCTTTTTCACCATAGTCCTGAATATGCTCCCAAATGTCCCTTTGCAGATCCATCCATGACAGTTTACAAGCTGTGAAGTGTAACGAAAGCTTTATCTATGTGAGATGAATAAACATAGCAAAAAATAGATTCACAGAAAGCTTCTTTCCAGTTTTTATCTGAAGATATTTCCTTTTCACCATTATCCTGAATGTGCTCCCAAACACTCCTTTGTGGATCCGAGCATGATGGAGTTTCCAAATTGCATTATGTAAAGAAAGCTTTATCTATGTGACATGAATATTCATAGCACAGAGAAATTTCACGGAAAGCTTCCTTCCAGTTTTTGCCTGAGGCTATTTCCATTTTCACCATAGGCGTCAATATGCTCCCGAATATCCCTTGATTCCTTTTTCTCCAAAAGGGTTTCCCCAATGCTGTATGAGAAGTGATGTATAACACTGTGAGTTGGATGCACACGTCACAAAGCAGTTCCTCGGAAAGCTTCTCTCTAGATTCTATCTGAACATATTTCCTTTTTCACCGAAAGACTCAATGTGCTCCCGAATATCCCTTCACACACTAAACATAAACAGTGTTAGAAGACTGCTCAATGAAAAGAGAAGCTTAAATGAGCAGAGGAATTCACATGAAATATAAGAGTATCACAGAAAGCTTCCTTCTGGATTTTGTCTGAGGATATTTCTTTATCTATATTCTAAACTGCGTTCCCAAATGTCCTTCCTCAGATTCCACAGGAAGAGTCATTTCAATCTATTCAAAGCAAAGAACGATTTTACTCTATGAGATGAATACAGACATCACAAAGCAGTTGCTCAGAAAGGTTCTTTCCAGTTTTAATGGAAGACATTTCCTTGCTTACCACAGGCCTCCTGGTGCAACTAAATATCCCTTTGCAGATTCCTCAATGACAGAGTTTCCAGACTGGACAGTGTAGAGTAAGTTTTAACTCTTTGAAGGGAATGCACAAATCAGAGAGCAGTTTCTTGGAATGCTTCTTTCTGGATTTTATTTGAGGATATTTCACTTTTCGCCATAGTCTTCAGTGAGCTCAGAAATATCACTTTTTTGGTTTAACAGGAACCGTGTTCAAACACTGCCTTGTGAAAAAAGAGGAATAACTCCCTGAGTGGAATGCACACATCACAAATCATTTTCTCAGAAAAATTCACTCCAGTTTTAATCTGAAGGTATTTCCTTTTTCACCATAGACCTGAATGTGTTCCCGAATGTCCCTTCGTGGATCTGTCCATGACGGAATTTCCAGGCTGTGTAATGTAAAGAAAGCTTTATCTATGTGAGATGAATAAACATAGCAAAAAGGAGACTCACAGAAAACTTCTTTCCAGTTTTAATCTGAAGATATTTCTTTTTTCACCATAGTCCTGAGTGTGCTCCCAAACATTCCTTTGGAGATCCGTCAATGACAAGAGTTTCCAAGCTGCGTACTGTAAAGAAAGCATTTTCTATGTGAAATGAATACGCATATCACAGAATAGTTTCACAGAAAGGATTTCTGATGCTGTATGAGAAGAGAGGTATAACACTCTGAGTGAAATGCACATGCCACAAAGCAGTTCCTCGGAAAGCTTCTCTCCAGTTTCTATCTGAATATGTTTCATTTTCAACCGTAAGTCTCAAAGCACTCCTGAATATCCCTTCACATGCTAAACATAAACAGTGTTAGAAAACTGCTCAATGAAAAGAGAAGCTCAACTGAGTGAAAGGAATTCACACGACACATAGCAGTTTCACAGAAAGCTTCCTTGTGGTTTCTATCTGAGGATGTTTCTTTCTCCATATTCTAAAATGCGTTCCCAAATGTCCTTCCTCAGGTTCCACACAAACAGTTATTTCAATCTGCTCAATGCAAGGAGTGATTTAACACTATGAGATGAATACACATGTCACAAAGCAGTTGCTCAGAAAGCTTCTCTTCAGTTTTCAACGGAAGGCATTTCCTCGTTTTCCACAGCCCTCGGTGCCACTTAATAATCCTTTGCAGATTCCTCAAAGACAGAGTTTCCAAACTGGGTAATGTAGAGTAAGCTTTGACTCTGTGAAATGAATCCACATATCAGAGAGCAGTTTCTTGGAACCTTTCTTTCTGGTTTTTATTTGAGGATATTTCACTTTTTGTCATAGTCTTCAATGCGCTCTGAAATATCACATTGTCGGTTTTACAGGAACAGTGTTCAAACACTGCCTTATGAGAAAAGAGGTATAACTCCCTGAGTGGAATGCACACATCACATAGCAGTTTCTCAGAAATCTTCTCTCCAGTTATTATCTAACGATAAATCCTTTTTCACCTTAGGACTGAATGTCTTCTTGAGTGTCCCTTCGCGGATCCATCCATGATGGAGTTTCCAAACCGCATAACGTAAAGAAAGTTTTATCTATGTGAGATGAATAAACATATCTCTCACTAAGCAGTTTTACCGAAAGCTTCTTTCCTGTTTTAGTCTGAGGATATTTCCTTTTTCACCAAGCCATCCATATACTCCTGAATGTCCCTTGATAGCTTTTCCTCCAAAAGGGATTCCCCAATCCTCTATGAGAAGAAAGCTTCATCTACGTGCGATGAATAATCTTAGCAAAAAGCAGATTCACAGAAAACCTCTTTCCAGTTTTTATCTGAAGATATTTTCTTTTTCACCATAGTCCTGAATGTGCTGTCAAATGTCCCTTCGCAGATCCGTGCATGACAGAGTTTCCAAGCTGCGTAACATAAAGAAAGTTGTATCTATGTGACATGAATACACATATCACAGAGCAGTTTCACAGAAAGCTTCTTTCCAGTTTTTGTCTGAGGCTATTTCCCTTTTCACCATAGGCATCAATATGCTTCCAGATGTCCCTTGGTATCTTTTTCTCCAAAAGGGTTTCGCCAATGCTGTCTGTGACATGAATATACACATCACAATCAGTTACTCAGAAAACTTCTCTCCAGTTTTCATCAGGTGATATTTCCTTTTTCACCGAAGGCTTCTGGTCACCACTTAATATCCTTTCGCAGATACCTGGAAGACACAGCTTCCAAAGTGGGCAACGTAGAATAACCTTTAACTCTGTTAAATTGATGTGCATATCAGAAAGCAGTTTCTTGGAACACTTCTTCGTGGGCTTTATTTGAGGATATTAACTTTTCACCACATTATTCAAGGCACTCCGAAATATCATTTTTTCGGTTTTACAGGAACAGTGTTCAAACACTGCCTTATAGGAAAGAAAGTATAACTCCCTAAGTGGAATGCACACATCACAAAGCAGTTTCTCAGAAAGCTTCTCTCCAAGTTTATCTGAAGATATTCCTTTTTCACCGAAGGCTTCTGGTCACCACTTAATATCCTTTCGCAGATACCTGGAAGACACAGCTTCCAAAGTGGGCAACGTAGAATAACCTTTAACTCTGTTAAATTGATGTGCATATCAGAAAGCAGTTTCTTGGAACACTTCTTCGTGGGCTTTATTTGAGGATATTAACTTTTCACCACATTATTCAAGGCACTCCGAAATATCATTTTTTCGGTTTTACAGGAACAGTGTTCAAACACTGCCTTATAGGAAAGAAAGTATAACTCCCTAAGTGGAATGCACACATCACAAAGCAGTTTCTCAGAAAGCTTCTCTCCAAGTTTATCTGAAGATATTTCCTTTTTCACCATAGTATGGAATGTGCTCCCGAATGTCCCTTCGCGAATCCGTCCATGACAGAGTTTCCAAACTGCATAACATAAAGAAAGTTTTATCTATGTGAGATAAATAAACATATCTCTCACTAAGCAGTTTTACAGAAAGCTTCTTTCCTGTTTTAGTCTGAGGATATTTCCATTTTCACCAAGCTGTCCATATACTCCCAAATATCCCTTGATAGCTTTTACTCCAAAAGGGATTCCCCAATCCTCTATGAGAAGAAAGGTATACCTCTGTGATTGGAATGCACACGTCACAAAGCAGCTCCTCAGAAAAGTTCTCTTCAGTTTCTATCTGAATGTAGTTCCTTTTTCACCATAAGTCTCAAAGCGCTCCTGAATATCCCTTCACATTCTAAACATAAACTGTTAGAAAATTGCTCAATAAGACAGGGTGCGGTGGCTCAAGCCTGTAATCCCAGCACTTTGGGAGGCCGAGACGGGCGGATCATGAGGTCTGGAGATCGAGACCATCTTGGCTAACACAGTGAAACCCCGTCTCTACTAAAAATACAAAAAACTAGCTGGGCGAGGTGGCAGGTGTCTGTAGTCCCAGCTACACTGGAGGCTGAGGCAGAATAGCGTAAACTCAGGAGGTGGAGCTTGCAGTGAGCTGAGATCCGGCCACTGTACTCCAACCTGTGTGACAGAGCACAGAGCGGGACTCCGTCTCAAAAAAAAAAAAAAAAAAGAAAATTGCTCAATAAACAGGGAAGCTTAACTGAGCGAGAAGAATTCACACGACACATAGTAGTTTGACAGAAAGCTTCTTTATTTTTTTATCTGAGGATATTTCTTTCTCCATATTTTAAAGAGCATTCCCAAATGTCCTTCCTCAGATTCCACAGAAACAGTGATTTCAAACTGCTCAATTCACAGAATGATTTAACTCCATTAGATGAAGACACACATCACAAAGTAGTTGCTCAGAAAGCTTCTCTCCAGTTTTCAACAGAAGACATTTCCTTGCTCACCACAGACCACTGGGAGCCACATAATATCTCTTTGCAGATTCCTTAAAGACAGAGTTTCCAAACTGGGCAATGTAGTGTATGCTTTAACTCTGTGAAATGAATGCACGTATCAGACAGTAGTTTCTTGGAATGCTTCTCTCTGGGTTTTACTTGAGGATATTTCACTTTTAGCCATAGTCTTCAATGCGCACCGAAATATCATTTTTTCAGTTTTACAGGAACAGTGTTCCAACACTGCCTTATGAGAAAAGAGATATAACTTCCTGAGTGAAAGGTACACATCACAAAGTAGTTTCTCAGAAAACTTCTCTCCAGTTTTTATCTGAAGATATATCCTTTTTCACCATAGGCCTCAATGTGCTCCCGAATATCCCTTCCTGGATCCGTCCATGATGGAGTTTCCAAACTGCGTAATATAAAGAAAGTTTTATCTATGTGAGATGAATAAACCTAATGCTCACAAAGTAGTTTCACAGGAAGCTTCTTTCCAATTTTTGTCTGAGGATATTTCCTTTTTCACCAAGCCATCCATATACTCCTGAATGTCCCTTGATAGCTTTTCCTCCAAAAGGGATTCCCCAATCCTCTATGAGAAGAAAGGTATATCTCTGTCCATGGAATGCACATGTCACAAAGCAGCTCCTCGGAAAGCTTCTCTCCAGTTTCTGTCTGAACATATTTCCATTTTCACCATAAGCCTCAAAGCACTCCCGATTATCCCTTCACATGCTAAACATAAGCAGTGTTACAAAACTGGTCAATGAAAAAAGCAGCGTAAATGAGCGAGAGGAATTCACACGACGCACCGCAGTTTCACAGAAACCTTCCTTCTGGTTTTTATCTGAGGATGTTTTTTCTCCATTTTCTAAAGAGCATTCCCAAATGTCCTTCCTCAGATCCAACAGAAACAGTGATTTCAAACTGCTCAATCCAAAGAATCTTTTAAGTCTCTGAGAAGATTACACTCATCACCAAGCAGTTGCTCAGAAAGCTTCTCTCCAGTTTTCATCTGAAGACATGTCGTTGCTCACCACAGGCCTCTGGGCACCACTAAACAGCCCTTTGCAAATTCCTCAAAGACAGTGTTTCCAAACTGCGCACAGTAGAATAAGCTTTAACTCTGTGAAATGAATGCACATATCAGAGAGCAGTTTCTTGGAACGTTTCTTTCTGGGTTTTATCTGAGGATATTTCACTTTACAGGATCAGTGTTCAAACATTGCCTTATGAGAAAAGAGGTGTAACTCCCTGAGTGGAATGCACACATCACAAAGCAGTTTCTCAGAAAGCTTCTCTCCAGTTTTTATCTGAAGACACTTCCTTTTTCTTCATAGGCCTACTATGTGATATTTCCTTTACCACCATAGGCCTAATGTGCTCCCGAATATCCCTTCGTGTATCTGCCCATGACAGGTTTCCAAGCTGCGTAATATAAAGAAAGTTTATCTATGTCAGATGAATAAACATATCTATCAGAAAGCAGTTTCACAGAAAGCTTCTTTCCAGTTTTTGTGTCAGGATATTTCTTTTTTCACCGTAGCCATCTATATACTCCCAAATGTCCCTTGGTAGCTTTTTCCCCAACAGGGATTCCCCAATCCTACATGAAATGAAAGGTATAACTATGGGAGTGGAAAACACAGGTCACAAATCAGCTCCTGGGAAAGTTCCTCTCCAGTTTCTATCTGAAGATACTTCCATTTTCACTGTAAGCCTCAAAGCGCTCCCGAATATCCCTTCGCAGACTAAACAAAAACAGTGTTAGAATACCGCTCAATGAAAAGAGAAGCTTACCTGTGTGAATGGAATTCACACGACACAGAGCAGCTTCACAGAAAAATTCCTTCTGGTCTCTCTCTTAGTGTATTTGTTTTTCAGCATATTCTAAAGAGCATTCCCAAATGTCCTTTCTCAGATTCCACAGAAACAGTGATTTCAAACTGCTCACTACAAAGACTGATTTATCTCTATCAGATGAATACACACATCCCAAAGCAGTTGCTCAGAAAGCTTCTCCCCAATTTTCATCGGAAGACATGTTGCTCACCACAGGCCTCTGGGCGCCACTAAATATTCCTTCGCAGATTCCTCAAAGACAGAGTTTCCAAACTGTGCACAGTAGAGTAAGCTTTAACTTTGTGAAATGAATGAACATATCAGAGAGCAGTTTCTTGGAGCACTTCTTTCTGGTTTTTGTTTGAGGATATTTAACTTTTCACCATAGTCTTCAATGTGCTCTGAAATATCACTTTTTCGGTTGTCAAGGAACAGTGTTCAAACACTGCCTTATGGCTGGGTGCGGTGGCTCAAGCCTGTAATCCCAGCACTTTGGGAGGCTGAGACGGGCGGATCACGAGGTCAGGAGATCGACACCATCCTGGCTAACACGGTGAAACCCTGTCTCTACTAAAAAAAAAAAAAAAAAATACAAACACTGCCTTATGACAAAATAAGTAAAACTCCCTGACACACATCACAAAGCAGTTTCTCAGAAAGTTTCTCTCCTTTTCTTATCTGAAGATATTTCCTTTTTCACCATAGTCCAGAATGTGCTCCCGAATGTACCTTCGCAAATCCATCGATGACAGAGTTTCCAAACTGCCTAATGTAAAGAAAGCTTTACCTATGTGAGATGAATAAACGTAGCAAAAAGCAGATTCCGTGAAAATTTCTTTGCTGTTTCATCTGAGGATGTTTCCTTTTTCACTTTAGTCTTGAATGTGCTCCCGAATGTCCCTTCTCAGATCCATCCATGACAGAGTTTCCAAGCTGCATCATGTAAAGGAAGCTTTATATATGTGAGATGAATACACATAGCACAGAACAGTTTCACAAAAAGCTTCTTTCCAGGTTTTGTCTGAGGCTATTTCCTTTTCA
The DNA here is from genome assembly GCF_009764315.1 of Trachypithecus francoisi. NCBI lineage: Eukaryota > Metazoa > Chordata > Mammalia > Primates > Cercopithecidae > Trachypithecus > Trachypithecus francoisi. The sequence goes on along the minus strand of NW_022681472.1, from coordinate 356,236 downwards.
CCTTAGGATTCAATATGCTCCTGAATATCCCTTGGTACCTTTTTCTCCAAATGGATTTCCTGATGCTGTATGAGAAGAGAAGCATAACACTTTGAGTGGAATGCACATGTCTCAAAGCAGTTCGTTGGAAAGCTTCTCTCCAGTTTCTATCCGAACATATTTCCTTTTTGACTGTAAGCCTCCAAGTGCTCCCGAATATCGTTTTGCACACTAAACATAAACAGTGTTAGAAAACTGCTCAATGAAAAAAGAAGCTTAACTGAGCAAGAGGAATTCACACGCACAGAGCACTTTCACAGAAAGCTTCCATCTGGTTTTTATCTGAGAATATTTCTTTCTCTGTATTCTAAAGAGCGTTTCAAAATGTCCTTCCTCAGATTCCACAGAAAGAGTGATTTCAAACTGCTCAATCTAAAAAATGATTTAACTGTATGAGATGAATATACATGGCACAAAGCAGTTGCTCAGAAAGCTTCTCTCAAGTTTTCAATGAAAGACATTTCCTTGCTCACCATAGGCCTCCAGGCGCCACTTAATATCCCTTCGCAGATTCCTCAAAGACAGAGTTTCCAAACTGGGTAATGTAGAGTAAGCTTTAACTCTGTGAAGTGAATGCACATATCAGAGAGCAGTTTCTTGGAATGCTTTTTTCTGGGTTTTATTTCAGGATATTTCACTTTTTGCCACAGACTTCAATGCTCTCCTAAATATCACTTTTTTGGTTTTACAGAAACTGTGTTCTAACACTGTCACATGAGCAAAGATGTAATACTCCCTGAGTGGAATGCACACATCACAAAGCAGTTTCTCAGAAAACCTCTCCAATTTTTATCTGACAATATTTTCTTTCTCACCATAGGCCCGGATGTGATCCCAAATATTCCTTCGTGGATTCGTCCATGACGAAGTTTCCAAACTGTGTAATATAAAGCAAGTTTTATCTATGTGAGATGAATAAACGTATGTATCACAAAGCAGTTTCACAGAAAGCTTCTGTCCAGTTTTGTTCTGAGGATACATCGTTTTTCACCGTAGCCATCCATATACTTCCAAATGTCCCTTGGTAGCTTTTTCTCTGAAAGGGATGCCCCAGTCCTCAATGAGAAGCAAGGTGTAACTCTTTGAGTGGAATGCACACATCACAAAGCAGTTTCTCAGAAAACCTCTCCAATTTTTATCTGACAATATTTTCTTTCTCACCATAGGCCCGGATGTGATCCCAAATATTCCTTCGTGGATTCGTCCATGACGAAGTTTCCAAACTGTGTAATATAAAGCAAGTTTTATCTATGTGAGATGAATAAACGTATGTATCACAAAGCAGTTTCACAGAAAGCTTCTGTCCAGTTTTGTTCTGAGGATACATCGTTTTTCACCGTAGCCATCCATATACTTCCAAATGTCCCTTGGTAGCTTTTTCTCTGAAAGGGATGCCCCAGTCCTCAATGAGAAGCAAGGTGTAACTCTTTGAGTGGAATGCACACATCACAAAGTAGCTCTTTGGAAAGCTTCTCTTCAGTTTCTATCTGAAGATATTTCCGTTATCACCATAAGCCGCAATAGCTCCTGAATACCCCTTCACAGACTAAACAAACACAGTGTTAGAATACTGCTCAGTGAAAAGAGAAGCCTGCTGTGTGAGTGGAATTCACACGACACACAGCAGTTTCACAGAAAGCTTCGTTCTGGTTTTTTTTTTTTTTTTTTTGAGACGGGGTCTCGCTGTGTCACCTGGGCTGGAGTGCAGTGACACGATCTCGGCTCACTGCAAGCTCCGCCTCCCGGGTTCCCGCCATTCTCCCGCCTCAGCCTCTGAGTAGCTGGGACTACAGGCGCCCGCCACCGTGCCCGGCTAGTTTTTTGTATTTTTAGTAGAGACGGGGTTTCATCGTGTTAGCCAGGAGGGTCTCTATCTGCTGACCTCGTGATCCGCCCGTCTCGGCCTCCCAAAGTGCTGAGATTACAGGCTTGAGCCACTGCGCCCGGCCTCATTCTGGTTTTTATCTGAAGTTACTTCTTTGTCCATATTCTAAAGAGCGTTCCCAAATATCCTTCCACAGATTATGCAGAAACAGTGATTTCAAGCTTCTCAACCCAAAGAGTGGTTTAACACTATGAGATGAAGACACTCATGACAAAATAGTTTCCAGAAAGCTTCTCTCCAGTTTTTATCTGAAGATATTTCTTTTTTCACCGTAAGCCGCAAAGCGATCACGAATATCCTTAACAGACTAAACCAAAACAGTGTTAGGATACTGCTCAATGAAAAGAAAAGCTTAATTGTGTGAGTGGAAATCACACGACACAGAGCTGTTTCACAGAAAGCTTCATTCTGTTTTTTATTGTTGGTATTTGTTCTTTCCGCATAATCTTAAGAGTGTTCCCAAATGTCCTTTCCCTGGTTCCACAGAAACAGTTATTTCAAACTGCTCAACCCAAAGAATGATTTAACTCTATGAGATGAATACACACATGACAAAGCAGTTTCTCAGAAAACTTCTCTCCACTTTTAAAAGGAGGACATTTCCTTGCTCACCACAGGTCTCCAGGCGCCACTTACTATCCCTTCGCAGATTCCTGAAAGACAGACTTTCCAAACTGGTAACGAATAGTAAGCTTTAACTCTGTGAAATGAATCCACATATCAGAGAGCAGTTTCTGGAAACACTTCCTTCTGTGTTTTCTTTGATTATATTTCACTTTTCACCATAGTCCTCAAAGTATTCCGAAATATCACTTTCAGTTTTACAGGAACAGTTTTCAAACACTGCCTTATGAGGAAAGATGTATAACTCCCTGAGTGGAATGCATACATCACAAAGCAGTTTCTCAGAAAACTTCTCTCCAGTTTTTATCTGAAGATATTTCCTTTTCACCATAGGCCTGAATGTGATCCCGAATGTCCATTCACGGATCTGTCCATGATGGAGTTTCCAAGGTAGGTAATATAAAGAAAACTTTATCTATGTGAGTTGAATAAACATAGCAAAAAGCAGATTCACACAAAGCCTCTTTCCATTTTTATCCGAAAATATTTCCTTTTTCACCACACTCCTGAATGTGCAAATGAATGACCCTTTGCGGATCCGCCCATGACAGAGATTCCAAGCTGCGTAATGTAAAAAAAGCTTTATCTATGTGACATGAAAACAAGTATCACAGAGCAGTTTCACAGAAAGCTTCTTTCCAGTTTTTGTCTGAGGCTGTTTCCCTTTTCACCATAGTCCTGAATGTGCTCCCGAATATCTCTTGGTACCTTTTTCTCCAAAATGGTTTCCCAGATGCTGTGTGAGAAGAGAGGTATAACACTGAGTGGAATGCACAGATCACAAAGCAGTTCCTCGAAAAGCTTCTATCCAGTTTCTATCTGAACATATTTCCTTCTTCACCGTAAGCCTCAAAGTGCTTCCAAATCTCCCTTTGCACGCTAAACATTAACAGTGTTAGAAAACTGCTCAATGAAAAGAGAAGCTTAACTGAGTGAGCGGAATTCACACGACACATAGCAGTTTCACAGAAGGCTTCCTTCTGGTATTTATCTGAAGATTTCTTCATATTTTAAAGACTGTACCGAAATGTCCTTCCTCAGAATCCACAGAAACAGTACTTTCAAACTGCTCAATCCAAAGAATGATATAACTCTATGAGATGAATACACACACACATCACAAGGTAGTTTCTCAGAAAGTTTCTCTCCAGTTTTCATCAGAAGACATTTCCTTGCTCACTGCAGACTGTCGGGCACCACTTACTATCCTTTAGCAGATTCCTCAAAGACAGAGATTCTAAACTGGGCAACGTAGAATAAGATTTAGCTCTGTGAAATGAATGTGCATATCAGAGAACAGTTTCTTGGAATGCTTCTTTCTGAGTTTTATATGAGGATATTTCACTTTTCGCTACAGTATTCAATGCATGCCGAAATATCGTTTTTTCAGTTTCACAGGAACAGTGTTCAAACACTGCCTAATGAAAAAAGAAGTATAACTCCCTGAGTGGAAAGCACACATCACACATCACAAAGCAGTTTCTCAGAAGCTTCTCTCCAGTTTTTACCTGAAGATATTTCCTTTTTAACCGTAGACCTGAATATGCTCTCGAATGTCCCTTTGCAGATCTGATCCATGACGGAGTTTCTAAACTGCGTAATATAAAGAAAGTTTTATCTATGAGAGATGAAAACACATATCTATCACAAAGCAGTTTCACAGAAAGCTTCTTTCCAGTTTTGGTCTGAGGATATTTCCTTTTTCACCATAGCCGTGCATGTACTCCCGAATGTCCCTTGGTAGCTTTTTCTCCAAAGGGATTCCCCAATCCTCTATAAGCAGTAAGGTATACATCTGTGAGTGAAATTCATAAGTCACAAAAACAGCACCTCGGAAAAATTCTCTCTAGTTTCTATCTGAAGATATTTCCTTTTTCACCATAAGACTCAAAGCGCTACCGAATATCCCTTCACAGACTAAACACAGTGTGAGAATACTGCTCAATGAAAAGAGGAGCTTAACTGTGTGAGTGGAACTCACATGACACAGAGCAGTTTTACAGAAAGCTTCCATCTGGTTTATATCTGAGGGTGTTTCTTTTTCAGCATATTCTAAAGAGCGTTCCCAAATGTCCTTTCTCAGGTTCCACAGAAAGAGTGATTCCAAACTGCTCAATCCAAAGAATGATTTAACTCTGTGAGATGAATACACACATCAGAAAGCAGTTACTCAGAGAACTTCTCTTCAGTTTTCAATGGAAGACATTTCCTTACTCACCACAAGCCTCCTGGTGCCACTTAATGTCCCTTCGCAGATTCCTCAAAGACAGAGTTTCCTAACTGGGCAATGTAGAGTAAGCTTTAACTCTGTGAGGTGAATGTACATATCAGAGAGCAGTTTCATGGAATGGTTCTTTCTGGGTTTTATTTGAGGATATTTCGCTTTTCGTCGTAAACTTCAATGCACTCCTAAATATCAGTTTTTCGGTTTTATAGGAACTGTGTTCTAATAGTGCCTTGTGAGCAAAGAGGTATAACTCCCTGAGTGGAATGCACACGTCACAAAGCAATATCTCAGAAATCTTCTCTCCAGTTTTTATCTGAAGAGATTTCCTTTTCCACCTTAGGCCTGAATATGCTTCCGAATGTCCCTTCACAGAGCCATCTGCGACAGAGTTTCCAAGCTACGTAATGTAAAGAAAGTTTTATCTATATTAGATGAAAAAATATAGCAAAAAACGGATTCACAGAATGCTTCCTTCCAGTTTTTATCTGAAGATATTTCCTTTTTCACCATAGTCCTGAATGTGCTCCCAAATGTCCCTTCGCATATCCATCCATGACAGAGTTTCTAAGCTGTGTAATGTAAAGAAAGATTTATCAATGTGAGATGAATAAAGATATCTATCACAAAGCTGCTTCACAGAAAGCTTCTTTCTAGTTTTTGTCTGAAGATATTTCTTTTTTCACCGTAGCCGTCAATATAGTCCTGAATGTCCCTTGGTAGTTTCTTCTCCAAAAGGGATTCCCCAAACCTCTCTGAGAAGAAAGGGATAACTCTGTGAGTGGAATTCACATGTCACAAAGTAGATCCTTGAAAAGGTTCTCTACAGTTTTTATCTGAAGATATTTCCGTTTTGACTGAAAGCCTAAAGCAGTCTCAAATATCCTTTCACAGACTAAACAAAAGCAGTGTTAGAATACTGCTCAATTAAAAGAGAAGCTGTACTATGTGAGTGGAATTCACTTGATGCAGAACAGTTTCACAGAAAACTTCTTCTGCTTTTTATCAGAGGGTATTTCTTTTTTAGTGTATTCCAAAGAGCGTTTCCAAATTTTCTTTCTTGGGTTCCACAGAAACAGTGATTACAAACTGCTCAATTCAAAGAATGATTTAACTCCATGAGATGAATACACACATCACAAAGCAGTTGCTCACAAAACATCTCTCCAGTTTTCAACAGGAGACATATCCTTGCTCACCACAGGATTCTGGGCACCACTTAATATCCCTTCGCAGATTCCTCAAAAACAGAGTTTCCAAACTGGGCAATGTAGAGTACACTTTAACTCTGTGAGATGAATGCACATATCAGACAGCAGTTTCTTGGAACGTTTTTTCCTGGGTGTTATTTGCGGATATTTCACTTTTTGCCATAGTCTTCAATGCGCTCTGAAATACCACTTTTACCGTTTTACAGGAAGAGTTTTCAAACACTGCCTTAAGAGAAAAGAGGTAAAATTCTCTGAGTGGAATGCACATCACAAAGCAGTTTCTCAGAAAGCTTTTCTGCACTTTTTATCTGAAAATATTTCCTTTTTCGCCATAGGCCTGAATGTGCTCCCAAATGTCCATTTGCGGATCCGTCCATGCAGTGTTTCCAAGGTGCGTAATGTAAAGAAAGCTTTATCTATTTAAGATGAATAAACATAGCAAAAAGCAGATTCACAGAAATCATCTTTCCAGTTTTTATCTGAAGATATTTCCTTTTTCACCATAGACCTTAATGTGCTCCTGAATGTCCCTTCACGGATTCTTCCATGACAGAGTTTCCAAACTGCGTAATATTAAGAAAGTTTTATCTGTGTGAGATGAATAAACATATCCATCACAAAGCAGTTTCACAGAAAGCTTCTTTCCAGTTTTTGTCTGAGGATATTTCCTTTTTCACCATAACCGCCCATATACTCCTGAATGTCCCTTAGTAGCTTTATCTCCAAACGGGATATCCCAATTCTCTATGAGATGAAAGATATACCTCTGTGAGTGGAATGCACACGTCACAAAGCAGCTTCTCGGAAAGCCTCTCTGCAGTTTCTATCTGAAAATATTTCCCTTTGCACCGTAAGCCTCAAAGCACTCCCAGCTATCGCTTTGCACGCTAAACATAAACAGTGTTAGAAAACTGCTCAATGAAAACAGCAGCTTAACTGTCCGAATGGAATTCGCATGACACAGAGTAGTTTCACAGAAAGCTTCTTGTGGTTTTTATCTGAGGGTATTCTTTTTCAGCATATTCTAAAGAGTGTTCCCAAATGTCTTTCCTCAGATTCCACAGAATGAGTTATTTCAAACTGCACAATCCAAAGAATGATTTAACTCCATAACATGAATACACACGTCACAAAGCAGTTTCTCAGAAAGCTTCCCTCCAGCTTTCAATGGAAGACATTTCCTTGCTCACCACAGGCCTCCTGATGCAATTTAATATCCCTTCACAGATTCCTCAAAGCAGAGTTTCCAGACCGGACAATGTAGAGTAAGTTTTAACTCTGTGACATAAATGCACAAATCAGAGAGCAGTTTCTTGGAATGCTTCTTTCTGGATTTTATTTGAGGATATTTCACTTTTAGCCATAGTCTTCAGTGCGTTCGGAAATATCACTTTTTCGGTTTAACAGGAACCGTGTTCAAACACTGCCTTAAGAAAAAAAAAGTATAACTCCCTGAGTGGAATGCACACATGATAAAGCAGTTTCTCAGAAAAGTTCTCTACAGTTTTTATCTGAAGATATTAAATAGTTCACCAGAGGTCTGAATGTGTTCTGGAATGTCCCTTCGTGAATCTGTCCATGACGGAATTTCCAAGCTGCGTAATGTAAAGAAAGCTTTATCCATGTGAGATGAATAAACATAGCAAAAATCAGATTCACAGAAAGGTTCTTTCCAGTTTCTATCTGAAGATATTTCCTTTTTCAGCAGAGTCCTGAATGTGCTCCCGAATGTCCGTTTGCAGATCCGTCCATGACAGAGTTTCCAAGCTACATAACGTAAAGAAAGATTGATCTATGTGAGATGAATAAGCATATCTATCACAAAGCAGTTTCACAGAAATCTTCTTTCCAGTTTTTGTCTGAGGATATTTCCTTTTTCCCCATAGCCATCCATATAATCACGAATGTCCCTTGGTAGCTTTTCCTGCAAAAAAGATTCCCCAATCCTCTAATGAAAAAAAGGTATAAATCTGTGAGTGAAATGTACACGTCACAAAGCAGCTCCTCGGAAAGTTTCTCTCCAGTTTCTAACTGAAGATATTTCCGTTTTCACCATAAGCCTCAAAGTGCTCCGGAATATTCCTTCGCAGAATAAATATAAACAGTGTTAGAAAACTGCTCAATGAAATGAGAAGCTTAACGAGTGAGGGGAATTCACTCGACACATAGCACTTTCACAGAAAGCTTCCTTCTCATTTTTATCTGAGTATATTTTTCTCTTCATATTCTAAAGAGTGTTGCCAAATGTCCTTCCTCAGATTCCACACAAACAGTGATTTCAAACTGCTTAATCAAAAGAATGGTTTAACTCTATGAGATGAATACACACATCACAAAGCAGTTGCTCAGAAAGCTTCTCTCTAGTTTTTATTGGAAGACCTTTCCCTGCTCACCACAGGCCTCCGGGCGCCACTTAATATCCCTTTGCAGATTCCTCAAAAACAGAGTTTCCAAACGTTGCAACATAGAGTAAGCTTTAACTCTGTGAAATGAATGCACATATCAGAGAGCAGTTTCTTGGAACACTTCTTTCTGGGTTTTATTTGAGGATATTTCACTTTCTGCCATAGTCTTCAAGGCACTCTGAAATATCACTTTTTCCGTTTTACAGGAACGGTGTTCAAGCACTGCCTTATGAAAAAAGAGGTGTAACACCCTGAGTGGAATGGACTCATCACAAAGCATTTTCTCAGAAAGCTTCTCCCCAGTTTTTATCTGAAGATGTCTCCTTTTTCACCATAGGCCAGAATGTGCTCCCGAATGTCCCTTCGCAGATCCATCCATGATGGAGTTTACAAACTGCGTAATATAAAGAAAGTTTTATGTATGTGCTATGAATAAACATATCTATCACAAAGCAGTTTCACAGAAAGCTTCTTTCCAGTTTTTGTCTGAGGATATTTCCTCTTTCACCATAGTCCTGAATGTGCTCCCAATGTCCCTTCTCGGATCCGTCCATGACAGAGTTTCCAAGCTGCATAATATTAAGAAAGCTTTATCTATGTGAGATGAGTACACATAGCACAGAGCAGTTTTTCAAACAGTGATTTCAAACTGCTCAATCCAAAGAATGGTTTAACTCTATGAGATGAATACACACATCACAAACAGTTGCTCAGAAAAATTCTCTCCTGTTTTCAACGGAAGACATTTTCTTACTCACCAAAGGCCTCTGCGCGCCAATTACTATCCCTTCGCAGGTTCTAGAAAGACAGAGTTTCCAAACTGAGTAATGTAGAGTAAGCTTTAACCCTGTGAAATGAATATACATATCACAGAGCAGTTTCTTGGAATGCTTCTTTCTGTGTTTTATTTGATTATATTTCAGTTTTTGCCATAGTCCTCAATGCGCACCGAAATATCACTTTTTCAGTTTTACAGGAACAGTGTTCAAACACTGCCTTATGAGCAAAGAGGCATAACTCCCTGAGTGGAAGGCACACATCACAAAACATTTTCTCAGAAAGCATCTCTCCAGTTTTTATCTGAAGATATTTACTTTATCACCATCAGCCTGAGTGTGATTCCTAATATCCCTTCTCGGATTTGTCTATGACTGAGTTTCCAGGCTGTGTAATGTAAAGAAAGCTTTATCTATGTGTGATGAATAAACATAGGAAAAACAGATTCACAGAAAGCTTCTTTCTCTTGTTTACCTGAAGATATTTCCTTTTTCACCATAGTCTGAATGTACTCCTGAATGTCCCTTCTGGAATCCGCCCATAAGAGAGTTTCCAAGTTGTGTAATGTAAAGAAAGCTTTATCTATGTGAGATGAATACACGTATCACAGAACAGTTTCACAGAAAACTTCTTTTCAGTTTTTATCTGAATATATAAACTTCTTGACCATAGGCATCCATATGCCCCCGGATATCCCTTGGTATCTTTTTCTCCAAAAGGGTTTCCACGATGCTGTATGAGAAGAGAGGTATAACACTGTGAGTGGAATGCACGCGTCACAAAGCTGTTCCTCGGAGAGCTTCTCTCCCTTTTCTATCTGAACGTATTTCAGTTTTCAACATAAGCCTCAAAGCACTCCCGAATATCCCTTCGCATGCTAAACATAAACAGTGTTAAAAAACTTTTCAATGAAAAGAGAAGCTTAACAGAGTGAGAGGAATTCACACAACATGTAGAAGTTTCACAGAAAGCTTCTTTCTGGTTTTTATCTGAGGACTTTTCTTTCTTCATATTCTAAGGAGCGTTCCCAAATGTCCTTCCTCAGATCCCACAGAAACAGTGTTTTGAAACTGCTCAAAGAAGCATTTACCTCTATGAAATGAATACACACTTCACAAAGCAGTTGCTCAGAAAGCTTCTCTCCAGTTTTCATCAGAAGACGTTTCCTTTCTCACCGTAGGCCTCCGGGCACCACTTAATATCCCTTCGAAGATTCCTCAAAGACAGAGTTTCCAAACTGGGCATTGTAGAGAAAGCTTTAACTCTGTGAAATGAATGCACATATCAGAGAATAGGTTCTTGGAACGTTTCTTTCTGGATTTTATTTGAGGATATTGCATTTTTCACCATAGTCTTCAATGCGCTCGGAAAATCACCTTTCCAGCTTTACAGGAACAGAGTTCAACCACTGCCTTATGAGAAAAGAGGTCTAACTCCCTGCATGGAATGCACATATCACAAAGCAGTTTCTCAGAAAGCTTCTCAAAAGTTTTTCTCTGAAGATATTTCCTCTTTCACCATAGGACTGAATGTGCATCCAAATCTCCCTTCATAAATCCATCCATGATGGAGTTTCAAAACTGCGTACTGTAAAGAATGTTTTATCTATGTGAGGTGAATAAACTTATCTATTACAAAGCAGTTTCACACAAAGCTTCTTTCCAGTTTTAGTGTGAGGATATTTCCTTTTTCACCATATCCGTGCATGTACTCTCGAATGTCCCTTGCTAGTTTTGTCTCCAAAAGGGATTCCCCAATCTTCTATGAGAAGAAAAGTGTAACTCTGTGAGTGGAATGCACACGTCACAATGCAGTTCCTCAGAAAGCTTCTCTCCAGTTTCTATCTGAAGATATTTCCCTTTTGAACATAAGCCTCAAAGCGCTCCCGAATATCCCTTAGCAGAGTAAACTAAAACAGTGTTAGAATACTGCTGAATGGGAGGGGGCAGAGCAAGATGGCCAAATAGGAACAGCTCCAATCTCCAACTCCCAGCGCGAGCGACACAGAGGACCGGTGATTTCTGCGTTTTCAACTGAGGTACTGGAGTCGTCTCACTGGGGAGTGCCGGACAGTCGGTGCTGGTCAGCTGCTGCAGCCTGAACAGCGAGAGCTGAAGCAGGGCAAGGCATCGCCTCACCTGGGAGGCTCAAGGGGGAAGGGAGTCCCTTTTCCTAGCCAGGGGAACTGAGACACACAACACCTGGAGAATCAGGTAACTCCCACCCCATTACCGTGCTTTAAGCAAATGGGCACACCAGAAGGATATATCCCTCACCTGGCCAGGAGGGTCCCACGCCCACGGAGCCTCCCTCATTGCTAGCACAGCAGTCTGCGGCGATCTAGCCACAGGGCAGCAGCGAAGATGGGGGAGGGGCGCCCGCCATTGCTGATGCTTAAGTAGGTAAACAAAGCCACTGGGAAGCTCGAACTGGGTGGAGCTCACAGCAGCTCAAGGAAACCTGCCTGTCTCTATAGACTCCACCTCTGGGGGCAGGGTTCAGGTTAAAAAAACAACAACAACAACAGGGGAAGCAGCAGAGGCCGGAGCAGACGTGAACGACTCTGTCTGACAGCTTTGAAGAGAGCAGTGGATCTCCCAACACGGAGGTTGAGATCTGAGAACGGACAGACTGCCTGCTCAAGTGGGTCCCTGAACCCTGAGTAGCCTAATTGGGAGACATCCCCCACTAGGGGCAGTCTGACATCCCACACGTCACAGGGTGGAGTACACCCCTGAGAGGAAGCTTTCAAAGGAAGAATCAGACAGGTACACTCGCTGTTCAGCAATATTCTATCTTCTGCAACCACTGCTGCTGATACCCACGCAAACAGGGTCTGGAGTGGACCTCAAGGAATCTCCAACAGACTTATAGCTGAGGGTCCTGACGGTCAGACGGAAAACTATCAAACAAGAAGGACACCTATACCAAAACCCCATCAGTACGTCACCATCATCAAAGACCAGAGACAGATAAAACCACAAAGATGGGGAAAAGCAGGGCAGAAAAGCTGGAAATTGAAAAAATCAGAGCGCATCTCCCCCTGCAAAGGAGCACAGCCCATCGCCAGCAACGGATCAAGCTGGTCAGAGAATGACTTTGACGAGATGAGAGAAGAAGGCTTCAGTCCATCAAACTTCTCAGAGCTAAAGGAGGAATTACGTACCCAGCACAAAGAAACTAAAAATCTTGAAAAAAGAGTGGAAGAATTGACAGCTAGACTAATTAATGCAGAGAAGATCATAAACGAAATGACAGAGATGAAAATCATGACACGAGAAATACGTGACAAATGCACAAGCTTCAGTAACCGACTCGATCAACTAGAAGAAAGAGTATCAGCAATTGAGGATCAAACGAATGAAATGAAGCCAGAAGAGAAACCAAAAGAAAAAAGAAGAAAAAGAAATGAACAAAGCCTGCAAGAAGTATGGGATTATGTAAAAAGACCAAATCTACGTCTGATTGGGGTGCCTGAAAGTGAGGGGGAAAATGGTACCAAGTTGGAAAACACTCTTCAGGATATCATCCAGGAGAACTTCCCCAACCTAGTAGGGCAGGCCAACATTCAAATTCAGGAAATACAGAGAACGCCACAAAGATACTCCTCCAGAAGAGCAACGCCAAGACACATAATTGCCGGATTCACCAAAGTTGAAATGAAGGAAAAAATCTTAAGGGCAGCCAGAGAGGAAGGTCGGGATACCCACAAAGGGAAGCCCATCAGACTAACAGCAGATCTCTCGGCAGAAACTCTACAAGCCAGAAGAGAGTGGGGGCCAATATTCAACGTTCTTAAAGAAAAGAATTTTCAACCCAGAATATCATATCCAGCCAAACTAAGTTTCATAAGTGAAGGAGAAATAAAATCTTTTACAGATAAGCAAATGCTTAGATTTTGTCACCACCAGGCCTGCCTTACAAGAGACCCTGAAGGAAGCCCTAAACATGGAAAGGAACAACCGGTACCAGCCATTGCAAAAACAGGCCAAAATGTAAAGACCATCAAGGTTAGGAAGAAACTGCATCAACTAACGAGCAAAATAACCAGTTAATATCATAATGGCAGGATCAAGTTCACACATAACAATATTAACCTTCAATGTAAATGGACTAAATGCTCCAATTAAAAGACACAGACTGGCAAACTGGATAAAGAGTCAAGACTCATCAGTCTGCTATATTCAGGAGACCCATCTCACATGCAGAGACATACATAGGCTCAAAATAAAGGGATGGAGGAAGTTCTACCAAGCAAATGGAGAACAAAAAAAAGCAGGGGTTGCAGTCCTAGTCTCTGATAAAACAGACTTTAAACCATCAAAGATCAAAAGAGACAAAGAAGGCCATTACATAATGGTAAAGGGATCAATTCAACAGGAAGAGCTAACTCTCCTAAATATATATGCACCCAATACAGGAGCACCCAGATTCATAAAGCAAGTCCTTGGAGACTTACAAAGAGACTTAGACTCCCATACAATCATAATGGGAGACTTCAACACTCCACTGTCAACATTAGACAGATCAACGAGACAGAAAGTTAACAAGGATATCCATGAACTGAACTCATCTCTGCACCAAGTGGACGTAATAGACATCTATAGAACTCTCCACCCCAAATCAACAGAATATACATTCTTCTCAGCACCACATCGCACTTATTCCAAAATTGACCACATAATTGGAAGTAAAGCACTCCTCAGCAAATGTACAAGAACAGAAATTATAACAAACTGTCTCTCAGACCACAGTGCAATCAAACTAGAACTCAGGACTAAGAAATTCAATCAAAACTGCTCAACTACATGGAAACTGAACAACCTGCTCCTGAATGACTACTGGGTACATAATGAAATGAAGGCAGAAATAAAGATGTTCTTTGAAACCAATGAGAACAAAGATACAACATACCAGAATCTCTGGGACACATTTAAAGCAGTGTGTAGAGGGAATTTATAGCACTAAATGCCCACAAGAGAAAGCAGGAAAGATCTAAAATTGACACTCTAACATCACAATTAAAAGAACTAGAGAGGCAAGAGCAAACACATTCAAAAGCTAGCAGAAGGCAAGAAATAACTAAGATCAGAGCAGAACTGAAGGAGATAGATACACGAAAACCCTCCAAAAAATCAATGAATCCAGGAGTTGGTTTTTTGAAAAGATCAACAAAACTGACAGATCGCTAGCAAGACTAATAAAGAAGAAAAGAGAGAGGAATCAAATAGATGCAATAAAAATGAAAAAGGGGATATCACCACCAACCCCACAGAAATACAAACTACCATCAGAGAATACTATAAACACCTCTACGCAAATCAACTAGAAAATCTAGAAGAAATGGATAATTTCCTGGACACTTACACTCTCCCAAGAATGAACCAGGAAGAAGTTGAATCCCTGAATAGACCAATAGCAGGCTCTGAAATTGAGGCAACCATTAATAGTCTACCCACCAAAAAAAGTCCAGGACCAGATGGATTCACAGCTGAATTCTACCAGAGGTACAAGGAGGAGCTGGTACCATTCCTTCTGAAACTATTCCAATCAATAGAAAAAGAGGGAATCCTCCCTAACTCTTTTTATGAGGCCAACATCATCCTGATACCAAAGCCTGGCAGAGACACAACAAAAAAAGAGAATTTTAGACCAATATCCCTGATGAACATCGATGCAAAAATTCTCAATAAAATACTGGCAAACCGGATTCAGCAGCACATCAAAAAGCTTATCCACCATGATCAAGTGGGCTTCATCCCTGGGATGCAAGGCTGGTTCAACATTCGCAAATCAATAAACGTAATCCAGCATATAAACAGAACCAAAGACAAGAACCACATGATTATCTCAATAGATGCAGAAAAGGCTTTTGACGAAATTCAACAGCCCTTCATGCTAAAAACGCTCAATAAATTTGGTATTGATGGAACGTACCTGAAAATAATAAGAGCTATTATAACAAGCCCACAGCTAATATCACACTGAATGGGCAAAAACTGGAAAAATTCACTTTGAAAACTGGTACAAGACAGGGATGCCCTCTCTTACCACTCCTATTCAACATAGGGTTGGAAATTCTGGCTAGCGCAATCAGGCAAGAGAAAGAAATCAAGGGTATCCAGTTAGGAAAACAAGAAGTCAAACTGTCCCTGTTAGCAGATGACTTGATTGTATGTTTAGAAAACCCCATCGTCTCAGCCCAAAATCTCCTTAAGCTGATAAGCAACTTCAGCAAAGTCTCAGGATACAAAATTAATGTGCAAAAATCCCGAGCATTCTTATACACCAGTAACAGACAAACAGAGAGCCAAATCAGGAATGAACTTCCATTCACAATTGCTTCAAAGAGAATAAAATAC
Organism: Trachypithecus francoisi; assembly: GCF_009764315.1. Lineage (NCBI taxonomy): Eukaryota > Metazoa > Chordata > Mammalia > Primates > Cercopithecidae > Trachypithecus > Trachypithecus francoisi. The sequence goes on along the minus strand of NW_022681472.1, from coordinate 340,709 downwards.
CTAGGAATCCAACTTACAAGGGATGTAAAGGACCTCTTCAAGGAGAACTACAAACCACTGCTCAGTGAAATCAAAGAGGACACAAACAAATGGAAGAACATACCATGCTCATGGATAGGAAGAATCAATATTGTGAAAATGGCCATACTGCCCAAAGTTATTTATAGATTCAATGCCATCCCCATCAAGCTACCAATGAGTTTCTTCACAGAATTGGAAAAACTGCTTTAAAGTTCATATGGAACCAAAAAAGAACCCACATTGCCAAGACAATCCTAAGTCAACAGGACAAAGCTGGAGGCATCATGCTACCTGACTTCAAACTATACTACAAGGCTACAGTAACCAAAACAGCATGGTACTGGTACCAAAACAGAGATATAGACCAATGGAACAGGACAGAGTCCTCAGAAATAATACCACACATCTACAGCCATCTGATCTTTGACAAACCTGAGAGAAACAAGAAATAGGGAAAGGACTCCCTATTTAATAAATGGTGCTGGGAAAACTGATTAGCTATAAGTAGAAAGCTGAAACTGGATCCTTTCCTTACTCCTTATACGAAGATTAATTCAAGATGGATTAGAGACTTAAATGTTAGACCTAATACCATAAAAACCCTAGAAGAAAATCTAGGTAGTACCATTCAGGACATAGGCATGGGCAAGGACTTCATGTCTAAAACACCAAAAGCAACGGCAGCAAAAGCCAAAATTGACAAATGGGATCTAATTAAACTAAAGAGCTTCTGCACAGCAAAAGAAACTACCATCAGAGTGAACAGGCAACCTACAGAATGGGAGAAAATTTTTGCAACCTACTCATCTGACAAAGGGCTAATATCCATAATGTACAAAGAACTCAAACAAATTTACAAGAAAAAAACAAACAACCCCATCAAAAAGTGGGGAAAGGATATGAACAGACATTTCTCAAAAGAAGACATCCATACAGCCAACAGACACATGAAAAAATGCTCGTCATCACTCGCCATCAGAGAAATGCAAGTCAAAAACACAATGAGATACCATCTCACACCAGTTAGAATGGCAATCATTCAAAAATCAGGAAACAGCAGTTGTTGGAGAAGATGTGGAGAAATAGGAACACTTTTACACTGTTGGTGGGATTGTAAACTAGTTCAACCATTATGGAAAACAGTATGGCGATTCCTCATGGATCTAGAACTAGATGTACCATATGACCCAGCCATCTCAATACTGGGTATATACCCAAAGGATTATAAATTATTCTACTATAAAGACACATGCACACGTATGTTTATTGCAGCACTATTCACAATAGCAAAGACTTGGAATCAACCCAAATGTCCATCTGTGACAGACTGGATTAAGAAAATGTGGCACATATACACCATGGAATACTATGCAGCCATCAAAAAGGATGAGTTTGCGTCCTTTGTAGGGACATGGATGCAGCTGGAAACCATCATTCTTAGCAAACTATCACAAGAAGAGAAAACCAAACACCGCATGTTCTCAGTCATAGGTGGGAACTGAACAATGAGATCACTTGGACTCAGGAAAGGGAACATCACACACTGGGGCCTATCACGGGGAGGGGGGAGGGGGGAGGGATTGCATTGGGGAGTTATACAAGATATAAATGATGAATTGATGGGTGCTGACGAGTTGATGGGTGCAGCACACCAACATGGCACAAATATACGTATGTAACAAACCTGCACGTTATGCACATGTACCCTAGAACATAAAGTATAATTTAAAAAAAAAAAAAGAATACTGCTGAATGAAAAGAGAAGCTTAACTTTGTGAGTGGAATTCACTTTACACAGAGTACTTTCAGTGAAAGCTTTCTTCTGGTTTTCATCGGAGGGTGTTTCTTTTTCAGCATATTCTTAAGAGCATTCCCAAAAGTCTTTCTCAGGTACCACAGAAAGAGTGATTTCAAAGTGTTCAATCCAAAGAATGATTTGACTCTATGAGATGAATAAAAACATCACAAACCAGTTGCTCAGAAAGCTTCTCTCCTGTTTTCAATGGAAGACATTTCCTTGCTCACCACAGGCTTCTGGGGGCCAATTACTATCCCTTTCCAGATTCCTGAAAGACAAAGTTTCTAAACTGAGCAACGTAGAGTAAGGTTTAAATCTGTGAAACGAATGCATATATCACAGAACGGTTTCTTGGAATGCTTCTTTCTGGGTTTTTTATGATTATATTTCACTTTTCACCATAGTCTTGATGGCGCTCCGAAATATCACTTTTTCAGTTTTAAAGGAACAGTATTCAAACATTGCCTTATGAGAAAAGAGGTGTAACTCCCTGAATGGAATGCACACATCACAAAGCAGTTTCTCAGAAACCTTCTCTCCAGTTTTTATGTGAAGATATTTCCTTTTTCACCATAGGCCCAAATGTGATCCCGAATATCCCTTCGCGGATCCATCCATGACGGAGTTTCCAGCTGCGTAATGTAAAGAAAGCTTTATTTATGTGACATGAATAAATATAGCAAAAAGCAGATTCACAGAAAGCTTCTTTCTAGTTTTTACCTGAAGATATTTCTTTTTTCACCATAGTCCTGAATGTGCTTCCTAATGTCCCTTCACGAGTCTGTGCATGAAAGAGTTTCCAGGTTGTGTAATGTAAAGAAAGCTTTATCTATGTGAGATGAATAAACATGGCAAAAAGCAGATTCACATAAAACTTTTTTCCAGATTTTATCTGAAGATATATCTTTTTAAATCATAAGCGTTAATATGCCCCCGGATATCAATTGATATCTTTTTCACCAAAAGAGTCTCCCTGATGCTGTATGAGAAGAGAGTTATAACACTGTGAGTGCAATACACACGTCACAAAGCAGTTCCTCGGAAAGCTTCTCTCCAGTTACTATCTGAACATATTTCCTTTTTCACCGTAAGCCTCAAAGCGTTCCCGAAATCCCTTTGCACGCTAAACATAAACAGTTTTTTAAAACTTCTCAATGAAAAGAGAAGCTTAGCTGAGTAAAAGGAATTCACATGACACATAGCAGTTTCACAGAAAGCTTCCTTTTGGTTGTTATCTGAAGATATTTCTTTCTCCATATTCTAAAGAGTGTTCTCAATTATCCTTCCTCAGATTCCACAGAAACAGTGATTTCAAACTGGTCAATCCAAAGAATGGTTTATCTCCATGAGATGAGTACACACATCACAGAGCAGTTGCTCAGAAAGTTTCTCTCCAGTTTTCATTGGAAGACATTTCCTTTCTCACCACAGGCCTCTGGGAGCCATTTAATATCCCTCTGCAGATTCCTCAAAAACAGAGTTTCCAAACTGGGCAAGTAGAATAAGCTTTAAGTCTGTGAAATGAATGCATGCATCAGAGAGCAGTTTCTTGGAACGCTTCTTTCTGTGTTTTATTTGAGGATACTTCACTTTTCATCGTAAACTTCAATGCGCTCTGAAATATCACTTTTTCGGTTTTACAGGAACACTGTTCCAACACTGCCTTCTGAGAAAAGGCGTATAATTCCCTGAGTGGAATGCACGCATTGCAAAGCAGTTTCTGAGAAAGCTTCTCTGCAGTTTTTATCTGAAGATATTTCCTTCTTCACCATAGGCCTGAATGTGCTCCCGAAGGTCTCTTCGCAGATCCGTCTGTGACGGAGTTTCAAATTGTGCAATATAAAGAAAGTTTTATTCATGTGAAATGAATAGACATATGTATCACAAAGCAGTTTCACAGAAAGCTTCTTTCCAGTTGTGGTCTGAGGATATTTCATTTTTCACCATAGCTGTCCATATACTCCTGAATGTCCCTTGGTAGCATTTTCTCCTAAAGACATGTCCCAATCCTCAATGAGAAGAATGGTGTAACTCCTTTAATGGAATGCACACGCCACAAAGCAACTCCTCAGAAAGCTTCTCTCCAGTTTATATCTGAAGATATTTCCGTTATCACCATAAGCCTCAATAGCTTCTGAATATCCATTTGCAGACTAAACAAAAAAAGTGTTAGAATAGTGCTCAATGAAATGAGAAGCTTAACTGTGTGAGTGGAATTCACAAGACACAGGGCAGTTTCACAGAAAGTTTCCTTCTGGTTTTTATCAGAAGATATTCCTTTTTTGCATTTTCTAAAGAGTGTTTCCAAATGTTCCTTCTCAGGTTTCACAGAAACAGTGATTTGAAACTGATCATCCAAAGAATGATTTAACTCTATGAGATGAATACACAAATCACAAAGCAGTTGCTCCAAAAGCTTCTCTCCAGTTTTCAACAGAAGATATTTCCTTGCTCACTACAGGCTTCTGGGCGAGACTTAATATTCCTTCGCAGATTACTCAAAGACAGAGTTTCCAAACTGAGCAATGTACAGTAAACTTTAACTCTTTGAAATGAATGCACATGTCAGAGAGTAGTTTATTTATTTATTTATTTATTTATTTACTTTTTTTATTATACTTTAAGTTCTAGGGTACATGTGCATAACGTTTATATCATGTATAACTCCCCAATGCAATCCCTCCCCCCTCTCCCCTCCCCCTGATAGGCCCCAGTGTGTGATGTTCCCCTTCCCGAGTCCAAGTGATCTCATTGTTCACTTCCCACCTATGAGTGAGAACATGTGGTGTTTAGTTATCTCTTCTTGTGATAGTTTGCTAAGAATGATGGTTTCCAGCTGCATCCATGTCCCTACAAAGGACGCAAACTCATCCTTTTTGATGGCTGCATAGTATTCCATGGTGTATATGTGCCACATTTTCTTAATCCAGTCTGTCACAGATGGACATTTGGGTTGATTCCAAGTCTTTGCTATTGTGAATAGTGCCGCAATAAACATACGTGTGCATGTGTCTTTGTAGTAGAGTAATTTATAATCCTTTGGGTATATACCCAGTAGTGGGATGGCTGGGTCATATGGTACATCTAGTTCTAGATCCTTGAGGAATCGCCATACTGTTTTCCATATGGTTGAACTAGTTTACAATCCACCAACAGTGTAAAAGTGTTCCTATTTCTCCACATCTCTCCAACAACTGCTGTTTCCTGATTTTTGAATGATTGCCATTCTAACTGGTGTGAGATGGTATCTCATTGTGTTTTGACTTGCATTTCTCTGATGGCGAGTGATGACGAGCATTTTTTCATGTGTCTGTTGGCTGTATGGATGTCTTCTTTTGAGAAATGTCTGTTCATATCCTTTCCCCACTTTTTGATGGGGGTTTGTTTTTTTTCTTGTAAATTTGTTTGAGTTCTTTGTACATTATGGATATTAGCCCTTTGTCAGATGAGTAGGTTGCAAAAATTTTCTCCCATTCTGTAGGTTGCCTGTTCACTCTGATGGTAGTTTCTTTTGCTGTGCAGAAGCTCTTTAGTTTAATTAGATCCCATTTGTCAATTTTGGCTTTTGCTGCCGTTGCTTTTGGTGTTTTAGACATGAAGTCCTTGCCCATGCCTATGTCCTGAATGGTACTACCTAGATTTCTTCTAGGGTTTTTATGGTATTAGGTCTAACATTTAAGTCTCTAATCCATCTTGAATTAATTTTCGTATAAGGGGTAAGGAAAGGATCCAGTTTCACCTTTCTACTTATGGCTAGCCAATTTTCCCAGCACCATTTATTAAATAGGGAATCCTTTCCCCATTTCTTGTTTTGTCAGGTTTGTCAAAGATCAGATGGCTGTAGATGTGTGGTATTATTTCTGAGGACTCTGTTCTGTTCCATTGGTCTATTTCTCTGTTGTGGTACCAGTACCATGCTGTTTTGGTTACCATAGCCTTGTAGTATAGGAAGTCAGGTAGCGTGACGCCTCCAGCTTTGTCCTTTTGACCTAGGATTGTCTTGGAAATGCGGGCTCTTTTTTGGTTCCATATGAACTTTAAAGCCGTTTTTTCAATTCTGTGAAGAAAGTCATTGGTAGCTTGATGGGGATGGCATTGAATCTGTAAATAACCTTGGCAGTATGGCATTTTCACGATATTGATTCTTCCTATCCATGAGCATGGTATGTTCTTCCATTGTTAGTGTCCTCTTTGATTTCACTGAGCAGTGTGTTGTTCTCCTTGAAGAGGTCCTTTACATCCCTTGTAAGCTGGATTCTAGGTATTTTATTCTCTTTGAAGCAATTGTGAATGGAAGTTCATTCATGATTTGGCTCTCTGCTTCTCTGTTACTGGTGTATAAGAATGCTCGGGATTTTTGCACATTAATTTTGTATCCTGAGACTTTGCTGAAGTTGCTTATCAGCTTAAGGAGATTTTGGGCTGAGACGATGGGGTTTTCTAAATATACAATCATGTCATCTGCAAACAGGAACAATTTGACTTCTTCTTTTCCTAACTGGATACCCTGATTTCTTTCTCTTGCCTGATTGCCCTAGCCAGAACTTCCAACACTATGTTGAATAGGAGTGGTGAGAGAGGGCATCCCTGTCTGTGCCAGTTTTCAAAGGGAATTTTTCCAGTTTTTGCCCATTCAGTATGATATTAGCTGTGGGTTTGTCGTAAATAGCTCTTATTATTTTGAGGTACGTTCCATCAATACCGAATTTATTGAGCGTTTTTAGCATAAAGGGCTGGTGAATTTTGTCAAAAGCCTTTTCTGCATCTATTGAGATAATCATGTGGTTCTTGTCTTTGGTTCTGTTGATATGCTGGATTACGTTTATTGATTTGCGAATGTTGAACCAGCCTTGCATCCCAGGGATGAAGCCCACTTGATCATGGTGGATAAGCTTTTTGATGTGCTGCTGAATCCGGTTGCCAGTATTTTATTGAGAATTTTTGCATCGAGGTTCATCAGGGATATTGGTCTAAAATTCTCTTTTTTTGTTGTGTCTCTGCCAGGCTTTGGTATCAGGATGATGTTGGCCTCATAAAATGAGTTAGGGAGGATTCCCTCTTTTTCTATTGATTGGAATAGTTCAGAGGAATGGTACCAGCTCCTCCTTTTACCTCTGGTAGAATTCAGCTGTGAATCCATCTGGTCCTGGACTTTTTTTGGTGGGTAGACTATTAATGGTTGCCTCAATTTCAGAGCCTGTTATTGGTCTATTCAGGGATTCAACTTCTTCCTGGTTCATTCTTGGGAGAGTGTAAGTGTCCAGGAAATTATCCATTTCTTCTAGATTTTCTAGTTGATTTGCGTAGAGGCATTTATAGTATTCTCTGATGGTTGTTTGTATTTCTGTGGGGTCGGTGGTGATATCCCCTTTATCATTTTTTAGTGCGTCTATTTGATTCCTCTCTCTTTTCTTCTTTATTAGTCTTGCTAGCGGTCTGTCAATTTTGTTGATCTTTTCAAAAACCAACTCCTGGATTCATTGATTTTTTGGAGGGTTTTTTATGACTCTATCTCCTTCAGTTCTGCTCTGATCTTAGTTATTTCTTGCCTTCTGCTAGCTTTTGAATGTGTTTGCTCTTGCCTCTCTAGTTCTTTTAATTGTGATGTTAGAGTGTCAATTTTAGATCTTTCCTGCTTTCTCTTGTGGGCATTTAGTGCTATAAATTTCCCTCTACACACTGCTTAAATGTGTCCCAGAGATCTGGTATGTTGTATCTTTGTTCTCATTGGTTTCAAAGAACATCTTTATTTCTGCTTTCATTTCGTTATGTACCCAGTAGTCATTCAGGAGCAGGTTGTTCAGTTTCCGTGTAGTTGAGCAGTTTTGATTGAGTTTCTTAGTCCTGAGTTCTAGTTTGATTGCACTGTGGTCTGAGAGACAGTTTGTTATAATTTCTGTTCTTGTACATTTGCTGAGGAGTGCTTTACTTCCAATTATGTGGTCAATTTTGGAATAAGTGCGATGCGGTGCTGAGAAGAATATATATTCTGTTGATTTGGGGTGGACAGTTCTATAGATGTCTATTAGGTCCGCTTGGTGCAGAGATGAGTTGAATTCCTGGATATCCTTGTTAACTTTCTGTCTCGTTGATCTGTCTAATGTTGACAGTGGAGTGTTGAAGTCTCCCATTATTATTGTATGGGAGTCTAAGTCTCTTTGTAAGTCTCTAAGGACTTGCTTTATGAATCTGGGTGCTCCTGTATGGGTGCATATATATTTAGGAGAGTTAGCTCTTCCTGTTGAATTGATCCCTTTACCATTATGTAATGGCCTTCTTTGTCTCTTTTGATCTTTGATGGTTTAAAGTCTGTTTTATCAGAGACTAGGATTGCAACCCCTGCTTTTTTTTGTTCTCCATTTGCTTGGTAGATCTTCCTCCATTCCTTTATTTTGAGCCTATGTATGTCTCTGCATGTGAGATGGGTCTCCTGAATACAGCAGACTGATGGGTCTTGACTCTTTATCCAGTTTGCCAGTCTGTGTCTTTTAATTGGACCATTTAGTCCATTGACATTTAAGGTTAATATTGTTATGTGTGAACTTGATCCTGTCATGATGATATTAACTGGTTATTTTGCTCATTAGTTGATGCAGTTTCTTCCTAACCTTGATGGTCTTTACATTTTGGCCTGTTTTTGCAATGGCTGGTACCAGTTGTTCCTTTCCATGTTTAGGGCTTCCTTCAGGGTCTCTTGTAAGGCGGGTCTGGTGGTGACAAAATCTCTAAGCATTTGCTTATCTGTAAAGGATTTTATTTCTCCTTCACTGATGAAACTTAGTTTGGCTGGATATGAAATTCTGGGTTGAAAATTCTTTTCTTTAAGAACGTTGAATATTGGCCCCCACTCTCTCTGGCTTGTAGAGTTTCTGCCGAGAGATCTGCTGTTAGTCTGATGGGCTTCCCTTTATGGGTAACCCGACCTTTCTCTGTGGCTGCCCTTAAGATTTTTTCCTTCATTTCAACTTTGGTGAATCTGGCAATTATGTGTCTTGGAGTTGCTCTTCTGGAGGAGTATCTTTGTGGCGTTCTCTGTATTTCCTGAATTTGAATGTTGGCCTGCCCTACTAGGTTGGGGAAGTTCTCCTGGATGATATCCTGAAGAGTGTTTTCCAACTTGGTACCATTTTCCCCCTCACTTTCAGGCACCCCAATCAGACGTAGATTTGTCTTTTACATAATCCCATACTTCTTGCAGGCTTTGTTCATTTCTTTTCCTTCTTTTTTCTTTTGGTTTCTCATCTGGCTTCATTTCATTCGTTTGATCCTCAATCGCTGATACTCTTTCTTCCAGTTGATCGAGTCGGTTACTGAAGCTTGTGCATTTGTCACGTATTTCTCCTGTCATGGTTTTCATCTCTGTCATTTCGTTTATGATCTTCTCTGCATTAATTAGTCTAGCTGTCAATTCTTCCACTCTTTTTTCAAGATTTTTAGTTTCTTTGCGCTGAGTACGTAATTCCTCCTTTAGCTCTGAGAAGTTTGATGGGCTGAAACCTTCTTCTCTCATCTCGTCAAAGTCATTCTCTGACCAGCTTCGATTCGTTGCTGGCGATGGGCTGCGCTCCTTTGCAGGGGGAGATGCGCTCTTATTTTTTGAATTTCCAGCTTTTCTGCCCTGCTTCTTCCCCATCTTTGTGGTTTTATCTGTCTCTGGTCTTTGATGATGGTGACGTACTGATGGGGTTTTGGTGTAGGTGTCCTTCCTGTTTGATAGTTTTCCATCTAACAGTCAGAAGGACTGTCTGTTGGTCTGTTTGAGATTGCTTGAGGTCCACTCCAGACCCTGTTTGCCTGGGTATCAGCAGCAGAGGTTGCCGAAGATAGAATATTGCTGAACAGCGAGTGTGCCTGTCTGATTCTTCCTTTTGAAGTTTCCTCTCAGGGATGACTCCACCCTGTGAGGTGTGGGGTGTCAGACTGCCCCTAGTGGGCGATGTCTCCCAGCTAGGCTACTCAGGGGTCAGGGACCCACCTGAGCAGGCAGTCTGTCCGTTCTCGGATCTCAACCTCCGCGTTGGGAGATCCATGGCTCTCCCCAAAACTGTCAGACAGAGTCATTCGCCTCTGCACCGGCCCCCACTGCTTTCCCTATTGGACCTCAGCTGTGGGCTGTCCCCAGAGGTGGAGTCTACAGAGACAGGCATGTTTCCTTGAGCTGCTGTGAGCTCCACCCAGTTCGAGCTTCCCAGCAGCTTTGTTTACCTACTTAAGCCTCAGCAATGGTGGGCGCCCCTCCACCAGCCTGGCTGCTACCTTGCGGATAGATCGCCGCAGACTGCTGTGTTAGCAGTGAGGGAGGCTCCGTGGGCGTGGGACCCTCCGGCCAGGTTGGGATATATTCTCCTGGTGTGCCTGATTCCTTAAAGCGCAGTCTTGGGGTGGGAGTTACCCGATTTTCCAGGTGTTATGTGTCTCAGTTCCCCTGGCTAGGAAAACGGATTTCCTTCCCCCTTGCGCTTCCAGGTGAGGTGATGCCTCGCCCTGCTTCAGCTCACGCTGGTCAGGCTGCAGCAGCTGAGCAGCACCGATTGTCTGGCACTCCCTAGAGAGATGACCCCAGTACTTCAGTTGAAAATGCAGAAATCACCTGTCTTCTGTGTCACTCGCGCTGGGAGTTGGAGACTGGAGCTGTTCCTATTCGGCCATCTTGCTCCGCCCCGAGAGTAGTTTCTTGGAACGCTTTTTTCTGGGTGTTATTTCAGGATATTTCACTTTTCACCTAGTCTTCAATGCACTCCAAAATATCACTTTTTGGTTTTGAAGGAACAGTGTTCAAACACTGCCTTATGAGAAAAGAGGTATAACTGCGTGAGAGGAATGCATACATCAGAAAGTGATTTCTTAGAAAGTTTCTCTCTGGTTCTTATCTGAAGATACTTCTTTTTCCACCATAGTCCAGAAAGTGCTCCCGAATGTAACTTCGTGAATCCATCCATGATGGAGTTTCTAAGCAACGTAAGGTAAAGAAAATTCTACATGTATAAGAGCAATAAACGTAGCAAAAAGCAGATTCACATAAAATTTCTTTCCAGTTTTCATCTGAAGATGTTTCCTTTTTCACCATATTCCTGAATGTGCTCCAGAATGTCCCTCTCGGATCCATCCACGACAGAGTTTCCAAGCTGAGGAATGTAAAGAAAGCTTTTTTATGTGAGATGAATACACACAGCACAGAGCAGTATCACAGAAAGCTTCTATTGAGATTTTGTCGGTGGCTATTTCCCTTTTCACCGTAGGCGTCAATATGCTCCCAGATATCCCTTGGTATCTTTTTCTCCAAAAGGGTTTCACCAATGCTGTTTGAGAAGAGAGGTATAATACTATGAGTGGAATGCACACATCACAAAGCAATTCCTCGGAAAGCTTCTCTCCAGTTTCTATCTAAACATATTTCCTTTTTCCACATAAGCCTCAAAGCGCTCCTGAATAACTCTTTGCATGCTAAACATAAACAGTGTTTGAAAACTGCTGAATGAAAAGGGAAGCTTAAATGAGCGAGAGGAATTCACATGACATACAGCAGTTTCACAGAAGGCTTCCTTCTGGTTTTTATCTGAGGATATTTCTTTCTCCGTATTCTAAATAGCGTTCCCAAATGTCCTTCCTCAGATTCCACAGAAACAGTGATTTTAAACTGCTCAATCCAAAGAATGGTTTAACTCTATGAGATGAATACACACATCACAAAGCAGTTGCTCAGAAAGCTTCTCTCTAGTTTTCATCAGAAGATATTTCCTTGCTCACCACAAGCTTCTAGTCGAAACTAAATATCCTTTGGCAGATACCTCAAAGACAGAGTTTCCAAACTGGGCAACGTAGAGTAACCTTTGATGCTGTGAAATCGATGTGCATTTCAGAGAGCAGTTTCTTGGAACATTTCTTTGTGGGTTTTATTTGAGGATATTAGCTTTTCACCACATTCCTCAATGCACTCCGAAATATCATTTTTTCCGTTTTACAGGAATAGTGTTGAAACACTGCCTTATGAGAAAAGAGGTATAACTCCCTGAGTGGAATGCACACATCACATAGCAGTTTCTCCGAAAGCTTCTCTCCAGTTTTTAGATGAAGATATCTCCTTTTTCTCCATAGTACAGAACGTGCTTCTGAATGTCCCTTCACGAATCCATCCATGACGGAGTTTCCAAATATCATAATATAAAGAAAGTTTTATCTATGTGAGATGAATAAACATATCTAACACAAAGTAGTTTTACAGAAAGCTTCTTTCCAGTTTTTTCTCTGAGAATATTTTCTTTTTCACCATAGCCATCCATATACTCTCAAATGTCCCTGGGTAGCTTTTTCTCAAAAACGGATTCCCCAATCCTCTATGAGAAGAAAGGTATAACTCTGTGATTGGAATGCACACATCACAAAGCAGTTCCTAGGAAAGCTTCTCTCCATTTTCTATCTGAAGATACTTCTGTTTTCACCATAAGCCTCAAAGTGTTCCCGAATATTCCTCTCAGACTAAGCAAAAACCCCGTTAGAACACTGCTCAATGAAAAGAGAAGCTGAACTGAGCGAGTAGAATCACACAATGCAGAGTAGCTTCACAGAAAGCCTCCTTCTGGTTTTTATCTGAGGATATCTCCATAATCTAAAGACCATTACCAAATATCCTTCCACAGATTCCACAGAAACAGTGATTACAAACTGCTCAATCCAAAGAATGATTTACTCTATGAGATGAATACACACATAACAAAGCAGTTGCTCAGAAATCTTCTCTACAGTTTTCATTGGAAGACATTTCCTTGCTCACTAGAGACCGCTCAGTGACACTTAATATCCTTTTGCAGATTCCTCAGAGAAAGAGATTCCAAACTGGGCAATGTAGAGAAAGGTTTACATCTGTGAAATTAATGCGTATATCAGAGAGCAGTTTCTTGGAACACTTCTTTCTGGCTTTTATTTGAGTATATTTCACTTTTCACTACAGTCTTTCCTGTGCTCTGAAATATCACTTTTCAGTTTTACAGGAGCAGTGCTCAAACTTTGTATTATGAGAAAAGAAGTATAACTCCCTGAGTGGATGGCACACATCACAAAGCGGTATCTCAAAAAGCTTCTCTCCAGGTTTTATCTAAAGATATTTCCTTTTTCACTGTAGGCCTGCATGTGCTCCCGAATGTCCCTTCACGGATCCATCCATGATGGGGATTCCAAACTGCATAATATAAAGAAAATTTTGTCTATGTGAGATGAATAAATATAATTATCACAAAGCAATTTCACAGAAAGCTTCTTTCCAGTTTTTGTCTGAGGATAATTCCTTTTTCACCATAGTCGTCCATATGTTCCTGAATTTTTCTTGGTAACTTTTTCTCCAAAAGGGATTCCCCAATCCTCTATGAGAAGAAAGGGATAACTTTGTGAGCAGAATGCATACGTCACAAAGCAGCTCTTCGGAAAGCTTGCCTCCAATTTTTATCTGAAGATATTTTCGATTTCAATATAATCCTCATAGCGCTCCCAAATATCCCTTTGCAGACTGAACAAAAACAGTGTTAGAATACCGATCAATGAAAACAGAAGCTTAACTGTGTTAGTTGAATTCACATGACACAGGGCAGTTTCACAGAAAGCTTCCTTCTAGTTTTTATCTGAGGGTATTTCTTTTTCAGCGTACTCTTAAGAGAGTTCCCAAATGTCCATTTTCAGGTTCCAAAGAGAGTGATTTCAAACTGCTCAATCCAAAGAATGATTTAAATCTATGAGATGAATACACACATCGCAAAGCTGGTGCTCAGAAAGATTCTCTCCAGTTTTCATCAGAAGACATTTCCTTGCTCACCACAGGCCTCCTGATGACACTTACTATCCCTTCACAGATTCCTGAAAGACAGAGTTTGAAACAGGGCATTGTAGAGTAAGCTTTAACTCAGTGAAATGAATGCACACATCGGAGAGAAGTTTCTTGGAACACTTCTTTCTGGGTTTTATTTGAGGATAGTTCACTTTTCACCATAGTCTTCAACGTGCTCTGAAATATCCCTTTTTCGATTTTACAGGAACAGTGTTCATACGCTGCCTTATGAGAAAAGAGGTATAACTCCTTGAGTGGAATACACACATCAAAAAGCAGTTTTGTCTGAAGCTATTTCGCTTTTCACTTTAGGTGTCAATATGCTCCCGAATATTCCTTGATACCCTTTTCTCCTAAAGGGTTTCCCGACGCTGTATGAGAAGAGAGGCATAACACTGTGAGTGGAATGCACACACCTCAAAGCAGCTCCTTGGAAAGCTTTTCTCTAGTTTCTATCCTAACATATTTCCTTTTTGACCACAAGCCTCAAAGAACTCCCAAATATCCCTATGCACAATAAACATAAACAGTGTTAGAAAACTGCAAAATGAAAAGAGAAGCTTAACTAAGTGATAGGGATTCATATAACACATAGCAGTGTCACAGAAAGCTTCCTTCTGGTTTTTAATCTGAGGATATTTCCTTCTCCATATTCTAAAGAGCATTCCCAAATGTCCTCCCTCAGATTCCACAGAAACTGTTATTTCAAACTGCTCTATCCAAAGAATGATTTAACTTCATGAGATGAGTACACACATCACAAAGGAGTTGCTCAGAAAGCTTTTCTCCACTTTTCAACGGAAGTCATTCCCTTGCTCACCACTGACCTCCGGGCGCCACTTAATATCCCTTTGCAGATTCCTCAAAGACAGAGTTTCCAAACTGGGCAATGTAGAGTAAGCTTTATCTCTGTGATATGAATGCACATATCAGAGAGAGGTTTCTTGAAACGCTTCTTTCTAGGTTTTATTTTAGGATATTTCCCTTTTCACCATAGTCTTCAATGCGTTCCAAAATATCACATTTCCGGTTTTACAGGAACGGTGTTGAAACACTGCCTTATGAAAAAGAGGCATGATTCCTTGAGTGAAATGCACACATCACAAAGCAGTTTCTCATAAAGCTTCTCTTCAGTTTTTTTCTGAAGATATTTCCTTTCTCACCATAGATCTGAATGTGATCCTGAATATCCCTTCGCGGATCCATCTATGACAGATTTTCCACTCTGAGTAATGTAAAGAAAGATTTTTCTATCTGAGATGACCACACATAGCACATAGCAGTTTCACAGAAAGCTTCTCTCCAGTTTTTGTCTGATGCTATTACCCTTTTCACCATAGATGTCAATATACTCCCGAATATACCTTGGTAATATTTTCTCCAAAAGGGTTTCCCCCATGCTGTATGAGAAGAGAGGTTTAACACTGTGAGTGGAATGCACAAGTCACAACAGTTCCTCGGACAGCTTCTCTCCTGTTTTCATCAGAAGAAATTTTCTTTTTTTCCATAGGCCTGAAGGTGTCCCAAATGTCCCTTCGCGGATCCGTTTATGACAGAGTTTCCAAAATACGTAATATAAAGAAAGTTTATCTATGTCAGATGAATAAACATATCTATCACAAAACAGTTTCACAGAAAGCTTCTTTCCAGTTTTTATCTGAGAATATTTCCATTTTCAACATAGCCGTTCATATACTCCCGAATGTCCCTTGGTAGCTTTTTCTCCAAAAGGGATTCCCCAATCTTCTATGAAAAGAAAGGTATAACTTTGTGAGTGGAATGCACACGTCACAAAGCAGCTCGTCAGAAAGCTTCTCTCCAGTTTTTATCTGAGCATATTTCCGTTTTCAACATAAGCCTCAAAGTGCTCCCGAATAGCCCTTCGAAGACTTAACACAGTGTTAGAATACGGCTCAATGAAAAGAGAAGCTTAACTGAGTGAGTGGAATTCACAGGACACAGAGCAGTTTCACAGAAAGCTTCCTTCTGGTTTTTATCTGAGGGTATTTCTTTTTCATCATATTCTAAAGAGTGTTCCCAAATGTCCTTTCTCAGGTGCCAGAGTAACAGTGATTCCAAACTGCTCAATCCAAAGAATGATTTATCTCAATGAGATGAATACACACATCACAAAGCAGTTGCTCAGAAAGCTTCTCTCCAGTTTTCAATGGAAGTCATTTCCTGACACACCACAGTCCTCCAGGCGCCACTTAATATCCCTTCGCAGTTTCCTCAAAGATGGCTTTACCAAACTGGGCAATGTAGAGTAAGCTTTAACTCTGTGAAATGAATGCACATATCACAGAGCAGTTTCTTCGAAAGTTACTTTCTGGGTTTTATTTGAGGATATTTCACTTTTCGCCGTACTCCTCAATGCGCTCTGAAATATCATTTTTTTCTGTTTTACAGGAACAGTGTTCAAACACTGCCTTTTGAGAAAAGAGGTATAACTCCCTGAGTGGAATGCACACATCACAAAACAGTTTCTCAGAAAGCTTCTCTTCGGTTTTTATCTGAAGATATTTCCATTTTCACCATAGTTCTGAATGTGCTCCCAAATGCTCCCTCACAGATCCGTTCATGACAGGGTTTCCAAGCTGCGTAATGTAAAGAAAGTTGTATCTGTGTGAGATGAATACACATATCACAGAGTAGTTTCACAGAAGGCTTCTTTCCAGTTTTTGTCTGAGGCTATTTCCCTTTTCACCAGAGGCGTCAATATGTTCCAGAATATCCCTTGGTACCTATTTCTCCAAAAGGGTTTCCTCAAAGCTGTATGAGAAAAGATGTATCACACTGTGAGTGGAATGCACACGTCACAAAGCTGTTCCTCAGAAATCTTCTCTCCAGTTTCTATCTGAATGTATTTCCTTTTTCACCGTAAGCCTCAAAGCGCTCCCTAATATCCCTTCTCACACTACACAAAAACAGTGTTAGAGTACTGCTCAATGAAAAGAGAAGCTGAACTGTGTGAGTGGAATTCACACGACACAGAGAAGTTTTGCGGAAAGCTTCCTTCTGGTTTTTATCAAAGGATATTTCTTTTTAAGCATTTTCTAAAGAGCGTTCTCAAATATCCTTTGTCAGGTTCCACAGAAACAGTGATTTCAAACTGCTCAATCCCAAGGATGATTTAACTCTATGAGATGAATACACTCATCACAAAGCAGGTACTCAGAAAGCTAACTTCCAGTTTTCAATGGAAGATATTTCCTTGCTCACCACAGGCCTCTGGGGGCCACTTTATGTCCCTTCACAGATTCCTCAAAGACAGTTTCCAAACTGGGCAATGTACAGTAAGCTTTAGCTCTCTGAAATGAATGTACATACCAGGAAACAGTTTTTTGGAACGTTTCTTTGTGGTTTTATTTGATGATATTTCACTTTCTCTGTAGTCTTCAATGAGCTCCGAAATACCACTTTTTTGGTTTTGCAGGAACAGTGTTCAAACACTGCCTTATGAGAAAAGAGGTATAACCACTTAGTGGAATGCACACATCACAAAGCAGTTTCTCAGAAAGCTTCTCTCCAGTTTTATCTGAAGGTATTTCAATTTTCAATATAGTCCTGAAAGTGTTCACGAATGTCCCTTCATGGAAGCGTCCATGGCCTAGTTTCCAAGCTGCGTAATGTAAAAAAAGTTTTAAACACGTGAGATGAGTAAACATATCTATCACAAAGCAGTTTCACACACAGCTTCTTTCCAGTTTTGTTTGAGGATATTTCCATTTCCATCATAGCTGTTCATATATTTCTGAATGTCCCTTGGTAGCTTTCTCTCCGAAAGGGATTCCCCAATCCTCTATGAGATGATAGGTATAACTCTCTGAGAGGAATGCACACGTCACAAAGCAGCTCATCATAAAGTTTCTCTCCAGTTTCTATATGAAGATATTTCCGTTTTCACCATAAGCCTCAAAGTGCTACAGAATATCACTTCACAGACTAAACAAAAACAATGTTAGAATACTGCTCAATGAAAGCAGAAGTTCAACTGTGCGATTTGAATTCACACAACACAAAGTAGTTTCACAGAAAGCTTCCTTCTGGTTTTTATCTGAGGGTATTTCTTTTTAAGCATATTCTAATGAACGTTCCCAAACGTCCCATCTCGAATTCCACAGAAACAGTGATTTGAAACTCCTCAATCCAAAGAATGATTTAACTCTATGAGGTGAATACACATATCACAGAGAAGTTGCTCAGAAAGCTTCTCTCCAATTTTCATTTCAACTGAATACATATCCTTGCTCACCACAGGTCTCCGGTCACCACTTCACATCCCTTCGCAGAATCCTTCAAGACAGAATTTCCAACTGGGAAATGTAGAGTAAACTTTAACAGTGTGAAATGAATGCACATATCAGACAGTAGTTTCTTGGAACGCATCTTTCTGGGTTTTGTTTGAGGATAGTTCACTTTTCGCCATAGTCTTCAATGGGCTCCAAAATAATCACTTTTTCGGTTTTACAGGAACCGTGTTCAATCACTACCTTATGAGAAAAGAGGTATAACCACTTAGTGGAATGCACACATCACAAAGCAGTTTCTCAGAAAGCTTCTCTCCAGTTTTTATCTGAAGGTATTTCAATTTTCAATATAGTCCTGAAAGTGTTCACGAATGTCCCTTCATGGAAGCGTCCATGGCCTAGTTTCCAAGCTGCGTAATGTAAAAAAAGTTTTAAACACGTGAGATGAGTAAACATATCTATCACAAAGCAGTTTCACACACAGCTTCTTTCCAGTTTTGTTTGAGGATATTTCCATTTCCATCATAGCTGTTCATATATTTCTGAATGTCCCTTGGTAGCTTTCTCTCCGAAAGGGATTCCCCAATCCTCTATGAGATGATAGGTATAACTCTCTGAGAGGAATGCACACGTCACAAAGCAGCTCATCATAAAGTTTCTCTCCAGTTTCTATATGAAGATATTTCCGTTTTCACCATAAGCCTCAAAGTGCTACAGAATATCACTTCACAGACTAAACAAAAACAATGTTAGAATACTGCTCAATGAAAGCAGAAGTTCAACTGTGCGATTTGAATTCACACAACACAAAGTAGTTTCACAGAAAGCTTCCTTCTGGTTTTTATCTGAGGGTATTTCTTTTTAAGCATATTCTAATGAACGTTCCCAAACGTCCCATCTCGAATTCCACAGAAACAGTGATTTGAAACTCCTCAATCCAAAGAATGATTTAACTCTATGAGGTGAATACACATATCACAGAGAAGTTGCTCAGAAAGCTTCTCTCCAATTTTCATTTCAACTGAATACATATCCTTGCTCACCACAGGTCTCCGGTCACCACTTCACATCCCTTCGCAGAATCCTTCAAGACAGAATTTCCAAACTGGGAAATGTAGAGTAAACTTTAACAGTGTGAAATGAATGCACATATCAGACAGTAGTTCTTGGAACGCATCTTTCTGGGTTTTGTTTGAGGATAGTTCACTTTTCGCCATAGTCTTCAATGGGCTCCAAAATAATCACTTTTTCGGTTTTACAGGAACCGTGTTCAATCACTACCTTATGAGAAAAGAGGTATAACACGCTGAGCAGAATGCACACATCACAAAGCAGTTTCTCAGAAAATTTCTCTCCAGTTTTTATCTGAAGATATTTCAATTTTTACCATAGTCCTCAATATGCTCCCGAATGTCCCTTCGTGTATCTGTCCATGACAGAGTTTCCAAGCTGTGTAAGGTAAATAAAGTTTTATTTATGTGAGATGAATAAACATAGCAAAAAGCAGATTCACAGACAGCTTCTTTCCAGTTTTTATCTGAGGATATTTCCTTTTTCACCATACTCCTGAATGTGCTCCTGAATGTCCCTTCACGGATTAGTCCATGACAGATTTTCCAAGCTATGTAATGTAAAGGAAGCTTTATATATGTGAGATGAATACACATATCACAGAGCAGTTTCACAGAAAGCTTCTTTCCAGTTTTAGACTGAGGCTATTATCCTTTTCACCTTAGGAGTCAATATTCTCCCGGATATCCCTTGGTACCTTTTTATCCAAAAGGGTTTCCCTGATGCTGTATGAGCAGAGAGGTATAACACTGTGAGTGAAATGCACACGTCACAAAGCAGTTCCTCGGAAAGCTTCTCTAGTTTCTATCTGAACATATTTCCTTTTTCACCGTAAGCCTCAAAGCACTCCTGAATATCCTTTCGCTTGCTAAACATAGACAGTGTTGGAAAACTGCTCAATGAAAAGAGAAGCATAACTGAGTGAGAGTAATTCACATGATACGTAGCATTTTCACAGAAAGTGTCCTTCTGGTTTTTATCTGAGGGTATTTCTTTTTCAGCATGTTCTAAAGAGCGTTCCCAAATGTCCTTTCTCAGGTTACACATTAACAGTGATTTCAAACTGCTCAACGCAAAGAAAGATTTAACTCTATGCAATGAATACACACATCACAAAGCATTTTCACAGAAAGCTTCTCTCCATTTTTTATCTGAGGATAATTCATTTTTCACCATAGTCCTGACTATGCGCCCGAATGTGCCTTTGCGGATTCGTCAATGACAGATTTTCCAAAGTGTGTAATGAAAAGAAAGCTTTATCTATGTGAGATGAATAAACATAACTATCACAAAGCAGTTTCACAGAAAGTTTCTTTCCAGTATTTGTCTGAGGATATTTCCTTTTCCACCATAGCCATCCATTTGGTCCCGAATGTCCCTTGGTAGCTTTTTCTCCAAAAGGTATTCCCAAATACTCTATGAGAAGTTAGGTATAACTCTGTGCGTGGAATGGACACGTCACAAAGCAGTTCGTCAGAAAGCTTCTATACGGTTTCTATCTGAATATATTTCCTTTTTCACTGTAAGGTTAAAGAGCTCCCAAATATCCCTTCGCATGCTAAACATAAACAGTGTTAGAAAACTGCTCAATGAAAAGAGAAGCTTAAGTGAGAGGAATTCACATGACACATAGCAGTTTCACAAAAGTGTCCTTCTGCTTTTTATCTGAGGATATCTCTTTCTCCATATTCTAAAGAACGTTCCCAAATGTCCTTCCTCAGATTCTACAGAAATAGTGATTTCAAACGGCTCCATCTAAAGAATGGTTTTACACTATGTAATGAATACACACATCACAAAGAAATTGCTCAGAAAGATTCTCTCTAGTTTTCATTGGAAGACATTTCCTTGCTCACCACAGGCCTTCGGGTGCCACTTAATATCCCCTCGCAGATTCCTCAAAGACAGTTTCCAAACTGTGCAATGTAGAGTAAGCTTTAACTCTGTAAAATGAATGCACAAACCAGAGAGTAGATTCTTGGAATGCTTCTTTCAGGATTTTAATTGAGGGTATTTCACTTATCACCATATTCATCAATGCACTCCGAAATATCACTTTTTCGGTTTCACAGGGACAGTGTTCAAACACTGCCTTAGGAGAAAAGAGGTATA
Source organism: Trachypithecus francoisi (assembly GCF_009764315.1). NCBI lineage: Eukaryota > Metazoa > Chordata > Mammalia > Primates > Cercopithecidae > Trachypithecus > Trachypithecus francoisi. The sequence continues at coordinate 319,642 of NW_022681472.1, read as the reverse complement.
ACTCCCTGAGTGGAATGCACACATCACAAAGCAGTTTCTCAGAAAGCTTCTCTCCAGTTTTTATCCGAAGATAATTCCTTTTTCACCATAACCCTGAATGTGATCCTGAATATCCCTTTGTGGATCCTTCAATGACGGAATTTGAAAGCTGCATAATGTAAAGAAAGCTTTATCTATGTGAGATGAATAAACATAGCAAAAAGCAGATTCACAGAAAGTTTCTATCGAGTTTTTATCTGAATATATTTCCTTTTCACCATAGTCCTGAATGTGCTCCTCAATGTCCCTTGTGTATCTGTCCATGACAGAGATTCCACACTGTGTAAAGTAAAGAAAGCTTTATCTATGTGACATGTATAAACATATTTATCACAGAGCCATTTCACAGAAATTTTCTTTCCAGTTTTTCTCTGAGTATATTTCCTTTTTCACTTTAGTCGTCCATATACTCACAAATGTCCCTTGGCAGCTTTTTCTCCAAAAGGGATTCTTCTTATCCTCTATGAGAAGAGAGGTATAATTCTCTGAGTGGAATCCACATGTCACAAAGCAGCTCCTCGGAAAGCTTCTCTGCAGTTTCTATCTGAAGATATTTCCTTTTACACTGCAAGCTTCAAAGCACTCCCAAATATCCCTTCACAGGCTAAACAAAAACAGTGTGAGAATACTGCTCAATGAAAAGAGAAGCTTAACTGTGTGAGTGGAATTCACGTGACACAGGGCAGTTTCACAGAAAGCTTCCATCTGGTTTCTATCTGAGGTTATTTCTTTTTCAGGATATTCTAAAGAGCGTTCCCAAATGTCCTTTCTCAGATTCCCCAGAAACAGTGATTTCAAACTGCTGAATCCAAAGAATGATTTAATTCTATGAGATGAATACAAACATCACAAAGGAGTTGCTCAGAAATTTTCTCTCCAACTTTCAATGGAAGACATATCCTTGATCGCCACAGGCCTCTGGTTGCCACTTAATATCCCTTCACAAATTCCTCAAAGACAGAGTTTCCAAACTGAGCAATGTAGGGTAAGTTTTAACTCTGTGAAATGAATGCACATATCAGAGAGCAATTTCTTGGAATGCTTCTTTCTGTGTTTTATTTGAGGATAGTTCACTTTTTGCCATAGTCTTCAATGCACTCTGAAATATCACGTTTTCGGTTTTACAGGAAGAGTGTTCAAACACTGCCTTATGAGAAAAGAGGTATAACTCCCTGAGTGGAATGCACACATCTCAAAGCAGTTTCTCAGAAAGCTTCTCTGCGGTTTTTATATGAAGATATTTCCTATTTGTCCATAGGCCTGAATGTGCTCCCGAATGTCCCATCGCAGATCCATCCATGACGGAGTTTCCAAGCTGCGTAATGTAAAGAATGGTTTATCTATATGAGTTGAATTCAGATAGCACAGAGTATATTCACAGAAAGCTTCTACCCAGTTTTTGTCTGAGGCTATTTTTCTTTTCACCAAAGGGGTCATTATGCTCCGGGATATTGCTTGGTTCATTTTTCTCCAAAAGGGTAACCCCAATGCTGTATGAGAAGAAAGGTATAACACTGTGAGGGGAATGCAAACATCACAAAGCAGTTCCTCGGATACCTTCTCTGCAGTATCTATCTGAACATATTTCCTTTTTCACCGTTAGCTTCCAAGCACCCTCGTATATCCCTTCGCACGCTAAACATAAACATTGTTAGAAAACTGTTAAATGAAAAGAGAAGCTTAACTGAGTGAGAGGAATTCACAAGACACACAGCACTTTCACAGAAAGCTTCTTTCTGATTTTCGTCTGAGGATATTTCTTTCTCCATATTCTAAAGAGCATTCCAAAATGTGCTTCCTCAGATTCCACAGAAACGTTGATTACAAACTGCTCCATCGAAAGATTGGTTTAACTCTACGAGATGAATACACACATCACAAAGCAGTTGCTCAGAAAGCTTCTCTCTAGTTTTCATCAGAAGACATTTCCTTGCTCACCACAGGTCTCTGGACGCCACTTAATATCCCTTCGTAGATTCCACGAAGACAGAGTTTCCAAACTGGGCAATGTAGTGTAAGCTTTAACTCTGTGAATGAATGCACATATCAGAGAGCAATTTCTTGGAATGCTTCTTTCTGTGTTTTATTTGAGGATATTTCACTTTTCGCCATAGTCTTCAATGCGCTCTGAAAGAACTCTTTTTCATTTTTACAAGAATGGTGCTCAAACACTGCCTTATGAGAAAAGAGGTATAACTCCCTGAGTGGAATGCACAGATCACAAAGCAGTTTCTCAGAAAGCTTCTCTCTAGTTTTTATGTGAAGATATTTCACTTTTCACCATAGTCCTGAAAGTGCTCCCGAATGTCCCTTCGTGGATCAGTTCATGACGGAGTTTCCAGGCTGCGTTTTGTAAAGAAAGTTTTATCTATGTGAGGTGAATAAACATAGCAAAAAGCAGATTCACAGAATGCTTCTTTCTAGTTTTCATCTGAAGATGTTTCCTTATTCACCATAGTCCTGAATGTGCTCCAAAATGTCCCTTTGCGGATCTGTCCATGAGGGAGTATCCAAACTGCGTAATATAAGGAAAGTTTTATCTATTTGAGATGAATAAACGCATCTATCACAAAACAGTTTCACAGGACACTTCCCTCCAGTTTTTGTCTGAGGATATTTACTTTTCCACCATAGCCCTCCATATACTCCTGAACGTCCCTTGGTAGCTTTTTCTCCAAAAGGGTAACCCCAATGCTGTATGAGAAGAAAGGTATAACACTGTGAGGGGAATGCAAACATCACAAAGCAGTTCCTCGGATACCTTCTCTGCAGTATCTATCTGAACATATTTCCTTTTTCACCGTTAGCTTCCAAGCACCCTCGTATATCCCTTCGCACGCTAAACATAAACATTGTTAGAAAACTGTTAAATGCAAAGAGAAGCTTAACTGAGTGAGAGGAATTCACAAGACACACAGCACTTTCACAGAAAGCTTCTTTCTGATTTTCGTCTGAGGATATTTCTTTCTCCATATTCTAAAGAGCATTCCAAAATGTGCTTCCTCAGATTCCACAGAAACGTTGATTACAAACTGCTCCATCGAAAGATTGGTTTAACTCTACGAGATGAATACACACATCACAAAGCAGTTGCTCAGAAAGCTTCTCTCTAGTTTTCATCAGAAGACATTTCCTTGCTCACCACAGGTCTCTGGACGCCACTTAATATCCCTTCGTAGATTCCACGAAGACAGAGTTTCCAAACTGGGCAATGTAGTGTAAGCTTTAACTCTGTGAAATGAATGCACACATCAGAGAGCAGTTTCTTGGAACGCTTCTTTCTTGGTTTTATTTGAGGATATTTCACTTTTCGCCATAGTCTTCAATGCGCTCTGAAAGAACTCTTTTTCATTTTTACAAGAATGGTGCTCAAACACTGCCTTATGAGAAAAGAGGTATAACTCCCTGAGTGGAATGCACAGATCACAAAGCAGTTTCTCAGAAAGCTTCTCTCTAGTTTTTATGTGAAGATATTTCACTTTTCACCATAGTCCTGAAAGTGCTCCCGAATGTCCCTTCGTGGATCAGTTCATGACGGAGTTTCCAGGCTGCGTTTTGTAAAGAAAGTTTTATCTATGTGAGGTGAATAAACATAGCAAAAAGCAGATTCACAGAATGCTTCTTTCTAGTTTTCATCTGAAGATGTTTCCTTATTCACCATAGTCCTGAATGTGCTCCAAAATGTCCCTTTGCGGATCTGTCCATGAGGGAGTATCCAAACTGCGTAATATAAGGAAAGTTTTATCTATTTGAGATGAATAAACGCATCTATCACAAAACAGTTTCACAGGACACTTCCCTCCAGTTTTTGTCTGAGGATATTTACTTTTCCACCATAGCCCTCCATATACTCCTGAACGTCCCTTGGTAGCTTTTTCTCCAAAAGGGATTCCCCAATCCTCTATGAGAAGAATGGAATAACTTTGTGTGTGGAATGTACTCGTCACATGCAGCTCCTCAGAAAGCTTCTCTCCACTTTTTATCTGAAGATATCTCCTTTTTCACCATAAGCCTCAAAGCGCTCAAAAATATCCCTTAGCAGACTAAACAAAAACAATGTTAAAATACTGCTCAACGAAAAGAGAAGCTTAACTGTGTAAGTTGAACTCACAGAAACTGACAGAGAGCAGTTTCACAGAAAGCTTCCTTCTGGTATTTATCTGAGGGTATTTCTTTTTCAGCATATTATAAGAGTGTTCCCAAACTTCCTTCCTCAGGTTCCACAGAAACAGTGATTTTAAACTGTTCAATCCAAAGAATGATTTAACACTATGAGATAAATGCACACATCACAAAGCACATGCTCAGAAAAATTCTCTCTAGTTTTCAACGGAAGACATTTCCTTGCTCACCACAGACCTCCGGGCGCCACTTAATATCCCTTCGCAGATAACTCAAAGACCCAGTTTCCAAACTAGTCAATGTAGAGTAAGCTTTAGCTCTATGAAATCAAAGCACATATCAGAGAGCAGTTTCTTGCAATGCTTCTTTCTGGATTTTATTTGAAGATAATTCACTTTTCACCATACTCTTCAAAGCGCTCTGAAATATCACTTTTCGGTTTTACAGGAACAGTGTTCGAACACTGTCTTATGAGAAAAGAGTTATAACTCCCTGAGTGGAATGCACACATCACAAAGAACGTTCTCAGAAGGATTCTCTCAAGTTTTTATCTGAAGATATTTCCTTTTTCTTCACAGGCCTGAATTTCATCTGGAATGTCCAATAGCAGATCAGTCCATGAGAGAGTTTCCAAACTGTGTAATATAAAGAAAGTTTTATCTATGTGAGATGAATAAAAATAGCAAAAAGCAGATACACAGAAATCTTCTTTCCAGTGTTTGTCCAAAGAGATTTCCTTTTTCATCATAGTCCTGAATGTGCTCCCAAAAGTCTCTTCGCAGATCCGTTCATGAAAGAGTTTCCAAGCTATGCAATGTAAAGAAAGCTTTACCTATGTGAGATGAATACAGATATCACAGAGCAGTTTCACAGAAATCTTCTTTCCAGTTTTTGTCTGAGGCTATTTCCCTTTTCACCATAGGCATCAATATGTTCCCGAATATCACCTGGTAACTTTTTTTCCAAAAGGATTTCCCTGATGCTGTATGTGAAGAAAGATAAAACACTGTGAGTGAAAAGCATACATCACAAAGCTGTTCATCGGAAGACTTCTCTCCAGTTTCTATCTGAACATATTTCATTTTTCACCATAAGCCTCAAAGAGCTCCCGAAAATCCCTTCACACGCCAACATAAACAGGGTTGGAAAACTGCTCAATGAAAAGAGAGGCTTAACTGAGCGAGAGGAATTAAGACGACACATAGTAGTTTCACAGAAAGCTTCCTTCTGGTTTTTACTGAGGATATTTCTTTCTCCATATTCCAAAGAGCGATCCCAAATGTCCTTCCTAAGATTACACAGGAACAGTGACTTCAAACTGCTCAGTCCAAAGAATGGTTTAACTCTATGAAATGAATACACACATCACAAGCAGTTGCTCAAAAGCTTCTCTCTAAGTTTCATTGGAAGACGTTTCCTTGCTCACCAGAGGGCTCCGGGCCCCACTTAATATCCCTTTGCAGATTCCTCAAAGACAGAGTTTCCAAACTGGGCAATGTAGAGTAAGCTTTAACTCTGTGAAATAAATGCACATATCAGTGAGCAGATTCTTGGAACGCTTCTTTTGGGGTTTTATTTGTGGATATTTCACTTTTCACCATAGTCTTAAATGCACCCTGAAAAATCACTTTTTGGTTTACAGGAACAGTGTTCAAACACTGTCTTATGAGAAGAGAGGTATAATTCCCTGAGTGGAATGAACACATCACAAAGCAGTTTCGCAGAAAGCTTTTCTCCAGTGTTTATCTGAAGATACTTCCTTTTTCACCATAGGCCTGAATGTGCTCCAGAATGTCCCTTCGCAAATCATTCCATGATGGAGTTTCCACACTGTGTAATATAAAAAAGCTTTAACTATGTGAGATGAATAAATATATCTATCACGAAGCAGTTTCACAGAAAGCTTCTCTCCAGTTTTTGTCTAAGGATATTTCCTCTTTCACCATAGCCGTCCATATGTTGAATGTCCCTTGGTAACTTTTTCTCAGAAAGCGATTCCCTAATACTCTATGAAAAGAAAGATATAACTCTGTGAGTAGAATGCACAAGTCACAAAGCAGCTAATTGGAAAGCTTCTCTCCAGTTTCTATCTACAGATATTTCCGTTTTCACAATGAGCCTTAAAGCGCTCCCAAATATGCCTTCGCAGACTAAACACAGTGTTAGAATACTGCTAAATGAAAAGAGAAGCTGAACAATGCAAGTGGAATTCACACGACACAGAGCAGTTTCATGGAAAACTTCCTTTTGGTTTTTATCTGTGAGTATTCCATTTTCAGCATATTCTAAAAGCATTCCTAAATGTCCTTTCTCAGGTTCCACAGAAACAGTGATTTCAAATTGCTCAATCCAAAGAATGATTTAACTCTATGAGAGGAATACACACATCACAAAGCAGTTGCTCAGAAAGCTTCTCTCTAGTTTTCAACGGAAGGCATTCCCTTGCTCACCACAGACGTCCGGGTGCCACATACTATCCCTTCACAGATTCCTGAAAGACTGAGTTTCCAAACTGGGCAATGTAGAGTACGCTTTATCTCTCTGAAATGAATACACATAACAGAAAGCTGTTTTTTGGAACGCTTCTTTCTGGGTTTTACTTGAGGGTATTCCACTTTTTGCCATAGTCTTCAATGCGTTCGGAATATCACTTTCACGGTTTCACAGGAACGGTGTTCAAACACTGCCTTATGAGAAAAGAGGTATAACTCCCTGAGTGTAATGTACACATCACAAAGCAGTTTCTCAGATACCTTCTCTCCAGTTTTTATCAGAAGATATTTCCTTCTTCATCATAGGCCTGAATGTTCTCCCAAATGGTCCTTCACGGGTCTGTCAATGATGGAGTTTCCAAAGTGCTTAATATAAAGAAAGTTTTATCTATGTGAGACCCTCAAAGCAGTTTCACACAAAGCTTCTTTTCACATTTTGTCTCAGGATATTTCCTTTTTCACCATATCCGTCCATATACTACCGAATGTCCCTTGGTAGCATTTTCTCCAAAAGGGATTCCCCAATCCTCTATGAGAAGAAAGCTATAACTCTGTGAGTGGAATGCACAAGTCACAAGGCAACTCCTCAGAAAGATTTTCTCCAGTTTCTATCAGAAGATACTTCCGTTTTCGCCATAAGTCTCAAAGTGCTCCCGAATATCCCTTCACAGACTAAACAAAACCAGTGTTAGAATACTGGCCAATGAAAAGAGAAGAAAAGAGAACAGTGTGAACTGAATTCACACGACAGAGAACACTTTCACAGAAAGGTTCCTTCTGGTATTTATCTGAGAGTATTTATTTTTCAGCATATCATAAGAGTGTTCCCAAACTTCCTTCCTCAGGTTCCACAGAAACAGTGATTTTAAACTGCTCAATCCAAAGAATGATTTGACTGTATGAGATAAATACACACATCACAAAGCACCTGCTCAGGAAACTTCTCACCAATTTTCAACCGAAGACATTTTCTTGCTCACCACAGGCTTCTGGGAGCCACTTAATATCCCTTCACAGATTCCTCAAAGACACAGTTTCCAAACTGGGCAACGTAGAGTAAGCTTTAGCTCTGTGAAATGATGCACATATCAGAGAGTAGCTTCTTGGAATTCTTCTTTCTGGATTTTATTGAGGATATTTCACCTTTCGCCATAGTCTTCAATGCACTCCGAAATATCACATTTTCGGTTTTACAAGAACAGTGTTCAAACACTGCCTTCTAAGAAAAGAGTTATAACTCCCTGAGTGGAACGCACACATCACAAAGAAGTTTCTAAGAAAGCTTCTCTCTAGTTTTTATCTGAAGATATTTCCTTTATCACCATAGGACTGAATGTGCTCCCTACTGTCCCTTTACTGAATGTGCTCCCTACTGTCCCATAAACTCCCGTCTATGACAGAGTTCCAAGCTACATTAAGTAAAGGAAACTTTTTCTGTGTGAGATAAATAAACATAGTAAAAGGAAGATTCACAGAAAGCTTCTTTCCAGTGTTTATCCAAAGATATTTCCTTTTCCAACATAGTCCTGAATGTGCTCCCTAAAGTCTCTTTGCTGATCCATCCATGAAAGAGTTTCCAAGCTGTGCAATGTAAAGAAAGTTTACTTATGTGAGATGAATACACATATCACAAAGCAGTTTCGCAGAAAGCCTCTTTCCAGTTTTTGTCTGAGGCTATTTCGCTTTTCACCTTTTGTGTCAATATGCTCTCGAATATCCCTTGGTACCTTTTTCTCCAAAAGGGCTTCCCCGATGCTGTATGAGAAGAGAGGTGTAACACTGTAAGTGGAACTCACATGTCACAAAGCAGTTCCTCTGAAAGTTTCTCTCCAGTTTCTATCTGAACATATTACCTTTTTCACCATAAACCTCAAAGCACTCCCAAATATCCCTTCGTATGGTACACATAAACAGTGTTAGAAAACTGCTCAATGGAAAGAAAACGTTAACTGAGTGAGAGTAATTCACACGACACATAGCAGTTTCACAGAAAGTTTCCTTCTGGTTTTTATCTGAGGAGATTTATTTCTCCATATTCTAAAGAGTGTTCCAAAATGTACTTCCTCAGGTTCCACAGAAACAGTGATTTGAAACTGCTCAATCCAAAGAATGGTTTAACTCTATGAGATGAACACACACATCACAAAGCAGTTGCTCAGAAAGATTCTTTTCAGTTTTCATCAGAAGACATTTCCTTGCTCACCACAGGTCTCCGGATGCCACTTAATATCCCTTCGCTGATTCCACGAAGACAGAGTTTCCAAACTGGGCAATGTAGAGAAAGCTTTACCTCTGTGAAAGAAAAGCACATATCAGAGAGCAGTTTCTTGGAACGCTTCTTTCTTGGTTTTATTTGAGGATATTTCACTTTTCACCATAGTCTTCAATGTGCTCCAAAATATCATTTTTTCGGTTTTACAGGAACAGTGTTCAAACACTGCCTTATGAGAAAAGAGGTATAATGCCCTGAGTGGAATGCACACATCACAAAGCAGTGTCTCAGACAGCTTCTCTCCAGTTTTTATCTGAAGAGATTTCCTTTTTCACCATAGGCCTGAAAGTGCTCCCGAATGTCCCTTTGCAGATCCCTCCATGACAGAGTTTCCAAGCTATGTAATGTAAAGAAAGTTTTATCTATGTGGGTTGAATAAACATATCTATCACAAAGCAGTTTCACAGAAACCTTCTTTCAAGTATTTTTGCCCGAGGATATTTCCTTTTTCACCGTAGCCATCCATATACTCCCGAATGTCCCTTGGTAGCTTTTTCTCCAAAAGGGATTCCCAAATCTTCTATGAGAAGAAAGGTATAACTCTGTGAGTGGAATGCACACGTCACAAAGCAGCTCATCAGAAAGTTTCTCTCCAGTTTCTATCTGAAGACAGTTCCGTTTTTACCATAAACCTCAAAGCACTCCGGAATATCTCTACACAGACTAAACAAAAAGAGTGATACAATACTGCTCTGTCCATGAAAGAGTTTCCAAACTTCATAATGTTAAGAAAGCTTTATCGATGTGAGATGAATAAACATAGCACAGAGCAGTATCACAGAAAGCTTCTCTCCAGTTTTTGTCTGTGGCTATTTCCCTTTTTATCATAGGCGTCAATATGTTCCTGAATATCCCCTGGCATCTCTTTCTCCAAAAGGGTTTCCCCGATGCTGTATGAGAAGAGAGGTATAACACTGTGAGTGGAATGCATACGTCACAAAGCAGTTTCTCAGAAAGCTTCTCTCCTGTTTCTTTCTGATCATATTTCCTTTTCCACCATAAGCCTCAAAGCCCTCCCAAATATCCCTTCACATGCTAAGTATAAACAGTGTAAGAAAACTATTCAATGAAAAAGAAGCTTAACTGAGTGAGAGAAATTCACACAACACATAGCAGTTTCACAGAAAGCTTCCTTCTCGTTTTTATCTGAGGATATTTCTTTCTCCATATTCTAAAGAGCGTTCCGAAATGTACTTTCTCAGGTTCCATAGAAATAGTGATTTCAAACTGCTCAACAGAAAGAATGATTTAACTCTATGAGATTAGTAAACACGTCACAAAGCAGTTACTCAGAAAGCTTCCCTCCAGTTTTCATCTGAAGATAGTTTCATTTTCACAATAGTCATGGATGTGCTCCCGAATTTCCCTCTCGGATCGTCAATGGCAGAGTTTCCAAGCTGTGTAATGTAAAGAAAGCTTTATCTTTGTGAGATAAATAAACATAGCAAAAAGCAGAATCACAGAAAGCTTCTTTCCGTTTTTTTATCTGAAGATACTAACTTTTTCATCAAAGTCCTGAATGTGCTCCTGAATGTCCCTTCGCAGATCCTTCCATGACAGAGTTTCCAAGCTGTGCTATGTAAAGAATGCTTTATCTATATGAGATTAGTACACGTAGCATAGAGCAGTTTCACAGAAAACTTATTTCCAGTTTTTGTCTGAGGCGATTTCCCTTTTCACCATAGGCATCTGTATGCTCCCAAATATCCCTTGGTACCTTTTTCTCCAAAAGTGTTTCCCCAACGCTCTATGAGAAGAGAGGTATAACACTGTGAGTGGAATGCACACGTCATGAAGCAGTTTCTTAGTAAGCTTCTCTCCAGTTTCTGAACATATTTCCTTTTTCACCATAAGTGTCAAAGCATTCCCAAATATCCCTATGCATGCTAAACATAAACAGTGTTAGAAAACTGCAGAATGAGAAGAGAAGGCTAACTGAGTGAGAAGCTTTCATGTGATACATAGCAGTTTCACCAAAAGCTTCCTTCTGGTTTTTATCTGAGGATGTTTCTTTCTCCATATTCTAAAATGAGTTCCCAAATGTCTTTCCTCAGATTCCGCAGAAGCAGTGATTTCAAAATGCTGAATCCAAAGAATGATTTAACTCTATGAGATGAATACACACATCACAAAGCAGTTGCTCAGAAAACTTCTCTCCAGTTTTCATCGGAAGACGTTTCCTTTCTCACTGTAAGCCTCTGGGCACCACTAAATATCCCTTCACAGATACCTCAAAGACAGAGTTTCGAAAATGAGCAATGTAGAGTAAGCTTCAACTGTATGAAATGAAAGCACATATCAGGGAGCAGGATCTTGGAATTGAACGCAGGCTTCTTTCTGGGTTTTATTTGAGGATATTTCACTTTTCAACATAGTCTTCAATGAGCTCCAAAATATCACCTTTTTGGTTTTACAGGAAGTGTCTAATAATTGCCTTATGAGAAAAGAGGTATAGCTCTCTGAATGGAATGTCCATATCACAAAGCAGTTTCTCAGAAAGTTTCTCTCCAGTTTTTAATCTGAAGATATTTCCTTTTTCACCAGGGCTGAATGTGCTCCCAAATGTCCCTTCGCGGATCCGTTCATGCAGTGTTTCCAAGATGCGTAATGTAAAGAAAGCCTTATCTATGTTAGATGAATACACAGAGCAAAAAGCAGATTCACAGAAATCTTCTTTCCAGTTTTTATCTGAAGATATTTCCTTTTTCACCATAGGCCTGAATGTGCTCCCGAATGTACTTTCACGTATCCCTCCATGAAAGAGTTTTCAAACTGCGCAATTGTAAGAAAGATTTATCTATATGAGATGAATAAACATATCTATCACAAAGCAGTTTCACAGAAAGCTTCTTTCCAGTTTTTGTCTGAGGAATTTTCCTTTTTCACCATAGCTGTCCATAAACTCCTGAATGTCGCTTTGTAGCTTTATCTCAAAACGGGATTCCCCAATCTTCTATGAGACGAAAAGTGTAACTCTGTGAGTGGAATGTACACGTTACAAAGCAGCTCCACAATAAGCCTCTCTCCGGCTTCTATCTGAACATATTTCCTTTTTTATCATAAGCCTCAAAACGCTCTCGAATATCCATTCACACACTGAATATAAACAGTGTTAGAAAACTGCTCAATGAAAAGAGAAGCTTAACTGAGCAAGAGGAATTCACACGACACTTAGTAGTTTCACAGAAAGCTTCCTTCATGTTTTTATCTGAGGATATTTCTTTCTCCATATTTTAAAGAGGGTTTCCAAATGTCCTTTCTCAGATTCCACAGAAAAAGTGATTTCAAACTGCTCAATCCAAAATGGTTTAACACTATGAGATGAATACACACATCACAAAGTGGTTGCTCAGAGAGCTTCTCTCCAGTTTTCATTGGAAGACATTTCCTTGCTCCCCACAAGTCGCCGGGAGCCACGTAATATCTCTTCACAGATTCCTCAAAGACAGAGTTTCCAAACTGGGCAACGTGGAATAGGCTTTAGCTCTGTGAAATGAATGCACATATCAGAGTAGCAGTTTCTTGAAACGCTTCTTTCTTGGTTTTATGTGAGGATATTTCACTTCTCGCCATAGGCTTCAATACACTTGAAATATCACTTTTTCAGTTTTACAGGAACAGTGTTCAAACACTGCCTTATGAGAAAAGAGGTATAACTCCCTGAGTGTACCACACACATCACAAAGCTGTTTCTCAGAAAGTTTCTCTCCAGTTTTTATCTGAAGGTATTTCCTTCTTCACCATAAGCCTGAATGTGCTCCCGAATATGCATTCGTGGATCCGTCCATGACAGAGTTTCCCAACTGCATAATATAAAGAAAGCTTTATCTTTGAGAGATGAATAAACATATCTATCACAAAGCACTTTCATAGAAAGCTTCTTTCCAGTTTTTGTCTGAGGATATTTCCTTTTTCACCATAGCCGTCCTTATACTCCCAAATGTCCCTTGGTAACTTTTCCTCCAAAAGGGTTTCCTCAATCCTTTATGAGAAGAAAGGTATAACTTTGTGATTGGAATGCACACGTCACAAAGCAGCTAATCGGAAAGCTTCTCCCAGTTTCTATCTGAAGATATTTCAGTTTTCACCACAAGCCTCAAAGTGCTCCTGAATATCCCTTCACAGACTAAACAAAAACGGTGTTAGAATGCTGCTCCATGAAAAGAGAAGCTGAACTGTGCGAGTGGAATTCATACGACACAGTGTAGTCTCACAGAAAGCTTCCTTCTGGATTTTATAGGAAGATATTTCTTTCTCCACGTTCTAAAAACGTTCCAAAATGTCCTTCCTCAGATACCACAGAAACAGTGATTTGAAACTGCTCAATACAAAGAGTGGTTTAACTCTATGAGATGAATACACACATCACAAAGCAGTTTCTCAGTAAGCTTCTCTCCAGTTTTTATCTGAAGATATTTCCTTTTTCACCATAGGCCTGAATGTGCACCCGAATGTCTCTTCGCGGATATGTCCATGATGGAGTTTCCAAACTGCATAATATAAGGAAAGTTTTATCTATGTGAGATGAATAAATATAGCAAAAATCAGATTCACAGAACGCTTCTTTCCAGTTTTTATCTGAAGATATTTCCTTTTCACTATAGTCCTGATTGTGCTCCGAAACATCCCTTCACAGATCCATCCATGACAGAGTTTTCAAGCTGCATAATGTAAAGAAAGTTTTATCTTTGTAAGATAAATACACATATCACAGAACAGTTTCACAGAATGGGTTTCCCCAATGCTGTATGAGAAGAAATGCATAACACTGTGAGTGGAATACACACATCACAAAGCAGTTCCTCAGAAAGCTTCTCTCTAGTTTCTATCTGAACATATTTCCTTTTTCAACATAAACCTCAAAGCACTCCCGAATACCCCTTCGCACACTAAACATAAACAGTGTTAGAAAATCGTTGAATGAAAAGAGAATCTTAACTGAGCACGAGGAATTCACAAGACGTGTAGCCGTTTCACAGTGATTTCAAACTGCTCAGTCCAAAGAATGGTCTAATTGTATGAGATGAATACCCACATCACAAAGCAGTTTCTCAGAAAGTTTCTCTCTGGTTTTTATCTGAAGATATTTTCTTTTTCACCATTGACGTGAATGTGCTTCCGAACGTCTCTTTTCATTTCCATCCATGACGGAGTATCCAAACTGCGTAATATAAGAAATGTTTTATCTAGGTGAGATTAATAAACAAAGCAAAAAGCAAATTCACCGAGAGCTTCATTCCAGTTTTTATCTGAAGATATTTCCTTTCTCAACATAGTCCTGAATGTGCTTCTGTATATCGGGTCTTGGATCCGTCCATGACGGTGTTATCAAACTGCGTAATGTAAACAAAGCTGTATCTATGTGAGGTGAATACACATATCACAGAACAGTTTCACAGAAAGGTTTCCCCCAGTGCTGTATGAGAAGAGAGGTAAAATACTGTGAGTGGAATGCACATGTCACAAAGCCCTTTCTCGGAATGGTAAGCTTCTCTCCAGTTTCCATCTGAACATATTTCCTTTTTCACTGTAAGCCTCAAAGTGCTCCCTTATATTCAGTCACGTACTAGACATAATGGTGCTAGAGAACTGCTTAATGAAAAGAGAAGATTAACTGAGAGAGAGGAATTCACATGACACATAGCAGTTTCACAAAAAGCTTCCTTCTGGTTTTTATCTAAGGGTATTTCTTTCTCCATATTTTAAAGAGAGTTCCCAAATGTCCTTCCTCAGATTCCACAGAAACAGTGATTTCAAACTGCACAATGCAAAGAAAGATTTACCTTTATGAGATGAATACACACATTACAAAGCAGTTGCTCAGAAAGATTCTTTTCAGTTTTCATCGGAATACATGTCGTTGCTCACCAGAGGCCTCTGGGTGCCCCTATATAGCCTTTCGCAGAATCCTCCAAGACAGAGTTTCCAAACTGGGCAATGCAGAGTCAGCTTGAACTCTGTGAATTGAATGCATATATCAGAGAGCAGATTCTTGGAATGCTTCTTTCTGGGTTTTATGTGAGGATATTTCAGTTTTCTCCATAGTCTTCAAAGCACTCCAAAATATCACTTTTTCGGTTTTACAGGAACAGTGTTCAAAAACTTCCTTAAGAAAAAAGAGTTATAACTCCCTGAGTGAAATGCACACATCACAATGTAGTTTCTCAGAAAGTTCCTCTACAGTTTTTATCTGAAGAGATTTCCTTTTTCACCATAGGCCTGAAGGTGTTCCCAAATATCCCTTCGTGAATCCGTCCATGATGGAGTTTCCAAACTGCATAATATAAAGAAAGCTTTATCTATGTCAGATGAATAGACATATCTATCACAAAGCAGTTGCTCAAAAAACTTCTCTCCAATTTTCACTGGAAGACGTCTCCTTGCTCACCACGGACCTCTGGGCGCCACTTAATATCCCTTCGCAGAATCCTCAAAGACAGACTTTCCAAACTGGGAAGTGTAGAGTAAGCTTTAACGCTGTGAAATGAATGGACACGTCAGAGAGCAGTTTTTTGGAATGCTTCTTTCTGGGTTTTATTTGAGGACATTTCACTTTTCGCCATAGTCTTCAATGTGCTCCAAAGTAACACTTTTTTGGTTATACAGGAACAGTGTTCAAACACTGCCTTATGAGAAAAGAGATAAAACTCCATGAGTGGAATACACACATCACAAAGCAGTTTCTCAGAAAGCTTCTCTCCAGTTTTTATCTGACGATATTTCGTTTTTCAGCATAGGCTCGGATGTGATCCCGAATATCCCTTCGCAGATCTGTCCATGACGGAATTTCCAAGCTGCGTAATGTAAAGGAAGTTTTATCTATGTGAGACAAAAAAAAAAAGGAAAAAAGCAGATTCACAGAAGTCTTTTTTCCAGTTTTTATCTGAAGATGTTTCCTTTTTCACCAAAGTCCTGAATGTGGTTCCGAATGTCCCTTCGCGGATCCATCCATGACAGAGTTTCCAAGCTGCTTAACGTAAACAAAGGTTAATCTATGTGAGATGAATACAGATAGCATAGAGCACTTTCATAGAAAGCTTCTTTGTAGTTTTTGTCTGAGTCTATTTCCCTTTTCTCCAAAGCGTCAACATGCTCCCGAATATCAGTTGGTACCTTTTTCTCTAAAAGGGTTTCCCTGATGCTATATGAGAAGAGAGGTAAAACACTGTGAGTGGAATGCACACGTCACAAAACAGTTCCTAGGAAAGCTTCTCTCCAGTTTTGATCTGAACATATTTCCTTTTACACCGTAAGCCTCAAAGTGCTCCCGAATGTCCCTTCACATGCTAAACATAAACAGGTTTAGAAAACTGCTCAATGAAAAGAGAAGCTTAACTGAGAGAGAGGAATTAAGACGATACAGAGAATTTTCACAGAAAGCTTCCTTCTGGATTTTACCTGAGGATATTCTTCTCCATATTCTAAGGAGAATTCCCAAATGTCCTTCCTCAGATTTCACAGAAACAGTGATTTCAAACTGCTCAATCCAAAGAATGGTTTAACTCTATGAGATGAATACACACATCACAAAGCAGTTGCTCAGAAAGCGTCTCTCCAGTTTTTAATGGAGGACATTTCCATGCTCACTTCAGGCCTCCAGGCGAAACTTAACATCCCTTTGCAGATTCCTCAAAGACAGAGTTTCCAAACTGGGCAATATAGAGTAAGTTTGACTCTGTGAAATGAATGTACATATCAGAGAAAATTTTCTTGGAACACTTCTTTCTGGGTGTTTTTTGAGGATATTTTATTTTTCACCATAGTCTTCAATGCGCTCCGAAATACCATTTTTCGGTTTTATAGTAACAGTGTTCAAACACTGCCTTATGAGAAAAGATTTATAACTCCCTGTGTGGCATGCAGACATCACAAGGCAGTTTCTCAGAAAGCTTCTCTGCAGTTTTATCTGAAGATATTTCCTTTTTCACCACAGACCTGAATGTGCTCCCGAATGTCCATTCGTGGCTTTGTCCATGACAGAGTTTCCAAACTGTGTAATATAAAGAACGTTTTATCTATGTGAGATGAATACACATATCACAGAACAGTTTCACAGAAAGGGTTTCCCCGATGCTGAATGAGAAGAGATGTATAACACTGTGAGTGGAATGCACACCTCACAAAGCCATTTCTCAGAAATCTTCTCTCCAGTTTCTATCTGAACATATTTCCTTTTTCACTGTAAGCCTCAAAGCGCTCCCGAATATCTCTTCATACATCAAACATAAACAGAGTTAGAAAACTGCTCAATGAAAAGAGAAGTTTAAATGAGCAAGAGGAATTCACATGACACACAGCAGTTTCACAGAAAGCTTCCTTCTGGTTTTTGTCTGTGAGTATTTCTTTCTCCACATTCTGAAGAGCATTCTCAAATATCCTTCCTTAGATTCCACAGAAACAGTGATTTCAAACTGCTCAATACAAAGAATGATTTAACTCTATGACATGAATACACACATCACAAAGCAGTTGCTCAGAGAGCTTCTCTCCAGTTTTCATGGGAAGATATTTTCTTTCTCACAGGCCTCCGGCTGCCACTTAATATCCCTTCGCAGATTCCGCAAAGACAGAGTTTCCAAACTGAGCAACGTAGAATAAATTTTAACTCTGTGGAATGAATGCACATATCAGAGAGTAGTTTCTTGGAACGCTTCTTTCTGGGTTTCATTTCAAGATATTTCTCTCCTCACCATAATCTTCAATGCGTTCCAAAATATCCCTTTTTCGATTTTATAGGAACAGTGTCCAAACATTGCCTTATGAGAAAAGAGGTGTAACTCCCTGAGTGAAACGCACACATCACAGAGCAGTCTCTCAGAAATCTTCTCTCCAGTTTTAATCTGAAGATATTTCCTTTTTCACCATAGGACTGAATATGCTCTCGAATGTCCCTTCACAGATACGTCCATGATGGAATTTCCAAACTGCGTAATATAAAGAATGTTTTATCTATGTGAGATGAAAAAACATAGCAAAAAGCAGATTCACGGAAAGCTTCTTTCCAGGTTTTATCTGAAGATATTTCCTTTTTCACCATAGTCCTGAAAGTGCTCTCAAACATTCCTTCACAGATCCATCCATGACAGAATTCCCAAGCTGTGTGTTGTAAAGAAAGCATTATCTGTGTGAGATGAATACATATATCACAGAGCAGTTTCACAGAAAGGGTTTCCCCGATGCTGTATGAGAAGAGAGGTATAACACCGTGAGTGGAATGCACACGTCACAAAGCAGTTCCTCGGAAATCTTCTCTCCAGTTTCTATATGAATATGTTTCCTTTTTCACCATAAGCCTCAAAGAGCTTCCCAATATCCCTTCACGTGCTGCACAAAACAGTGTTAGAATACTCCTCAAAATAAGAGAAGCTGAACTGAGCGAGTGGAATTCACAAGACACAGAGCAGTTTCACAGTAACCTTCCTTCTGGTTTTTATCTGACAATATTTCTTTCTCCATATTCTGAAGAGTGTTCCCAAATTTATTTCCTCAGATTCCACTGAAACAGTGATTTCAAACTGCTCAATTCAAAGAATGGTTTAACTCCATGAGATGAATACACACATCACAAAGCACTTGCTCAGAAATCTTCTCTCGAGTTTTCAATGGAAGACATTTCCTTGCTCACCACAGATCTCCGGGCTCCACTTAATATCCCTTCACAGATTCCTCAAAGACAGAGTTTCCAAACTGGGCAACGTGGAGTGTGCTTTAACTCTGTGAATTTACTGCACATGTCAGAGAGCAGTTTCTTGGAATGTTTCTTTCTGGGTTTTATTTGAGGATATTTCACTTTTTGCCATAGTCTTCAATGCGCTCTGAAATATCACTTTTTCGGTTTTACAGGAACTTTATTCAAACACTGCATTACGAAAAAAGAGGCATAACTCCCTGAGTGGAATGGACACATCACAAAGTAGTTTCTTAGAATGCTTCTCTTCAGTGTTTATATGAAGATATTTCCTTTTTCACCATAGCCCTGAATGTGATCCTGAAAATCCTTTTGCGGATCCGTCTATGACATAGTTTCCAAGCTGCATAATGTAAAGAAAGCTTTACCTATGTGAGTTCAATACACATATCACAGAGAAGTTTCACAGAAACGTTCTTTTCACTTTTTGCCTGAGGCTATTTCCATTTTCACCATAGGCGTCAATATGCTCCCAAATATCCCTTGGTACCTTTTTCTCCAAAAGTGTTTCCCTGATGCCATATGAGAAGAGAGGTTTATAACACTGTGAGTGGAATGCACACGTCACAACAATTCCTCGGAAAGCTTCTCTCCAGCTTCTATCTGATCATATTTCCTTTTTGACAGTAAGCCTCAGAGTGCTTCCGAATATCCCTTGGCATGCTAAATACAAACAGTGTAAGAACACAGCTCAATGAAAAGAGAAGCTTAACTGAGTGAGAGGAATTCACATGACACCTAGCAGTATCACAGAAAGCTTACTTCTGGTTTTTATCTGAGGGCGTTACTTTTCAGGATATTCTAAAAAGCGTTCCCAAATGTACCTTCTCAGGTTCCACAGAAACAGTGATTTCAAACTGCTGATTCAAAGAATGATTTAACTCCATGAGATGAAGACATACATCACAAAGCAGTTGCTCAGAAAGCTTCTCTCCAGTTTTCAACGGAAGACATTTTCTTGCTCACCACAGACATCCAATTGCCACTAATATCCCTTTGCAGATTCCTCAGACACAGAGTTTCCAAACTGGGCAAAGTAGAGTATACTTTAACTCTGTGATATAAAGGCACATATCAGACAGCAGTTTCTTGGAATTCTTCTTTCTGGGTTTTAATTGGGGATATTTCACTTTTCTCCATAGTCTTCAATGCGCTCAGAAATATCATATTTTCAGTTTTACAGGAACAGTGCTCAAACACTGCCTTATGAGAAAAGAGGTATAACGCCCTGAGTGTAATGCACACATCACAAACCAGTCTCTCCAAATGTTTCTCTAAAGTTTTTATCTGAAGATATTTCATTTTTCACCATAGTCCCGAATGTGCTCCCGAATGTCCCTTTGCGGATCCGTCCTTGACAGAGTTTCCATGCTGTGTAATGTAAATCAAGCTTTATCTTCATGAGATGAATAAACATAGCAAAAAGCATACTCACAAAAAGCTTCTCTCCAATTTTTATCTGAAAATATTTCCTTTGTAACCATAGGCCTGAATATGATCCTGAATGTTCCTTTATGGATACGTCCATGATGGAGTTTCCAAGTTGCATAATGTAAAGAAAGCTTTATCTATGTGAGATGAATAAACATAGCAAAAAGCAGATTCACAGAAAGCTTCTTTCTGCTTTTTATCTGAAGATATTTCCTTTTTCACCATAGGCCTGAATTTTCTCCTGAATGTCCCTTCGCGGTTCTGTCCATGAGAGAGTTTCCAGATTGCATAATATAAAGAAAGTTTCATCTATGTGAGATGAATAAACATATCTATCACAAAACATTTACACAGAATGCTTCTTTTCAGTTTTTGCCTAAGGATATTTCCTTTTTCACCATAGCCCTCCATATGGTGAATGTCCCTTGGTTGCTTTTTCTCCAAAAGGGATTTCCCAATCTGCTATGATAAAAAAGGTATAACTCTGTGAGTGGAATGCACATGTCACAAAGCAGCTCTTTGGAACGCTTCGCTCCAGTTTCTATCTGAAGATATTTCCATTTTCACCATAAGCCTCAATGTGCTCCCGAATATCACTTTGCAGACTAAACACAAACAGGGCTAGAAAACTGCTCAATGAAAAGAGAAGCTTAACGAGTGAGAGGAACTCACTCAACACACAGCAGTTTCACAGAAAGCTTCCTTCTGGTTTTTATCTGAGGATATTTCTTTCTCCATATTCTAAAGAGCATTCCCAAATGTCCTTCCTCAGATTCCACTGAAACAGGGATTTCAAACTGCTCAATCCAAAGAATGGTGTAACTCTATGAAATGAATAAACACATCACAAAGCTGTTGCTCAGAAAGCTTCTCTCCAGTTTTCATCGGAAAACGTTTCCTTGCTCAGCACAGGCCTCCAGGCGCCACTTAATATCCTTTCGCAGATTCCTCAAAGACAGAGTTTCCAAACTAGGCAATGTAACGTAAGCTTAAACTCTGTGAAATGAATGCACATATCAGAGAGCAATTTCTTGGAATGCTTCTTTCTGGGTTTTATGTGAGGATATTTCACTTTTCACCATAATCTTCAATGGCTCTGAAATAACACTTTTTCATTTTTACAGGAACGGTGCTCAAACACTGTCTTATGAGGAAAGATGTATAACTCCCTGAGTAGAATGCACACATCACAAAGCAGTTTCTCAGAAAGCATCTCTCCAGTATTTATCTGAAGATAATTCCTTTTTCACCATAGGCCTGAATGTGCTCAAGACTGTCCCTTTGCGGAGCTGTCCATGGGGGAGTATCCAAATTGCATAATATAAGGAAAGGTTTATCTATTTGAGATGAATAAACATATCTATCACAAAGCAGTGTCACAGAAAGCTTCTCTCCAGTTTTTGTCTGAGGATATTTAGTTTTCCACCATAGCCATCCATGTACTCCTGAATGTCCCTTGGTAGTTTTTCTCCAAAAGAGATTCCCCAATTCTCTATGTGAAGGAAGGTGTAAATCTGTGAGTGGAATGCACACTTCACAAAGCAGTTCCTTGAAAATCTTCTCTCCAGTATCTAACTGAAGATATTTCCATTTTCACCGTAAGCCTCAAAGCAGTCCCAAATATCCCTTCATAGATTAAACACACTGTTAGAATACTGCTCATTGAAAAGTGAAGCTTAACTGTGTGAGTGGAATTCACACGACATATAGCAGTTTCACAGAAAGCTTCTATCTGCTTTTTATCTGAGGGTATTTCTTTTTCAGCATATTCTAAAGAGCATTCCCAAATGTCCTCTTTCAGGTTCCATGGAAAGAGTGATTTCAAACTGCTCTATCCAAAGAATTATTTAACTCTATGAGATGAATACACACATCACAAAGCAGTTGCTCAGAAAGTTGCTCTCCAGTTTACAACGGAAGTCATTTCCTCGCTCATCACAGGCTCCCGGCACCACTTAATATCCCTTCGTAGATTCCTCAAAGACAGAGTTTCCAAACTGGGCAGTGTAGAGTCATCTTTCACTCTGAGAAATGAATGCACATATCAGAGAGCAGTTTCTTGGAACACTTCTTTCTGGGTTTATTTGAGGATATTTCACTTTTTGCCATAGTCTTCAATGAGCTATGAAATAACATATTTTCATTTTTACAGGAAGATGCTCAAACACTGCCTAATGAGAAAAGAGGTATAACTCCCTGAGTGGAATGCACACATCACAAAAGAGTTTCTCAGAAAGCTTCTCTCCAGTTTTTATCTGAAGATATTTGTTTTATACCATAGGCCTGAATGTGCTCAAGAATGTCTCTTTGCAGTTCTGTCCATGAGGAAGTATCCAAATTGCGTAATATAAGTAAATTTTTATCTATATGAGATGAATAAACATATCTATCACAAAGGAGTTGCTCAGGAAGCTTCTCTCCAGTTTTCATTGGAATACATTTCCTTGCTCACCACACGCCACCCGGTGCCACTTAATATCCTTTCGCAGATTCCGCAAAGACAGAGATTCCAAAGTGGGCAATGTAGAGTAAGCTTTAACTCTGTGAAATGAATGCACATATCAGACAGCAGTTTCTTGGAATGCTTCTTTCTTGTTTTATTTGAGTATATTTCACTTTTTGCTATAGTCTTCACTATGCTCCGAAATATCACTTTTTTGGTTTTACAGGAACAGTGTGCAAACACTGCCTTATGAGAAAAGAAATATAACTCCCTGAATGGAAGGCACACATCACAAAACAGTATCTCAGAAAGCTTCTTTCCAGTTTTTATCTGAAGATATTTCCTTTTTCACCATAGACCTGAATGTGCTCCCGAATGTCCCTTCGCGGATCCGTCCATGACAGAGTTTCCAAACTGTGTAGTATAAAGAAAGTTTATCTATGTGAGATGAATAAATATATCTATCACAAGGCAGTTTCATAGAAAGCTTCTTTCGTTTTTTTCTGAGGATATTTCCTTCTTCACCATAGCCGTCCATATACTCCCGAATGTCCCATGGTAGCTTATTCTCCAAAATGGATTCCCCAATCCTCTATGAGAAGGAAGGGATAACTCTGTGAGTGGAATGCACATGTCACAAAGCAGCTCCTCAGAAAGGTTCTCTCTAGTTTCTATCTGAAGATATTTCTGATAGAAATACACCATAAGCCTCAAAGCATTCCCAAATGTCCCTTTGCAGACTAAACAAAAATAGTGTTAAAATACTGCTCAATGAAAAGAGAAGCTGAACTGTGTGAATGGAGTTCACATGACACAGAGTAGTTTCACAGAAAGCATCCTATTTTTTTTTATCAGAGTGTATTTCTTTTTTAGCATATTCTAAAGAGCGTTCCCCAAAGTCCTTTCTCAGGTTCCAAAGAAACAGTGATTTCAAATTGCTCAATCCAAAAAATGATTTAACTCTATGAGGTGAATACACACATCACAAAACAGTTGCTCAGAAAGAGGTAAAACTCCCTGAGTGGAATGCACACATGACAAAGTGGTTTCTCAGAAAGCTTCTCTCCAGTTTTTATCTGAAGATATTTTTTCTCCATAGGCGTGAATGTGATCACGAATATCTCTTCGCGGATTGGTCCATGACGGAATTTCCCAGCTGCGTAATGTAAAGAAAGATTTATCTATGCGAGATGTATAAACATAGCAAAAAGCAGATTCACAGAATGCTTTTTTCCAGTTTTATCTGAAGATATTTCCTTTTCACCATAGTCCTGAATGTGACCCTGAATGTCCCTTCGCGGATCAGCCCATGACAGAGTTTCCAAGCTGTGTAATGTAAAGAAAACTTTATCTATGTGAGATTAATACGCATAGCAAAAAGCAGGTTCATGGAAAGCTCCTTTCCAGTTTTTATCTGATGATATTTCCTTTTTAACCTAGTCCTGAATGTGCTCCTGAATGTCCCTTCACAGATCCGTCCATGACAAAGTTTCCAAGCTGCGTAATGTAAAGAAAGCTTTATCTATGTGAGATAAATACACATAGCATAGAGCAGTTTCACACAAAGCTTTTTTTCACTTTTTGTCTGAGGCTATTTCCCTTTTCACAATAGGGGTCAATATCCTCCTGGATATTCCTTGGTACCTTTCTCTCCAAAAGGGCTTCCCTGATGCTGTCTGAGGCGAGAGGTATAACACTGTGAGTGGAATGCACACGTCACAAAGCTGTTCTTTGGAAAGCTTCTCTCCAGTTTCTCTCTGAACATATTTCCTTTTCACCATAATCGTCAAAGCCCTCCCGAATATGTCTTCGCACGCTAAAGATAAACACTGTTAGAAAACTGCTCAAAGAAAAGAGAAGCTTAACTGAGTGAGAGGAATTCACCCGATACATAGCAGTTTTACAGAAAGCTTCCCTCTCATTTTTATCTGAAGATATTTCTTTCTCCATATTCTAAAGAGCGTTCCCAAATGTCCTTCCTGAGATTCCACAGAAACAGTGATTTCAAACTGCTCAGTCCAAAGAATAATTTAGCCATATGAGATGAATACACACATCACAAAGCAATTTCTCAGAAAGCTTCTCTCCAGTTTTTATCTGAAGATATTTTCTTTTTCACCATAGGCCGGAATGTGCTCCCAAATAACCCTTCATGGATATGTCCATGACAGTGTTTCCAAGCTGCGTAATGTAAAGAAGGGTTTATCTATGTGAGATGAATACACCTATCACTGAACTGTTTCACAGAAAGGGTTTCCCCGATGTTGTATGAGAAGAGATTTATAACACTGTCAGTGGAATGCACACATGACAAAGCAGTTCCTCGTAAAGTTTCTCTCCAGTTTGTATCTGAAGATATACTCTTTTTCACCGTAAGCCTCAAAGCACTCCTGAATATCCCTCCACACGCTAAACATAAACAGTTTTAGAAAACTGCTGAATGAAAAGAGAAGCTTAACTGAGTGGGAGGAATTCACACAACACATAGCAGTTTCACAGAAACTTTCCTTCTGGTTTTTATCTGAGGATAATTCTTTCTCCATATTCTAAAGAGTGTTCCCAAATGTCCTTCCTCAGATTCTACACAAGCAGTGTTTTCAAACTGCTCAATCCAAAGAGTGGTTTAACTTTATGAGATGAGTATAAATATCACAAAGCAGTTGTTCAGAAAGCTTCTCTCCTGTTTTTACCTGAAGATATTTCCTTTTTCACCATAAGCCTGAATGTGTTCCCGAATGTCCCTTCATGGATCCTTCCATGATGGAGTTTCCAAACTGCAGAATATAAAGAAAGTTTTATCTATGTGAGATGAATAAACATATCTATCACAAAGCAGTTTCACAGAAAGCTTCTTTCCATTTTTTGTCTGAGGATACTTCCTTTTTCAGCATAGACGTCCATATACTCCTGCATGTACTTTTGTAGCTTTTTTCCAAAAGGGATTCCCCAATCCTCTATGAGAAGTGGGGTATAACTCTATGAGTGGAATACACAAGTCACAAAGCAGCTCCTCAGAAATCTTCTCTCCACTTTCTATCAGAAGATATTTCCGTTTTCACCATTAACCTCAAAGCACTCCCGAATATCCTTTAGCAGACTAAACTAAAACAGTGTTAGAATACCGCTCAATGAAAACAGAAGCTTAACTGTGCGAGTGGAATTCACATGACACAGAGCAGTTTCACAGAAAGCTTCCTTCTGATTTTTATCAGAGAGTATTTCTTTTTTAGCATACTCTAAAGAGCGTTCCCAAATGTCCTTTCTCAGTTTCCACAGAAACAGTGATTTCAAACTACTCAATCCAAAGAATTATTTAACTCCATGGGATAAATACACACATCACAAAGCAGTTGCTCAGAAAATTTCTCTCCAGTTTTCAATGGAAGACATTTCTTTGCTCACCACAGCCCTCCAGGCACCACTTAATATCGCTTCACATTTTCCTCAAAGACAGAGTTTCCAAACTGGACAATGTAGAGTAAGCTTTAACTCTGTGTAATGAATGAACATATCAGAGAGCAGTTTCTTGGAACACATCTTTCTGGGTTTTATTTGAGGACATTTCACTTTCGCCATAGTCTTCAATGTGCTCTGAAATGCCACTTTTTCGGTTTTACAGGAACAGTGTTCAAACACTGCCTTATGAGAAAAGAGGTAAAACTCTCTGAGTGGAATGCACACATTACAAAGCAATTTCTCAGAAAGTTTCTCTTCAGTATTTATCTGAAGACATTTCCGTTTTCACCATAGGCCTGAATGCGCTCCTGAATGTCCCTTTGCGGATCCGTCCATGAAAGAGTTTCCATGCCAAGTAATGTAAATCAAGCTTTATCTTCATGAGATGAATAAACATAGCAAAAAGTAGATGCACAGAAAGGTTCTCTCCAGTTTTTAACTGAAGGTATTTCCTTGTTTACCATAGGCCTGAATATGATCCTGAATGTCCTTTTACAGATACATCCATGATGGAGTTTCCAGGCTGGGTAACATAAAGAAAGCTTTATATATGTGAGATGAATAAACATAGCAAAAAGCAGATTCACAAAAACTTCCTTCCAGTTTTTATCTAAAGATATTTCCTTTTTTACCATAGGCCTGAATTTGCTTCCGAATGTCCTATCATGGATCCATCCATGACAGAGTTTCCAAACTGCATAATATAAAGAAAGTTTTATCTATGTGAGATGAATAAACATATTTATCACAACGCATTTACACAGAAAGCTTCTTTTCAGTTTTTGTCTGAGGATATTTCCTTTTTCACCATAACCATCCATCTACTCCAGAATGTCCCTTGGTAGCTTTTTCTCCAAAAGGAATTTCTCAATCCTCTATGATAAAAAAGGAATAACTCTGTGAGTGCAATGCACACATCACAAAGCTGCTCCTCTGAAAGCTTCTCTTCAGTTTCTATCTGAAGATATTTCGTTTTCACCATAAGCCTCAAAGCAGTCCCAAATATTCCTTCAAAGCCTAAACACAGTGTTAGAATACGGCTCAATGAAAAGAGATGCTGAACTGTGAGAGTGAATTCACACACATAGAGCAGTTTCACAGAAAGCTTCCTTCTGGTTTTTATCTGAGGGTATTTGTTTTTCGGCATATACTAAACAGTGTTCCCAAATATCCTTTCTCAGGTTCCACAGAAACAGTGATTTCAAACTGTTCAATCCAAAGAATGACTTAATTCTATGAGATGAATACACACATCACAAAGCAGTTGCTGAGGAAGCTCCTCTGCAGTTTTTAAGGGAGGACATTTCCTTGCTTACCACAGGCCTCCGGGCACCACTTACTGTCCCTTCACATATTCCTCAAAGACTGAGTTTCCAAACTGGATATAGTAGAGTAAGCTTAACTCTGTGAAATGAATGCACAGATCAGAGAGCAGTTTCTTGAAATGCTTCTTTATGGGTTTTATCTGAGGATATTTCAATTTTCTCCATTGTCTTCAATGCGCTCTGAAATATCAATTTTTTGGTATTACAGGACAGTGTTCAAACACTGCCTTATGAGAAAAGAGGTATAACTCCCAGAGTGGAATGCACACATCACAAAGCAGTTTCTCAGAAAGCTTTTCTCCAGTTTTTATCTGAAGAGATTTCCTTTTTCAATATAGGCCTGAAGGTGTCCCAAATGTCCCTTCATGGATCTGTCCATGATGGAGTTTCCAAACTGCATAATATAAAAAAGTTTTATCTATGTCTGATGAATACACATATCTATCACAAAGCAGTTTCAAAGAAAGCTTCTTTCCAGTTTTTATCAGAATATTTCTTTTTTCACCAGAGCTGTCCATATACTCTCCAATGTCCCTTCATAGCTATTTCTCGAAAGTCTATTCCCCAATCCTCTATGAGAGGAAAGGTATAACTCTGTGAGTGGAATGCACACATCACAAAACAGCTCCTCGGAAAGCTTCTCTCCAGGTTCTATCTAAAGATATTTCCTTTTTCACCATAAGCACCAAATTGCTCCCAAATATCCCTTCGCAAACTACACAAAAACAGTGTTTGAATACTGTTCAATGAAAAGAGAAACTGAACTGTGTGAGTGGAATTCACATGACACAGAGGAGTTTCACAGAAAGCTTCCTTCTGGTTATTATCAGAGGTTATTTCTTTATTAGCATTTTCTAAAGAGCATTCCCAAATGTCCTTTCTCAGGTTCCACAGAAACAGTGATTTCAAACTGCTCCAACCAAAAGATGATTTAACTCTATGAGACGAATATACACATCACAAAGCAGTTGCTCAGAAAACTTCTCTCCAGTTTTCAACGGAATCAATTTTCTTGTTTACCACAGGCCCCCAGGTGCCACTTAATATCCCTTCGCAGATTCCTCAAAGAGAGAGTTTCTAAACTGGACAATGTAGAGTAAGCTTTAAATCTGTGAAATGAATGCACATATCAGAGAACAGTATCCTGGAACGCTTCTTTCTGGTTTTTATTTGAGGATATTTCACTTTTCACCCCAGTCTTCAATGTGCTCCGAAATGTCAGCTTTTCAGTTTTACAGGAACACTGTTCCAACACTGCCTTCTGAGAAAAGGCGCATAACTCCCTGAGTGGAATGCACACATCACAAAGCACTTTCTCAGGAAGCTTTCTTCAGTTTTTATCTGAAGATATTTCCATTTTCACCATAGTCCTGAATGTGCTCCTGAATGTCCCTTTGTGGATCTGTCCATGACAGAGTTGCCAAGCTTCGTAATGTAAAGAAGGTTTTATCTCTATGAAATGAATAAACATAGCAACAGTAGATTCACAGAAAGCTACTTTCCAGTTTTTGTTTGAGGATATTTCCTTTTTCACCATAGTTCTGAATGTGCTCCTGAATGTCCCTTCACGGATCCGTTCATGACAGAGTTTCCAAGCTGTTTAATGTAAACAAAGCTTTATGTATGTGAGATGAATACACATATCACAGAGCCGTTTCACAGAAAGATTCTTTTCAGTTTTTGTGTGAGTCTATTTCACTTTTCACCATAGGCGTCAATATGCTCCCGAATATCCCATCGTACCTTTTTCTCTAAAAGGGTTTCCCCGATGCTGTATGAGAAGAAAGATATAACATTGTGAGTGGAATGTACACGTCAAAGGCTGTTCCTCGGAAAGCTTCTCTCCAGTTTGTATCTGAACTTATTTCCTTTTTCACCCTAAGCTTCAAAGCACTCATGAATATCCCTTCGTACGTTAACATAAACAGTGTTACAAAACTGCTCCATGAAAAGGGAACCATAACTGTGTGAGTGGAATTCACGCGACACAGAGCAGTTTCACAGAAAACTCCTTTGTGGTTTTTATCTGAGGGTATTCCTTTTTCAGCATATTCTAAAGAGCATTCCAAATGTCCTTTTTCAGGTTCCACAGAA
The DNA here is from genome assembly GCF_009764315.1 of Trachypithecus francoisi. Taxonomy (NCBI): domain Eukaryota; kingdom Metazoa; phylum Chordata; class Mammalia; order Primates; family Cercopithecidae; genus Trachypithecus; species Trachypithecus francoisi. The sequence continues at coordinate 290,280 of NW_022681472.1, read as the reverse complement.
ACAGTGATTTCAAACTGCTCAATACAAAGAATGATTTAACTCTTTGAGATGAATACACACATCACAAAGCAGTTGCTTAGAAAGCTACTCCCCAGTTTCATAGGAAGACATTTCCTTGCTTACCACAGACCTTCGGGCGCCACTTAATATCCCTTTGCAGATTCCTCAAAGACAGAGTTTCCAAACTGGGCAATGTAGAGTAAGGTTTAACTCTGTGAAATAAATGCACATATCAGAGAGCAGTTTCTTGGAATGCTTCTTTCTGGGTTTTATTTGAGGGTAGTTCACTTTTCGCCATAGTGTTCAATGTACTCCAAAATATCACATTTTCAGTTTTACAGGAACAATGTTCATACACTGCTTTATGATAAAAGAGGTATAACTCCCTGAGTGAAATGCACACATCACAAAGCAGTTTCTCAGAAAGCCTCTCTCCAGTTTTTATCTGAAAATATTTCCTTTTTCACCATTGGCCTGAATGTGCTCCCGAATATCCCTTGGCGGATCCATACATGATGGAGTTTCCAAGCTGCCTAATGTAAATTAAGCTTAATCTATGTGAGGTGAGTAAACGTAGCAAAGAGCAGGTTCACAGAAGCTTCTTTTCAGTTTTCATCTGAAGATATTTCCCTTTTCATCATAGCCCTGAATGTGCTTCCGAATGATCCTTTGCGGATCCGTTCATGACAGTTTCCAAGCTGTATAATTTAAGAAAAGCTTTATCTATGTGAGATAAATACACAGAGCAGTTTCACAGAAAGCTTCTGTCCTGTTTTTGTCTGAGGCTATTTCCCTATTCACCATAGGCGTCAATATGCTCCCCAATATTCCTTGGTACCTTTTTCTTCAAAAGGGTATCCCAGATGCTGTACTAGAAGAGAGGTAAAACACTGTGAGTGGAATGCACACGTCACAAAGCAGTTCCTCGGAAAGCTTCACTCCAGTTTATATCTGACAATATTTCCTTTATCACCATGAGCCTCTAAGTGCTCCTGAATATCCCTTTGCGCGTTAAACATAAACAATGTTAGAAAAATGCTCAATGAAAAGAGAAGCTTAACTGAGTGAGAGGAATTCACACGACACATAGCAGTTTCACACAAAGCTTCCTTCTGGTTTTTATCTGAGGATATTTCTTTCTCCATATTCTATGAATGTTCCCAAATGTCCTTTCTCACGTTCCACAGAAACAGTGATTTCAAACTGCTCAATCCGAAGAATGGTTTAACACTATGAGAAGAATACACACATCACAAAGCAGTTGCTCAGAAGGCTTCTCTACAGTTTTCATTGGAAGACCTGTCGTTGCTCACCACAGGTCTCCGGGTGCCACTATACAGCCCTCGCAGATTCCTCAAAGACAGAGTTTACAAACTGGGCAATGTAGAGCAAGCTTTATCTCTGTGAAATGAATTCACATATCAGAGATCAGTTTCTTGGAATGCTTCTTTCTGGGTTTTATTTGAAGATATTTCACTTTTGGCCATAGTCTTCAATGTGCTCCAAAATATCACTTTTTCGGTTTTACAGGAAGACTGTTCAAACACTTCCTTATGAGAAAAGAGGTATAACGCCCTGAGTTGAATGCACACATCACAAAGAAGTTTTTCAGAAAGCTTCTCTCCAGTTTTTATCTGAAGATATTTCTTTTTTCACCATAGGTCTGAATGTGCTCCCGAATATCCCTTCGCGGAACCATCCATGAAGGAGATTCCAGGCTGCATAATGCAAAGAAAGCTTTATCTATGTGAAGTGAATAAACACAGTAAAAAGCAGATTCACAGAAAGCTTCTTTCCAGTTTTTATCTGAGGATGTTTCCTTTTTCACCATGGGCCTGAATGTACTCCCGAATGTCCCTTCATGAATCTGTCCATGAAAGAGTTTCCAAGCTGCATAATATAAAGAAAGCTTTATCTATATGAGATGAATACACATATCACACAGCAGTTTCACAGAAAGCTTCTTTCCAGTTTTTGTCTGAGGCTATTACCCTTTTCACCATAGCCGTGAGCATGCTCCCTGATATACCTTGGTACCTTTTTCCCCAAAGGTGTTTCCCCGATGCTGTATGAGAAGAGAAGTATAACACTGTGAGTGGAATGTACACGTCACAAACCAGTTCCTGGGAAAGCTTCTCTCCAGTTTCTATCTGAACATATTTCCTTTTTCACCATAAGCCTCAAAGCACTCCCGTATATCCCTTCTCATGCTAAACCTAAACAGTGTTAGAAAACTGCTCAATGAATAGAGAGGCTTAACTGAGCAAGATGAATTCACATGACACATAGCAATTTCAAAGAATGCTTCCTTCTGGTTTTTATCTGAGGATATTTCTTTCTCCATATTCTAAAGAGCTTTCCCAAATGTCCTTCCTCAGATTCCACAGAAACAGTGATTTCAACCTGCTCAATCCAAAGAATGGTTTAACACTATGAGATGAATGCACACATCACAAAGCAGTTGCTCAGAAAGATTCTCTCCAGTTTTCCTTGGAAGTCATTTCCTTGCTCACCACAAGCCTCCAGGCGCCACTTAATATCCCTTTGCAGATTTCTCAAAGACAGAGTTTCCAAACTGGGCAACGTAGAGTAAGCATTAGCTCTGTGAAATGAAAACATATATCAGAGAGAAGTTTCTTGGAACGCTTATCTCTGGGTTTTATTTCAGGATATTTCCCTTTTTGCGGTTGTCTTCAATGTGCTCTGAAATATCACTTTTTCGGCTTTGCAGGAGTGGTGTTAAAACACTGTCCCATGGGAAGAGAGGTAAAACTCTCTGAGTGGAATGTACAGATTGCAAAGCAGTTTCTCAGAATGCTTCTCTCCAAATTTTTATCTGAAGATATTTCCTTTTTCACCATAAGACTGAATGTGCTCCCAAATGTCCCTTCCTGGATCTGTCCTTGACGGAGTTTCCAAACTGTGTAATATAAAGAAAATTTTATCTATGTGGGATGAATAAACATATCTATCACAAAGCAGTTTCATAGAAACGTCTTTCTAGTTTTTATCTGAGGATATTTCCTTTTTCACCACAGCCGTCCACATACTCCCAAATATCCCTTGGTAGCTTTTTCTCCTAAAGAGATGAACAAATCCTCTATGAGAAAAGAGGTATAACACTGTGAGTGGAATGCACACGTCACAAAGTAGTTCCTCAGAAAACTTCTCTCCAGATTTTTCTGAAGTTTTTTCCTTTTTCACCATAGTCCTGAATGTGCTCTGGAATATCCCTTTGCGGATCCGTCAATGATGGAGTTTCCAAGCTACATAATGTAAAGAAAACTTTATCTATGTGAAATGAACAAACATAGGCAATAGCAGATTCACAGAAAGCTTCTTCCCAGTTTTTATCCGAAGATATTTCCTTTTCCACCATAGTTCTGAGTGTGCACCCGAATATCGCTTTGCAGAACAGTCCATGACAGAGTCTCCAAGCTGTGTAATATAAAGAAAGTTTTATCTTCGTGATATGAATAAACATAGCAAAAACAGATTCACAGAAAACTTCTTTCTGGTTTTCGTCTGAGCATATTTCCTTTTTCATAATAGCCATCCATATATTCCCGAATGTCTCTTGGTAGCTTTCTCTCCAAAAGCTCAGAGCATCTCCAAAAGCATTTCTCTAAAAATGGGTAGATTTTTCCCCAATCCTCTATGAGAAGAAAGTTATAGCTCTGAGAGTGGAAGTCAAATGTCACAAAGCAGCTCCTCTGAAATCTTATTTCCAGTTTCTATCTGAAGATATTTTCGTTCTCACCATAAGACTCAAAGTGCTCCCAAATATCCCATCACAGACTAAACACAGTGTTAGAATACCACTCAATGAAAAGAGAAGCTGAATTGTCCTAGTGGAATTCACATGACACAGAGGAGTTCCAGAGAAAGCTTCCTTCTGGTTTTTATCTGAGGGTATTTATTTTTTAGCATATTCTAAAGAGCGTTCCCAAATGTCCTTTCTCAGGTTACACAGAAACAATGATTTCAAACTCCTCAGTACAAAGAATGGTTTAACTCTATGAGATGAATACACACATTACAAAGAAGTTGCTCAGAAATCTTCTTTCCAATTTTCACTGGAAGACATTTCCTTGCTCACCACAGGCCTCCAGACACCACTTAATATCCCTTCGTAGATTCCCCAAAGACAGAGGTTCCAAACTGGGCAACGTAGAGTAAGCTTAACACTGTGAAATGAATGCCCATATCAGAGAGCAGTTTCTTGGCATGCTTCTTTCTGGGTTTAATTTGAAGAGCGTTCACTATTCGCCATAGTCTTCAATGTGATCTGAAATATCAGGTTTTCGGTTTTACAGGGACAGTGTTCAAACACTGCCTTATGAGAAAAGAGGAATAACTCCTTGAGTGGAAGGCACACATCACAAAGCGATTTCTCAGAAAGCTTCTCTCCGGTTTTTATCTGAAGATATTATCATTTTCACCATAGGCTGGAATCTGCTCTCGAATGTCCCTTCGCGGTTCGTCCATGACGGATTTTCTAATCTGTGTAATATAAAGAAAGCTTTATCTATGTGAGATGAATAAACATAGCAAAAAGCAGATTCATAGAAAGTTTCTTACCAGTTTTTATCTGAAGATATCTCATTTTTCAACATAATCCTGTTTGTGCTCCCGAATGTCCCTTGGCGGAATCATCCAGGGCAAAGTTTCCATGCTGTGTAATGTAAAGAAAGTTTTATCTATGTGAGATGATACACATAGCACAGAGCAGTTTCGTAGAAAGCTTCTTTCCAGTTTTTGTCTGAGGCTCTTTTTTCTCCACAGGTGTCAAAATGCTACAGAACATCCCTTGGTACCTCTTTCTCCAAAAGGTTTCATCCAATGACTTATGAAAAGAGAAATATAACACTGTGAGTGGAATGCACAAGTCCGTCACCAAGCAGTTTCTCAGAAAGCTTCTCTCCAGTTTCTGTCTGAACATATTTCATTTTTCATTGTGAGCCTCAAAGCGCTCCCGAATATCCCTTTGCACGGTAAACATAAAGAGTGTTAGAAAACTGCTCAATGAAAAGAGAAGCTTAAATGAGTCAGAAGAATTCACACGACACATAGCAGTTTCACAGAAAGCTTCCTTCTGGTTTTTATCTGAGGATATTTCTTTCTCCATATTCTAAAGAGTGTTCCCAAATGTCCTTCTTCAGATTCCGCAGGAACAGTGATTTCAAACTGCTCAATTAAAAGAATGGTTTAACTCTATGAGATGAATACACACATCACAAAGCAGTTGCTCAGAAGCTTCTCTCCATTTTTCATTAGAAGCCATTTCCTTGCTCACCACAGCCTTCAGCATGCCACTAAATATCACTTCGCAGATTCCTCAAAGACAGTTTCCAAACTGGGCAAAGTAGAGTAAGCATTAACTCTGTGAGATGAACGCACATATCAGAGAGCAGTTTTTTGGAATGCTTCTTTCTGGGTACTATTAGAGGATGTTTCAGTTTTCGCCATAGTCTTCAATGTGCACTGAAATATCACTTTTTTGGTTTTACAGGAACAGTGTTCAAACACTGCCTTACGAGAATAGAGGTATAACTTCCTGAGTGGAATGCACACATCACAAAGCAGTTTCTCAGAAAACTTCTCTCCAGTTTTTATCTGAAGATATATCCTTTTTCACCATGGGCCTCAATGTGCTCCTGAATATTCCTTCGTGGATCTGTCCACGACGAAGTTTCCAAACTGCATAATAGAAAGAAAGTTTTATCGATGTGAGATGAATAAACATATCTATCACAAAGCAGTTTCACAAAAACTTATTTCCAGTTTTGGTCTGAGGATATTTCCTTTCTCACCACTGCCATCCACATACTCCCGAATGACCCTTGGTAGCTTTTTCTCCATAAGGAATTCCCTTATCCTCTATGAGAAGAGAGGTATAACAATGTGAATGGAATGCACAATTCACAAAGCAGTTCCTCGGAATGTTTCTATCTCATTTCTATCTCAACATATTTCCTTTTTCACCATAAGCCTCAAAGTGCTCCCTAATATACCTTCACAAGCTAAACATAAACAGCGTTAGAAAACTGGTCAATGAAAAGAGAGGCTTAACTGAGCGACAGGAATTCACATGACAGATAGCAGTTTCACAGAAAGCTTTCTTCTGGCTTTTATCTGAGGATTTTTCTTTCTCCACATTTTTAAGAGCGTTCCCAAATGTCCTTCCTCAGATTCCACTGAAACAGTGATTTCAAGCTGCTCAATACAAAGAATTATTTAACTCTATGAGATGAATACACACATCACAACACTGTTGCTCAGAATGCTTCACTCCAGTTTTCATCGGAAGATATTTCCTTGCTCATCACAGGCCTCCAGGCGTCACTTAATATCCCTTCGCAGATTCCTCAAAGACAGAGTTTCCCAACTGGGCAATGTAGCTCAAGCTTTAACTCTGTGAAATGAATGCACATATCAGAGAGCAGCGTCTTGGAACGCCTCTTTCTAAGTTGTATTTCAGGATATTTTGCTTTTCGCCATAGTCTTCAATGCACTCCGAAATATCAATTTCTCGGTTTTACAATAACAAGCTTTAAACACTGCCTTATGTGAAAAGATGTATAACTGCCTGAGTGGAATGCACACATCACAACCCAGTTTCTCGGAAAGCTTGTCTCCATTTTTTATCTGAAGATATCTTCTTTTTCACCGTTCACCTGAATGTGCTCCCAAATGTGCCTTCGTGGATCCGTCCATGACGAAGTTTCCAAACTTCATACTATAAGGAAAGTTTTATCTGTGTGAGATGAATATACATATCTATCACAGAGCAGTTTCACAGAAAGCTTCTTTCCAGTTTTTGTCTGAGGATATTTCCTTTTTCACCATAGCCGTCCACATACTCCCGAATTTCCCTTGGTTGCTTTTTCTCCAAAAGGGATTCCCCAATCCTCTATGAGAAGAAAGATAAAACTCTGTGAGTGGAATGCACACGTCACAAAGCAGCTCTTCGGAAAGCTTCTCTTAAGTTTCTCTCTGAACATATTTCCGTTTTCACCATAAGCCTCAAAGTGCTCCCGAATATCCCTTCGCAGACTAAACACAGCGTTAGAATACTGCTTAATGAAAAGAGAATCTTAACTGTGCAAGTGCAATTCAATCAACACAGAGCAGTTCCACTGAAAGCTTCTTTTTGGTTTTTATGAGAGGATATTTCTTTTTCAGCACATTCTAAAGAGCGTTCCCAAATATTCTTCCTCAGATTCCACAGAAACAGTGATTTCAAACTGCTCAATCCAAAGAAGGGTTTAACCCTATGAGATGAATACACACATTACAAAGCAGTTGCTCAGAAAGCTTCTCTTCATTTTTCATCGGAAGCCATTTCCTTGCTCAAGACACACTCCAGGGTGCCACTAAATATCCCTTTCCAGATTCCTCAAAGATAGAGTTTCCTAACTGGGCAATGTAGAGTAAGCTTTAACTCTGTGAAATGAATGTACATATCAGGGAACAGTTTCTTGGAAAGGTTCTTTCTGGGTTTTTCGTGAAGATATTTCACTTTTCGCCATAGTAATGTGCTCTGAAATATCACTTTTTCGAATTTACAGGAACAGTGTTCAAATACTGCCTTATGAGAAAAGAGGTATAACTCCCTGAGTGGAGTGCACACATCACAAAGCAGTTTCTCAGAAAGCTTCTTTCCGGTTTTTATCTGTAGGTATTTCCTTTTTCACCACAGGCCTGAATATGCTCCCGAATGTCCCTTCGTGGAAGCATCCCTGATATAGTTTCCAAACTGCGTGATATAAGGAAAGTTTTATCTATGTGAGATGAATAAGCATAGCAGGAAGCAGTTTCACAGAAAGCTTCTTTCCAGCTTTTTTCTGAAGATATTTCCTCTTTCACCATAGTCCTGAATGTGTTCCCAAATATCCCTTTGCGGATCCATAGATGACAGAGTTTCCAAGTTGCGTTATTGTAACAAATGCTTTATCTATGTGAGATCAATACACATGTCACAGAAGGGGTTTCTCCGATGCTGTATGAGAAGAGAGGTATAACATTGTGAGTGGAATGCACACGTCACAAAGCAGTTCCTTGGAACGCTTCTCTCCAGTTTCTATCTGAACATATTTCCTTCTTTACCGTAAACCTCAAAGCACTACGGAATATCCCTTGACACACAGCAGTTTCACAGAAAGTTTCCTTCTGGTTTTTTCTGAGGCTATTTCTTTCTCCATATTCTAAAGAGCATTCCCAAATGTCTTTCCTCAGATTTCACAGAAGCAGTGATTTCAAACTGCTCAATCCAAAGAATGGTTTAACTCTATGAGATGAATACACACATCACAAAGCAGTTGCCCAGAAAGCTTCTCTCGAGTTTTCATTGGAAGACATTTCCTCGCTCACCACAGGCCTTGGTGCACCACTTAATATCGCTTCGCAGATTCCTCAAAGATAGAGTTGCCAAAGTGGGCAACGTAGATCAAGCTTTAACTCTGTGAAATGAATGCACATATCAGAGAGAAGTTTCTTGGAATGCTTCTTTCTGTGTTTTATTTGAGGATATTTTGCTTTTCGCCATAGTCTACAATGCATTACAAAATATCACTTTTTCGATTTTATAGGAACAGTGTTCAAATACTGCCCTATGAGCAAGAGGTATAACTCCCTGAGTGGAATGGCCACAACACAAAACAGTTTCTCAGCTTCTCTAAGTTTTTTATCTGAAGACATTTCCCTTTTCACCATAGTTCTGAATGTGCTCCTGAATGTCCCTTTGTGGATCCATCCATGACAGAGTTTCCAAACTGCGAAATGTAAAGAAAGCTTTATCTATGTGAGATGAATACTCATAGCAAAAAGCAGATTCACAGAAAACTTCTTTCCAGTTTTTATCTGAGTGTTTTTCCCTTTTCACCACAGGCTTCAATATGCTCCCAGATATTTCTTTGTACCTTTTTCTCCAAAAGAGTTTCCCCGATGCTGTATGAGAAGAGAGTTATAACACTGTAAGTGGAATACACACGTCACAAAGTAGTTCCTCAGAAGGCTTTTTTCCAGTTTCTATATGAATATGTTTCCTTTATCACTATAAGCCTCAAAGCACTTCAGAATATCCCTTCGCATGCTAATCATTAACAGTGTTAGAATACTGCTCAATGAAAAGAGAAGCCTAACTGAGTGAGAGGAATTCACACAACACATAGCAGTTTCACAGAAAGCTTCCTTCTGGTTTTTATCTGAGGATAATTCTTTTTTCATATTCTACAGAATGTTCCCAAATGTACTTCCTCAGATTCCAGAGAAACAGTGATTTCAAACTGCTCATTCCAAAGAATGATTTAACTCTGTGAGATGAATACAGACATCACAAAGCAGTTTTACAGAAAGCATCTCTTCAATTTTCATCGGAAATCATTTTCTTGCTCACCACAGGCCTACGGATGCTACTTAATATCCCTCCACAGATTCCTCAAATACACAGTTTCCAAACTGCACAACATTGATTAAGTTTTAAGTTTCTGAAATGAGTGCACATATCACAGAGCCGTTTCTTGGAACGCTTCTTTCTGGGTTTTATCTGAGGATATTTCACTTTATGCCATAGTCTTCATTGCGCTCTGAATTATCACTTTTTTGGGTTACAGTAACGGTGTTCAAACACTGCCTTAAGAGAAAAGAGGTATTACTCCCTGAGTGGAATGCACACATCACAAAGCAGTTTCTCAGAAAGCTTCTTTCCAGTTTTTAACTGAAGAGATTTCCATTTTCACCATAGGCCTGAACGTGCTCCCAAACGTCCCTTCGCATATCCGTCCATGACGGAGTTTCCAAACTGCGTAATATAAAAAAAAGTTTTATCTATGTGAGATAAATAAACATTGCCAAAAGCAGAATCACAGAAAGCTTCTCTCCAGTTTCTATCTGAAGACATTTCCTTTTTCACCATAAGCCTGAATGTGCTCCCAAATGTCCACTCACGGATCCTTCCTTGACAGAGTTTGCAAGCTCTGTAATGTAAAGAGAGCTTTATCTATGTGAGATGAATACACATATTACAGTGTAGTTTCACAGAAAGCTTCTTTCCAGTTTTTGTCTGAGACTATTTCTGTTTTCAAGATAGGTGTCAATATTCTCCCGAATATTCCTTGGTACCTTTTTCTCCAAAAGGGCTTCCGCAATGCTGTATGAGAAGAGAGGTATAACACTGTGAGTGGAATGCACATGTCACAAAACAGTTCCTTGGAAAGCTTTTCTCTAGTTTCTTTCTGAACATATTTCCTTTTTCACCCTAAGACTCAAAGCAATTCCGAATATCCTTTGGCACGCTAAACATAAACAGTGCTAGAAAACTGCTCAATAAAAAGAGAAGCTTAACTGAGTGAGAGGAATTCGCACGACACACGGCACTTTCACAAAAGTCTTCCTTCTGGTTTTTATCTGAGGATATTTCTTTCTCCATATTCCAAAAGCATTCCCAAATGTCCTTCCTCAGATTCCACAGAAGCAATGATTTCAAACTGGTCCATCCAAAGAATAGTTTAACTCTATGAGACGAATACACACATCACAAAGCAGTTGCTGAGAAAGCTTCTCTCCAGTTTTCATCGGAAGACATTTCCTTGCTTACTACAGGCCTCCAGGCGCCACTTAATATCCCCTCGCAGATGCCTCAAAGAGAGAATTTCTCAACTCGGCAATGTAGAGTAAGTTTTAACTCTGTGAGGTGAATGCACATATCAGAGAGCAGTTTCCTGGACTGCTTCTTTCTGGATTTTATTTGAGCATATTTCACTGTTTGTAATAGTCTTCAATGCGCTCCAAAATATCACTTTTTCAGTTTTAAAGGACCAGTGTTCAAATACTGCTTTGTGAGAAAAGAGGTATAACTCCCTGAGTCGAATGCACACATCAGAAAGCAGTTTCTCAGAAAGCTTCTCTCCAATTTTTATCTGAAGATTTTTCCTTTTTCACCATAGGCCTGAATGTGACCTGAATGTTCATTCGTGGATCCGTCCATAGTGGAATTTCCAGCCTACGTAATGGAAAGAAAGCTTTATCTCTGTGAGATGAATACACATATCACAGAGGAGTTTCACAGAAAACTTCTTTCCAGTTTTTGTCTGAGACTATTTCACTTTTCACTGTAGGCATCAATATGCTCCCAAATATCCCCTGGTACCTTTTTCTTCAAAAGGGTTTCCCTGATGCTGTATGAGAAGAGAAGTATCACACTGTGAGAGGAAAGCACGTGTCACAAAGCAGTTGCTGAGAAAACTTCTCTCCAGTTATCATCAGAAGACATTTCCTTGCTCACCACAGGCATCCAGGACGCCATTTAATATCCTTTTGTAGATTCCTCAGAGACAGAAATTTCAAACTGGGCAATGTAGAGTACGCTTTAGCTGTGTGAAATGAATGCACATATTAGAGAGCAGTTTCTTGGAACCCTTCTTTCCGGGTTTTATTTGAAGGTATTTTCCCTTTCGCCATAGTCTTCAATGTGCTCCGAAATATCACTTTTTTGGTTTTACAGACACAGTATTCAAACACTGCTATATGAGAAAAGAGGTTTAACTCTCTGAGTAGAATGCACACATCACAAAGCAGTTTCTCAGAAAACTTCTTTCCAGTTTTTATCTGGAGATATTTCCTTTTTCACCATAGGCCTGAATATGCTCCCGAATGTCCCTTTTCGGATCCGTCCATGTCAGAGTTTCCAAACTGTGTAATATAAAGAAAGTTTTATCTATGTGAGATGAATAAACATATCTATCACTCAGCAGTTTCACAGAATACTTCTTTCTAGTTTTAGTCTGAGGATATTTCCTTTTTCACCATAGCCACCCATATACTCCCAAATGTCCCTTGGTAGCTTTTTCTCCAAAAGGGATTCCCCAATCCACTATGAGAAGAAAGTTATAACTCTGTGAGTGGAATGCACACGTCACATGTGACTCCTCAGAAAGCTTCTCTCCAGTTTCTATCTGAGGATACTTTCGTTTGGACCATAAGCCTCAAAGTGCTCCTGAATTTCCCTTCGCAGACTAACATAATGTTAGAATATTGCTCAATGAAAAGTGAAGCTGAACTGTGTGAGTAGAATTCACATGATACAGAGCAGTTTCACAGAAAGCTTCCTTCTGGTTTTTATCTGAAGGTATTTCTTCTTCAGCACATTCAAAAGAGCATTCCCAAATGTCCTTTGTCGGGTTCTAAACAAACAGTGATTTCAAAGTGCTCGATTTCAATGATTGATTTAACAATATGAGATGAATACACACATCACAAAGCTGTTCCTCAGAAAGCTTCTCTCCAGTTTTCAAGGGAAGACATTTCCCTGCTCAACACAGGCCTCCAGAGGCCACTTAATATCCCGTCGCAGAATGCTCAAAGACAGAGTTTCCAAACTGAGCAATGTAGAGTAAACTTTAATTCTCTGAAATGAATGCACATACCAGAGAGCAGTTTCTTTCTGGGTTTTATTTTAGGATAATTCACTTTTAGCCGGAGTCTTCAATGCACTCTGAAATATCACATTTTCAGTTTCACAGGAACAGTGTTCAAACACTGCCTTAAGAGAAAAGAGGTATAACTCCCTGAGTGGAATGCACACATCACAAAGCAGTTTCTCAGAAAGCTTCTTTCCACTTATTGTCTGAGGAGATTTCCTCTTTTATCATAGCTGTCCATATTCTCCCAAATGTCCGTTGGTATGGTTTTTTCCAAAATGAATTTCCCAATCCTCTATGAGAAGAAAGGTATAACTCTGTCAGTGGAATTCACACATCACAAAACAACTCCTCGGAAAGCTGCTCTTCAGTTTCTATCTGTAGATATTTCCGTTTTCACTATAAGCCTCAAAGCACTCCTGAATATCCCTTCGCAGACTAAACAAAAAGGGTGTACAATACTGCTCAATGAAAAGAGAAGCTTAACTGTTTGAATGGAATTCACATGACACAGAATAATTTCACATAAAGCTTCCTTCTGCTTTTTATCTGAGGATATTTCTTTTTGAGTATATTCTAAGGAGTCTTCCCAAATGTCCTTTCTCAGGTTCCACAGAAACAGTGATTTCAAACCGCTCAATCCAAACAATGGCTTAAGTCTATGAGATGAATACACACATCACAAAGCAGTTTTGCAGAAAGCTTCCTTCCAGTTTTTGTCTGAGGATATTTCCTTTTTCACCACAGCCACCCATGTACTCCCGAATGTCTCTTGGTACCTACGTCTGCAAAAGGGATACTCAACCCTCTTTGAGAAGAAAGGTACAACTCTCTGAGTGGAATGTACACGTCACAAAGCAGCTCCTTGGACAGCTTCTCTACAGTTTCTATCTGAAGATATTTCCGTTTTCTCCAAAAGCTTCAAAACACTCGCGAATATCCCTTCGGAGAAGAAACATAAACAGTGTTAGAATACTCTTCAATGAAAAGAGAAGCTGAACTGTGTGAGTGGAATTCACACGACACAGAGGAGTTTCACAGCAAGCTTTCATCTGGTTTTTATCAGAGGGTATTACTTTTTAAGCATATTCTAAAAAGCCGTCCATTCTCAGGTTCCACAGAAACAGTGATTTCAAACTGCTCAATCCAAAGAATGATTTAACTCTATGAGATGAGTACACACATAACAAAGCAGTTGCTCAGAAAGCTTCTCTCCAGTTTTCAATGGAAGACATTTGCTTGCTTACCACAGGCCTCTGGGCGCCACTTAATATCCCTTCACAGATTCCACAAGGACAGAGTTTCCAAACTGGGCAATGTAGAGTAAACTTTAACTCTCCGAAATGAATGCGCATATCAGAGAGCAGTTTATTGGAACGCATCTTTCTGGGTTTTATTTGAGGATGTTTCACTTTTTGCCACAGTATCCAATGTGCTTCGAAATATCACTTTATCAGATTTACGGGAACAGTGTTCAAACATAGCCTTATGAGAAAAAAGGTATAACTCCCCGAATGGAATGCACACATAACAAAGCAGTATCTCAGAAACCTTCTTTTCGGTTTTTATCTGAAGATATTTCCTTCTTCACCACTATCCTGAATGTGCTCTTGAATGTCCCTTTGCCGATCCGACCATGATGGAGTTTCCAAGCTGTGTAATGTAAAGAAAGCTTTATCTATGTGAGATGAATAAACATAGCAAAAAGCAGATTCACAGAAAGCTTCTTTCCAGTTTTTATCTGCAGATGTTTCCTTTTTCACCATAGTCCTGAATGTGCTCCTGAAAGTCCCTTTGCAGATATATATATGACAGAGTTTCCAAGCTGCATAATGTAAAGAAAGCTTTATTTATTTCAGATGAATAAACATAGCAAAAAGCAGATTCACAGAAAACTTCATTCCAGTTTTTATCTGAAGATGTTTCCTTTTTCCCCATAGTCCTGTATGTGCCCCTGAACGTCCCTTCGCGGATATGTGCATGACAGAGGTTCCAAGCTGCATAATGTAAAGAAAACTTTATCTATTTGAGATGAATACACATGTCACAAAGCAGTTTCACAGAGAGCTTCTTTCCAGTGTTTGTCTGAGGCTGTTTCTCTTTTCACCATAAACTTGAATATGCTCCCGAATATCCCTTTGTACCTTTTTCTTCAAAAAGATTTCCCCGATGCTGTATGAGAAGAGAGGTATAACACTGTGAGTTGAATGCATACGTCACAAAGCAGTTCCTTGGAAAGCTTCTGTCCAGTTTCTATCTGAACATACTTCCTTTTTAACTGCAAGCCTCAAAGTGCTCCCAAATATCCCTACTCACGCCAAACATAAACAGTGTTAGAAAACTGCTCAATGAAAAGAGAAGTTTAACTGAGGGAGAGGAATTCACACAACACAGAGCAATTTCACAGAGCTTCCTTCTGGTTTTTATCTGAGGATGTTTGTTTCTACATATTCTATAAAGCGTTCCCAAATCTCCTTCCGCAATTCCATAGAAAGAGTGATTTCAAACTGCTCAATACAAAGAATAGTTTAACTCTATTAGATGAATAAACACATCACAATGCAATTGCTCAGAAAGCTTCTCTCCAGTTTTCATTGGAAGACATTTGCTTGCTCACCACAGGCCTCCAGGCACCACTTAATATCCGTTCATAGATTACTCAAGGACAGAGTTTCCAAACTGGGAAATGTAGAGTAAGCTTTAACTCCGTGAAATGAATGTCCATATTGGAGAACAGTTTCTTGGAAAACTACTTTCAGGATTTTATTTGAGGGTATTTCATTTTTCGCTATAGTCTTCAATGCACCCAAAATATCACTTTTTGGAATTATAGAAACAGTGTTCAAACACTGCTTTATAAGAAAAGAGTTGTAACACCATGAGTGGAATGCACACAACTCAAAGCAGTTTCTCAGAAAGCTTCTCTCTACTTTTTATCTGAATATATTTCCTTTTTCACCGTAGCCCTCCATGAGCTCCCAAGTATCACTTGGCAGAATCCAGGCCAACAGTATTAGAAAACTGTTCCAAGAAGGGAAGGGTGGAACACTGGGTGATGAAGTCACACATCAGAAAGCAACCTCTCAGAAAGCTTCTCTATAGTGATTATCTGAGGATATTTCCTTTTTCACCATGGGCCCCTATGGGCTCCCAAATATCACTTTGCAGATTCCACGAAAAGAGTGGTAGCAAACTGCTTCCTGAGGACTAAGTTGTAACTCTGTGAGATGAATTCACAGATCACAAAGAAGTTTCTCAGAAAGCTTCTTCCAGTTTTGGAACTGATGATATTTCCTTTATCAGCATAGGACTCAATGCGATCCAAAGAAGTCCTTCTCAGGTTCCTCAAAGACAGTGTTAATGGACTGCTCCACGAAACATAAGTGTAACTGTGTGACATAAATTCACACATCACCAAGAAGTTTCTCAGAAACCTTCTCTACAGTTTTCATGTGAGGGTATTTCCTTTGTCACCATAAGCTCCATTACACTAAGAAGTATCCCATTGCAGATTTCCAGAAAACTGTGTTAGCAAACTGATCACTGAAGAGAAACGTGTAACTCTGTGAGTTGCATTCACACATCACAATGCAGTTCCTCAGAAGGCTTCTTCCCAGTTTTGATCTGAGGATATTTCCTTTTTCACCATAGCCCTCCATGAGCTCCAAAATATCACTTTGGAGAATCCATGACAACAGTGTTAGCAAACTGTACCAAGAAGGAAATGGTGGAACTCTGTGTGATGAAGTCACACATCAGAAAGCCATCTCTCAGAAAGCTTCTCTCTAGTGATTATCTGAGGATATATCCTTTTTCACCATGGGCCCCTATGGGCTCCCAAATATCACTTTGCAGATTCCACGAAAAGAGTGTTAGCAAACTGCTTCCTGAGGACTAAGCTGTACCTCCGTGAGATGAATTCACAGATCACAAAGAAGTTTCTCGGAAAGCTTCTTTCAGTTTTTCAACTGATGATATTTCCTTTATCAGCGTAGGCCTCAATGTGATCCAAAGAAGCCCTTCTCAGGATCTTCCAAGACAGTGTTAATGGACTGCTCCACGAAACATAAGTGTAACTCTGTGAGATGAATTCACACATCACCAAGAAGTTTCTAAGAAAGCTTCTGTCTATTATTCATGTCAGGATATTTCCTTTCTCATCATAAGCTTCATTGCACTAAGAAATATTCCATTGCAGATTTCCAGAAAACTGTGTTAGCAAACTGATCACTGAAGAGAATTGTGTAACGCTATGAGTTGCATTCACACATCGCAATGCAGTTTCTCAGAAGGCTTCTTTCGAGTTTTGATCTGAGGATATTTCCTTTTTCACGATAGCCCTCCATGAGCTCCCAAATGTCACTTTGCAGAATCCACGACAACAGTGTTAGCAAACTGTTCCAAGAAGGGAAGAATAGATGTCTGTGTGATGAAGTAACACGTCAGAAAGCAATCTCTCAGAAAGCTACTCTCTAGTGATTATCTGACGATATTTCCTTTTTCACCGTGGGCCCCTATGTGTTCCCAAATATCACATTACACATTATACGAAAAGAGTGTTAGCAAACTGCTTCCTGAGGACTAAGTTGTAAGTCTGTGAGGTGAATTCACAGATCAAAAAGAAGTTTCTCAGAAAGCTTCTTTCACGTTTTGAAGTGATGATATTTCCTTTATCAGCACAGGCCTCAATGCGATGCAAAGAGGTCCTTCTCAGGTTCCTCAAAGACAGTGTTAATGGACTGCTCCACGAAACATAAGTGTAACTCTATGAGATGAATTCACACATCACCAGGAAGTTTCTAAGAAAGCTTCTTTCTAGTTTTCATCTGAGGATATTTCCTTTGTCACCATAAGCTTCACTGCGGTAAGAAGTATCCTATTGCAGATTTCCTGAAAACTGTGTTAACAAACTGATCACTGAAGAGAAACGTGTAACTCTGTGAGTTGCATTCACACAGTGAAATGCAGTTTCTAAGAAGGCTTCTTTCCAGTTTTCATCTGGGGATATTTCCTTTTTCACCATAGACCTCCATGAGCTCCCAAATATCACTTTGTGGAATCCACGACAACAGTGATAGCAAACTGTTCCAAGAAGGGAAGGGTGGAAGTCCGTGTGATGAAGTCACATATCAGAAAGCAATCTCTCAGAGAGCTTCCCTCTAGTGATTATCTGAGGATATTTCCTTTTTTACCATGGGCCCCTATGGGTTCCGAAATATCACTTTGCAGATTCCACGAAAAGAGTGTTAGCACACTGCTTCCTGACGACTATGCTCTACCTCTGTGAGATGAATTCACAGATCACAAAGAAGTTTCTCAGAAACCTTCTTTCACCTTTTGAACTGATGATATTTCCTTTCTTAGCATAGGCCTCAATGCGATCCAAAGAAGAGCTACTCAGGTTCCTCAAAGACAGTGTGAATGGACTGCTCCACGAAACATAAGTGTAACTCTGTCAGATGAATTCACACATCAACAATGGATTGGTAAAAAACCATCCTTCTAGTTTTCATCTGAGGATATTTCCTTTGTCACCGTAAGCTTCATTGCACTAAGAAGTATCCCATTGCAGATTTCCAGAACACTGTGTTAGCAAACAGATCACTTAAGAGAAACGTGTAACTCTGTGAGTTGCATTCATACATCACAATGCAGTTTTTCAGAAGGCTTCTTTCCAATTTTGATCTGGGAGTATATCCTTTTTCACCATAGCCCTCCATGAGCTCCCAAATATCACTTTGAAGAATCCACGACAACAGTGTTGGCAAACTGTTCCAAGAAGGAAAGGGTGGAACGCTGTGTGATGAAGTCACACATCCCAAAGCAATCTCTCAGAAAGCTTCTCTCTAGTGATTATCTGAGGATATTTCCATTTTCACCATGAGCCCCGAGGGACTCCCAGATACCACTTTGCAGATTCCACAAAAAGAGTGTTAGCAAACTGCTTCCTGAGGACTAAGCTGGAACTCTGTGAGATGACTTCACAAATCAAAAAGAAGTTTCTCAGAAAGCTTCTTTCACGTTTTGAAATGATGATATTTCCTTTATCAGTGTAGGCCTCCATGCGATCCAAAGAAGTCCTTCTCAGGTCCCACAAAGACAGTGTTTATGGACTGCTCCACGAAACATAACTGTAATTCTGTGAGATGAAGTCACACATCACCAAGAAATTTTTACGAAAGCTTCTTTCTAGTGTTCATGGGAGGATATTTTCTTTTTCACCGTAAACTTCATTGTGCTAAGTAAACCATTGCAGATTTCCAGAAAAATGTGTAAGCAAACTGATCACTGAATACAAATGTGTAATTCTGTGAATTGCATTCATACATTGCAATGCAGTTTCTCAGAAGCTTCTTTCAATTTTGATCTGAGGATATTTTCTTTTTCACCATAGCCCTCCATGAGCTCCGAAATATCACTTTGCAAAATCCACGACAACAGTGTTAGCAAACTGTTCGAAGAAGGGGATGGTGGAAGTCTGTGTGATGAAGTCACACATCAGAAAGCAATCTCTCAGAGAGCTTCCCTCTAGTGATTATCTGAGGATATTTCCTTTTCCACCATGGGCCCCTATGGGTTCCGAAATATCACTTTGCAGATTCCACGAAAAGAGTGTTAGCACACTGCTTCCTGACGACTATGCTTAACTCTGAGAGATGAATTCACAGATCACAAAGAGTTTCTCAGAAACCTTCTTTCACCTTTTGAATGAGAATATTCCTTTCTTAGCATAGGCCTCAATGCGATCCAAAGAAGACCTACTCAGGTTCCTCAAAGACAGTGTTAATGGACTGCTCCACGAAACATAAGTGTAACTCTGTCAGATGAATTCACACATCAACAATGGATTGATAAAAAGCTTCTTTCTAGTTTTCATCTGAGGATATTTCCTTTGTCACCGTAAGCTTCATTGCACTAAGAAGTATCCCATTGCAGATTTCCAGAACACTGTGTTAGCAAACAGATCACTTAAGAGAAACGTGTAACTCTGTGAGTTGCATTCACACATCACAATGCAGTTTTTCAGAAGGCTTCTTTCCAATTTTGATCTGGCAGTATACCCTTTATCACCATAGCCCTCCATAAGCTCCCAAATATCACTTTGAAGAATCCACAACAACAGTGTTGGCAAACTGTTCCAAGAAGGAAGGGTGGAACGCTGTGTGATGAGTCACACATCCCAAAGCAATCTCTCAGAAAGCTTCTCTCTAGTGATTATCTGAGGATATTTCCATTTTCACCATGAGCCCCGAGGGACTCCCAGATACCACTTTGCAGATTCCACAAAAAGAGTGTTAGCAAACTGCTTCCTGAGGACTAAGCTGGAACTCTGTGAGATGACTTCACAAATCAAAAAGAAGTTTCTCAGAAAGCTTCTTTCACGTTTTGAAATGATGATATTTCCTTTATCAGCGTAGGCCTCCATGCGATCCAAAGAAGTCCTTCTCAGGTTCCACAAAGACAGTGTTTATGGACTGCTCCACGAAACATAACTGTAATTCTGTGAGATGAAGTCACACAACACCAAGAAATTTTTACGAAAGCTTCTTTCTAGTGTTCATGGGAGGATATTTTCTTTTTCACCGTAAACTTCATTGTGCTAAGTAACCCATTGCAGATTTCCAGAAAAATGTGTTAGCAAACTGATCACTGAATAGAAACGTGTAACTCTGTGAATTGCGTTCATACATTGTAATGCAGTTTCTCAGAAGACTTCTTTCCAATTTTGATCTGAGGATATTTCCTTTTTCACCATAGCCCTCCATGAGCTCCCAAATATCACTTTGCAAAATCCACGACAACAGTGTTAGCAAACTGTTCGAAGAAGGAGATGGTGGAAATCTGTGTGATGAAGTCACACATCAGAAAGCAATCTCTCAGATAGCTTTTCTCTAGTTATTATCTGAGAATATTTAATTTTTGACAATGGGCCCCTATGGGCTCCCAGATATCACTTTGAAGATTCCACGAAAAGAGTGTTAGGGGACTGCTTCCTGAGGACTAAGCTGTAACTCTGTGAGATGAATTCACAGACCACAAAGAAGTTTCTCAGAGAGCTTCTTTCTCTTTTTATTCAGAGGATATTTCCTTTGACCCTTTAGTCTGCAAAGGGATCCGAAATATCAGTTCTCAGATTCCTCACAAACACGGCTACCCAGCGGCCCCACGAAATACAGGTGTAACTCAGTGGGTTGAGTTCATACATCATAAGGGGGTTTCTCAGAACGCGTCTTTTTGTTTTAAGATGAGGTTATTTGTGGTCTCGGAGCGCCACCGTGTGTTGTATTGCAGATTCTGCGAAAACCCTGCTAGCAAACTTCTCAGTGAAAACAATGATGGAAATCTGTGGGCTGAATTCACCCACAACAAAGAAGTTTCTGAGAAGGCTTCCCTGCAGGTTTGACTGAGGATACTTCCTTGTTTACCAAGGGATTCAACGATATCCAAGACATCACTTCTGAGATTCCACAAAATGAGTGCTAGCAAACTCCCCCATGGAAGGGTGGTGTAACACTGTGAAATGAATTCACACATCACAAAGCAGTTTCTCAGAAACCTGCACTCCGGTTTTTCTCGGAGGATATTTCGTTTATCCTTCTAACCTTCAAACCCTTCCGAAATATCGCTTCTAAGAATCCACGGAAAAATTCCTAGGAAACGGCTGCAACAAATAGTGCTGTAACTATGAGAGATGAAGTCACACATCAGAAAGCAACTGCTCAGAAAGTTGCATTCCGTTTTTGATCTGAGGATATTTGCTTTGTCACGGTCAGCTGCACAGCGCTAAGAAGAATCCCATTGCAGATTTCCAGAAAACTGTGTTAGCAAACTGATCACTGAAGAGAAACGTGTAACTCTGTGAGTTGCATTCACACATGGAAATGCAGTTTCTCAGAAGGCTTCTTTCCAGTTTTGATCTGAGGAGATTTCCTTTTTCACCACAGCCCTCCATGAGCTGTGCAATATCACTTTGCAGAATCCACGACAATAGTGTTAACAAACTGTTACAAGAAGGGAAGGGTGGAATTCCGTGTGATGAAGCCACACATCAGAAAGCAATCTCTCAGCAAGTTTCTCTATAGCTATTATCTGAGGATATTTCCTTTCTCCCCATGGGCCCCTAGGGCTCCCAAATTTCACTGTGCAGATTCCACGAAAAGAGTGTTAGCAAACTGCTTCCTGAGGACTATGCTGTAACTCTGTGAGAGGAATTCACAGATAAGAAAGAAGTTTCTCTGAAAGCTTCTTTCACGTTTTCTTTTTTTTTTTTTTTTTTTTTGAGACGGAGTCTCGCTCTGTCACCCAGGTTGGAGTGCAGTGGCCGGATCTCAGCTCACTGCAAGCTCCGCTTCCCAGGTTCACGCCGTTCTCCTGCCTCAGCCTCCCGAGTAGCTAGGACTACAGGCGCCCGCCACATTGCCCGGCTAGTTTTTTGTAGTTTTTAGTAGAGACGGGGTTTCACCGTGTTAGCCAGGATGGTCTCGATCTCCTGACCTCGTGATCCGCACGTCTCGGCCTCCCAAAGTGCTGGGATTACAGGCTTGAGCCACCACGCCCGGCCACACGTTTTCAACTGATGATATTTCCTTCATCTGCGTAGGCCTCAATGCGATCCAAAGAAGCCCTTCTCAGGTTCCTCAAAGACAGTGTTAGTGGACGGCTACACGAAAGATAAGTGTAACTCTGTGAGAGGAATTCACACATCACCAAGAAGTTTGTAAGAAAGCTTCTTTCTAGTTTTCATCTGAGGATATTTCTTATGTCACCGTAAGCTTCATTGCGTTCAGAAGTATCCCAGTGCAGATTTCCAGAAACCTGTGTTAGCAAACTGAACACTGAAGAGAATGTGTAAGTCTGTGAGTTGCATTCACACAGCGAAATGCAGTTTCTCAGAAGGCTTCTTTCCAGTTTTGATCTCAGGAGATTTCCTTATC
The DNA here is from genome assembly GCF_009764315.1 of Trachypithecus francoisi. Taxonomy (NCBI): domain Eukaryota; kingdom Metazoa; phylum Chordata; class Mammalia; order Primates; family Cercopithecidae; genus Trachypithecus; species Trachypithecus francoisi. The sequence goes on along the minus strand of NW_022681472.1, from coordinate 267,926 downwards.
ACCATAGCCCTCATGAGCTCCCAAATATCACTTGGCAGAACACAAGAGAACAGAGTTAGCAAACTGTTCCAAGAAGGGAAGGGAGGAACTCTGTGTGATGTACTCACACATCAGAAAGCAATCTCTCAGTAGGCTTCTCTCTATTATTATCTGAGGATATATCCTTTTTCACCATGGGCCCCTATGGGCTCCCAAATCTCACTTTGCAGATTCCACGCAAAGAGTGTTAGCAAACTGCTTCCTGAGAACTAAGCTGTAAGTCTGTGAGAGGAATGCACAGATCATAAAGAAGTTTCTCAGAAAGCTTCTTTCACGTTTTGAACTGATGATATTTCCTTTATCAGCGTAGGCCTCAATGCGATGCAAAGAAGTCCTTCTCAGGTTGTTCAAAAACAGTTATAATGGACTGCTGCATGAAACATAAGTGTAACTCTCTGAGATGAATTCACACATCACCAAAAAGTCTCTAAGAAAGCTTCTTTCTAGATTTCATCTGAGGACATTTCTTTTGTCACCGTAAGCTTCATTGCGTTCAGAGGTATCCCCGTGCACATTTCCAGAAAACTGTGTTAGCAAACTGAACACTGAAGAGAAACGTGTAACTCTGTGAGTCACACATCGAACTGCAGTTTCTCAGAAGGCTTCTTTCCAGTTTTGATCTGAGGATATTTCCTTTTTCACCATACCCCTCAAAGAGCTCCCAAATATCACTTGGCAGAACACAGGAGAACAGAGTTAGCAAACTGTTCCAAGAAGAGAAGAGTGGAACTCTGTGTGATGTACTCACACATCAGAAAGCAATCTCTCAGTAAGTTTCTCTCTAGTTATTATCTGAGGATATGTCCTTTTTCACCATGGGCCCCTATGGGCCCTCAAATCTCACTTTGCACATTCCACGAAAAGAGTGTTAGCAAACTGCTTCTTGAGAAGTAAGCTCTAACTGTGTGAGAGTAATTCACAGATCACAAAGAAGTTTCTCAAAAAGCTTCTTTCACCATTTGAACTGATGCTATATCCTTTATAAGCGTAGGCCTCAAAGCGATCCAAAGAACTCCTCCTAAAAAATAGTGATAATGGACTGCTGCATGAAACGTAAGTGTAACTCTGTGAGATGAATTCACACATCACCAAGAAGTTTCTGAAAAAGCTTCTTTCTTGTTGTCATCTGTGGATATTTCCTTTGACACCGTAAGCTTCATTGCGTTCAGAAGTATCCCAGTGCAGATTTCCAGAAACCTGTGTTAGCAAACTGAACACTGAAGAGAAACGTGTAAGTCTGTGAGTTGCATTCACACAGCAAAATGCAGTTTCTCAGAAGGCTTCTTTTCAATTTTGAACTGAGGATATTTCCTTTTTCATCATAGCCCTCAATGAGCTCCCAAATATCATTTTGCAGAAAACAAGACAACAGAGTTAGCAAACTGTCCCACGAAGGGAAGGGTGGAACTCTGTGTGATGAAGTCACACATCAGAAAGCAATCTCTCAGTAAGCTCTCTATAGTTATTATCTGAGGATTTTTTTTTTCACCATGGGCCACTATGGGCTCCCAAATCTCACTTTGCAGTTTTCACGAAAAGAGTGTCAGCAAACTCTTTCCTGAGAAGTAAGCTGTAACTCTGTGAGAGGAATTAACAGATGACAAAGAAGTTTCTCAGAAAGCTTCTTTCAAGTTTTGAACTGATGCTATTTCCTTTATCATCGTACGCCTCCATGCGATCCAAAGAAGTCCTCCTCAGGTTCCTCAAAAACAGTGATAATGGACTGCTGCATGAAACATAAGTGTAACTCTGTGAGATGAATTCACACATCGCCAAGAAGTTTCTAAGAAAGCTTCTTTCTAGTTTTCATCTGAGGATATTTCCTTTGTCACCGTAAGCTTCATTGCGTTCAGCACTATCTCATTGCAGATTTCCAGGAAAATGTGTTAGCAAACTGACCACTGAAGAGAAACATGAAAGTCTGTGAGTTGCATTCACGCATCTAAATGCAGTTTCTCAGAAGGATTATTTCCAGATTTGATCTGAGGACATTTCCTTTTTGATCATAGGCCTCAATGAGCTCCCAAATATCACTTTACAAAACACAAGACAACAGAGTTAGCAAACTGTTCCAAGAAGGGAAGGGCGGAACACTGTGTGATGTACTCACACATCAGAAAGCAATCTCTCAGTAAGCTTCTCTCTAGTTATTATCTGAGGATATTTCCTTTTTCACCATGGGCCCCTATGGGCTCCCAAATCTCACTTTGCAGATTCCACGAAAAGAGTGTTAGGAAACGGCTTCCTGAGAACTAAGCTGTAACTCTGTGAGAGGAATTCACAGACCACACAGAAGTTTCTCAGAAAGCTTCTTTGTCGTTTTAAACGGAGGATATTTTCTTTGGCCCCTAGTCTTCCAAGGGAACCCAAATACCACTTCTCAGATTCCACACAAACAGGGCTAGCCCACGGCCCCACGAAATATATGTGTGACTCAGCGGTTTGACTTCACATATCACAAAGCGATTTCTCTGAAAGCTTCTTTGGTTTTTAAGATGAGGTTATTTGTCGTCTCGGAGTGCCACCGTGTGTCCTATTGCAGATTCTGCGAAAACTCCGTTAGCAAGCTTCTCAGGGAAAAGAGTGATGGAACTCTGTGGGTTGAATTCACCCACAGCAAAGAAGTTTCTGAGAAGGCTTCGCTGCAGGTTGGTCTGAGGTGAATTCCTTATTCACCTTGGGATTCAATGATATCCAAGAGATCACTTATGAAATTCCACAAAATGAGTGCTAGGAGACTCCCCCATTCCAAAGGGGTATAACACTGGGAAATGAATTCGACCATCACAAAGGAGTGTCTCAGAAAGCTTCCTTCTGGTTTTTCTCGGAGGATATTACCTTTGCCTTCTACACTTCAAACCCATCCGAAATATCTCTTCTCAGAATCCAGGGAAACAGTCCTAGGAAACGGGGACAAGAAAGAGTGGTGTAACTCTGAGAGATGAAGTCACAAATAAAAAGCAATTTCTCAGAAATCTTCTTTCCCTTTCTGATCTGAGGCTAATACCCATGTCACCGACAGTTCCATAGCGCAGAAAAGTATCCCATTGCAGATTTCGAAAAAACTCTCTTAGCAAACTGATAATTGAAGAGAAACAGGAAACTCTGTGAGTTCCATTCACACTTCGCAATGCAGCTTCGCAGAAGGCTTCATTCCAGTTTCTGTCTGAGGATACTTCCTCTTTCACCATAGCCATCAATGAGCTCCGAAATATCACTTTGCAGAATCCACGACAACAGTGTTAGCAAACTGCTCCAAGAAGGGAAGGGTGGAACTCTGCGTGATGAAGTCACACATCAGAAAGCAATCTCTCAGAGAGCTTCTCTCTAGTAATTATCTGAGGATATCTCCTTTTCACCCTGGGCCACTATGGGCTCCCAAATCTCACTTTGCAGATTCCACGAAAAGAATGTTAGCAAACTGCTTCCTGAGGACTATGCTGTAAATCTGTGAGATGAATTCACAGATGACAAAGAAGTTTCTCAGAAAGCTTCTTTCTCCTTTTGAACTCATGATATTTCCTTTATCAGCGTAGGCCTCAATGCGATCCAAAGTAGCACTTCCCAGTTTCCTCGAAGACAGTGATAATGGACTGCGGCATGAAACATAGGTTTAACTCTGTGAGGTGAATTCACACATCACCAAGAAGTTTCTAAGAAAGCTTCTTTCTAGTTTTCATCTCAGGATATTTCCTTTACCACCGTAAGCTTCATTGCGTTCAGAAGTATCCCAGTGCAGATTTCCAGAAACCTGTGTTAGCAAACTGAACACTGAAGAGAAACGTGTAAGTCTGTGAGTTGCATTCACACAGCGAAATGCAGTTTCTCAGAAGGCTTCTTTCCAGTTTTGATCTCAGGAGATTTCCTTTTTCACCATAGCCCTCAATGAACTCCCAAATATCATTTGGCAGAACACAAGAGAACAGAGTTAGCAAACTGTTCCAAGAAGGGAAGGGAGGAACTCTGTGTGCTGTACTCACACATCAGAAAGCAATCTCTCTGTAGGCTTCTCTCTAGTTATTATCTGAGGATATATCCTTTTTCACCATAGGCCCCTATGGGCTCCCAAATCTCACTTTGCAGATTCCACGCAAAGAGTGTTAGCAAACTGCTTCCTGAGAACTAAGCTGTAAGTCTGTGAGAGGAATGCACAGATCACAAAGAAGTTTCTCAGAAAGCTTCTTTCACGTTTTGAGCTGATGATATTTCTTTTATCAGCGCGGGCCTCCATGCGATGCAAAGAAGTCCTTCTCAGGTTCCTCAAAATCAGTGAAAATGGACTGCTGCATGAAACATCAGTGTAACTCTGTGAGATGAATTCGCACATCACCAAGAAGTTTCTAAGAAACCTTCTTTCTAGTTTTCATCTCAGGATATTTCCTTTGTCACCGTAAGCTTCATTGCATTCAGAAGTATCCCAGTGCAGATTTCCAGAAACCTGTGTTATGAAACTGAACATTGAAGAGAACCGTGTAAGTCTGTGAGTTGCATTCACACTGCAAAATGCGGTTTCTCTGAAGGCTTCTTTCCAGTTCTGATCTGAGGAGATTTCCTTTTTCACCATAGCTCTCAGTGAGCTCCCAAATATCACTTGGCAGAACACAAGAGAAGAGTTAGCAAACTGTTCCAAGAAGGGAAGGGAGGAACTCTGTGTGATGTACTCACACATCAGAAAGCAATCTCTCAGTAAGCTTCTCTCTAGTTATTATCTGAGGATATATCCTTTTTCACCATGGGCCCCTATTGGCTCCCAAATCTCACTTTGCAGATTCCACGCAAAGAGTGTTAGCAAACTGCTTCCTGAGAACTAAGCTGTAACTCTGTGAGAGGAATGCACAGATCACAAAGAAGTTTCTCAGAAAGCTTCTTTCTCGTTTTAAACGGAGGATATTTTCTTTGGCCCCTAGTCTTCCAAGGGAACCCAAATACCAGTTCTCAGATTCCACACAAACAGGGCTAGCCCCGGCCCCACGAAATCGAGATGTAACTCAGTGGTTTGAATTCACACACCACAAAGCCGTTTCTCAGAAAGCGTCTTTGTTTTTTAAGATGAGGTTATTTGTGGTCTCGGAGCGCCACCGTGTGTCCTATTGCAGATTCTGCGAAAACTCGGTTAGCAAGCTTCTCAGTGAAAAGAGTGATGGAACTCTGTGTGGGTTGAATTCACCCACAGCAAAGAAGATTCTGAGAGGACTTCGCTGCAGATTGGTCTGAGGTGAATTCCTTATTCACCTTGGGATTCAATGATATCCAAGACATCACTTACGAAATTCCACAAAATGAGTGCTAGGAGACTGCCCCATTCCAACGGGGTATAACACTGTGAAATGAATTCGACCATCACAAAGGAGTGTCTCAGAAAGCATCATTCTGGGCCGGGAGCGGTGGCTGAAGCCTGTAATCCCAGCACTTTGGGAGGCCGAGACGGGTGGATCACGAGGTCAGGAGATCGAGACCATCCTTGTTTTCACGGTGAAACCCCGTCTCTACTAAAAAAATACAAAAAACACCGTGTGAGGGTGTCGGGCGCTTGTAGTCCCAGCTACTCGGGAGGCTGAGGCAGGAGAATGGCGTCAACCCAGGCGGAGCTTGCAGTGAGCCGAGATCCCGCCACTGCACTCCAGCCTAGGCGACTGAGCTAGACTCCGTCTCAAGAAAAAAAAAAAAAAAAAAAAGAAAGCTTCATTCTGGGCGGGCGCGGTGGCTGAAGCCTGTAATCCCAGCACTTTGGGAGGCCGAGACGGGTGGATCACGAGGTCAGGAGATCGAGACCATCCTTGTTTTCACGGTGAGAACCCCGTCTCTACTAAAAAAATACAAAAAACTACCGGGTGAGGTGTCGGGCGCTTGTAGTCCCAGCTACTCGGGAGGCTGAGGCAGGAGAATGGCGTAAACCCAGGAGGCGGAGCTTGCAGTGAGCCGAGATCCGCCACTGCACTCCAGCCTAGGCGACTGAGCTAGACTCCGTCTCAAAGAAAAAAAAAAAAAAAAAAAAGAAAGCTCATTCTCGTTTTTCTCGAAGGATATTACCTTTGCCTTCTACACTTCAAAACCCATCCGAAATATCTTCTCAGATTCCAGGGAAACAGTCCTAGGAAACGGGGACAAGAAAGAGTGGTGTAACTCTGAGAGATGAAGTCACAAAGAAGAAAGCAATTTCTCAGAAAGTTTCTTTCCCTTTCTGATGAGGCTATTACCCTTGTCACCGTCAGCTGCATAGCGGAGAAAAGTATTCCATGGCAGATTTCAAGAAAACTCTGTTAGCAAACTGATAATTGAAGAGAAACGGGGAACTCTGTGAGTTCCATTCACACATCGCAATGCAGTTTCTCAGAAGGCTTCATTCCAGTTTCTGTCTGAGGATACTTCCTCTTTCACCATAGCCATCATTGAGCTCCGAAATATCACTTTGCAGAATCCACGACAACAGTGATAGCAACCTGTTCCAAGAAGGGAAGGGTGGAACTCTGCGTGATGAAGTCACACATCAGAAAGCAATCTCTCAGAGAGTTTCTCTCTTGTAATTAACTGAGGATATCTCCTTTTCACCCTGGGCCCCAATGGGCTCCCAAATCTCACTTTGCAGATTCTATGAAAAGACTGTTAGCAAACTGCTTCCTGAGGACTATGCTGTAACTCTGTGAGATGAACTCACAGATGACAAAGAAGTTTCTCAGAAAGCTCCCTTCTCCTTTTGAACTGATGATATTTCCTTTATCAGCGTAGGCCTCAATGCGATCCAAACTAGCATTTCCCGGTTCCTCGAAGACAGTGATAATGGACTGCTGCATGAAACATAAGTGTAACTCTGTGAGATGAATTCACACATCACCAAGAAGTTTCTAAGAAAGCTTCTTTCTAGTTTTCATCTCAGGATATTTCCTTTGTCGCCGTAAGCTTCATTGCGTTCAGAAGTATCCCAGTGCAGATTTCCAGAAACCTGTGTTAGCAAACTGAACACTGAAGAGAAACGTGTAAGTCTGTGAGTTGCATTCACACAGTGGAAATGCAGTTTCTCAGAAGGCTTCTTTCCAGTTTTGATTCAGGGAGTTCCTTTATCACCATAGCCTCAATGAGCTCCAATATCACTTGGCAGAACACAAGAGAACAGAGTTAGCAAACTGTTCCAAGAAGGGAAGGGAGGAACTCTTGTGATGTACTCACACATGAGAGAGCAATCTCTCAGTAAGCTTCTCTTAGTTATTATCTGAGCAGATTTCCTTTTTCACCATGGGCCCTATGGGCTCCCAAATCTCACTTTGCAGATTCTACGCAAAGAGTGTTAGCAAACTGCTTCCTGAGAACTAAGCTGTAACTCTGTGAGAGGAATGCACCCATCACAAAGAAGTTTCTCAGAAAGCTTCTTTCTCGTTTTAAACGGAGGATATTTTCTTTGGCCCGTAGTCTTCCAAGGGAACCCAAATACCAGTTCTCAGATTCCACACAAACAGGGCTAGCCCACGGCCCCACGAAATCGAGCTGTAACTCAGTGGTTTGAATTCACACATCACAAAGCCGTTTCTCTGAAAGCTTCTTTGTTTTTTAAGATGAGGTTATTTGTGGTCTCGGAGCGCCACCGTGTGTCCTATTGCAGATTCTGCGAAAACTCGGCTAGCTAGCTTCTCAGGGAAAAGAGTGATGGAACTCTGTGGGTTGAATTCACCCACAGCAAAGAAGTTTCTGAGAAGGCTTCGCTGCAGGTTGGTCTGAGGTGAATTCCTTATTCACCTTGGGATTCAATGAAATCCAAGACATCACTTATGAAATTCACAAAATGAGTGCTAGGAGACTGCCCCATTCCAACGGGGTATAACACGGAAATGAATTCGACCATCACAAAGGAGTGTCTCAGAAAGCTTCCTTCTGGTTTTTCTCGAAGGATATTACCTTTGCCTTCTACACTTCAAACCCATCCGAAATGTCTCTTCTCAGAATCCAGGGAAACAGTCCTAGGAAACGGGAACAAGAAAGAGTGGTGTAACTCTGAGAGATGAAGTCACAAAGAAGAAAGCAATTTCTCAGAAAGCTTCTTTCCCTTTCTGATCTGAGGCTATTACCCTTGTCACCGTCAGCCGCATAGCGGAGAAAAGTATTCCATTGCAGATTTCCAGAAAACTCTGTTAGCAAACTGATAATTGGAGAGAAACGGGGAACTCTGTGAGTTCCATTCACACATCGCAATGCAGTTTCTCAGAAGGCTTCATTCCAGTTTCTGTCTCAGGATACTTCCTTTTTCACCATAGCCATCAATGAGCTCCGAAATATCACTTTGCAGAATCCACGACAACAGTGTTAGCAACCTGTTCCAAGAAGGGAAGGGTGGAACTCTGCGTGATGAAGTCACACATCAGAAAGCAATCTCGCAGAGAGCTTCTCTCTAGTAATTATCTGAGGATATCTCCTTTTCACTCTGGGCCCCAATGGGCTCCCAAATCTCACTTTGCAGATTTTATGAAAAGACTGTTAGCAAACTGCTTCCTGATTACTCTGCTGTAACTCTGTGAGATGAACTCACAGATGACAAAGAAGTTTCTCAGAAAGCTTATTTCTCCTTTTGAACTCATGATATTTCCTTTATCAGCGTAGGCCTCAATGGGATGCAAAGAAGTCCTTCTCAGGTTCCTCAAAATCAGTGATAATGGACTGCTGCATGAAACATAAGTGTAACTCTGTGAGATGAATTCACACATCACCAAGAAGTTTCTAAGAAAGCTTCTTTCTAGTTTTCATCTCAGGATATTTCCTTTACCACCGTAAGCTTCGTTGCGTTCAGAAGTATCCCATTGCAGATTTCCAGAAACCTGTGTTAGGAAACTGAACACTGAAGAGAAACGTGTAAGTCTCTGAGTTGCATTCACACATGGAAACGCAGTTTCTCCGAAGGCTTCTTTCTAGTTTTGATCTCAGGAGATATCCTTTTTCACCATAGCCCTCATTGAGCTCCCAAATATCACTTGGCAGAACACAAGAGAACAGAGTTAGCAAACTGTTCCAAGAAGGGAAGGGAGGAACTCTGTGTGATGTACTCACACATCAGAGAGTAATCTCTCAGTAAGCTTCTCTCTAGTTATTATCTGAGGATATATCCTTTTTCACCATGGGCCCCTATGGGCTCCCAAATCTCACTTTGCAGATTCCACGCAAAGAGTGTTAGCAAACTGCTCCTGAGGACTATGCTGTAACTCTGTGAGATGAAATCACAGATGACAAAGAAGTTTCTCGGAAAGCTTCTTCTCCTTTTGAAGTGATGATAATCCTTTATCAGCGTAGGCCTCAATGCGATCCAAAGTAGCATCCCGGTTCCTCGAAGACAGTGATAATGGAATGCTGCATGAAACATAAGTGTAACTCTGTGAGATGAATTCACACATCACAAGAAGTTTCTAAGAAAGCTTCTTTTAGTTTTCATCTCAGGATATTTCCTTTGTCGCCGTAAGCTTCATTGCATTCAGAAGTATGCCAGTGCAGATTTCCAGAAAAACCTGTGTTAGCAAATGAACACTGAAGAGAAACGTGTAAGTCTGTGAGTTGCATTCACACAGCGAAATGCAGGTTCTCAGAAGGCTTCTTTCCAGTTTTGATCTGAGGAGATTTCCTCTTCTCCATAGCCCTCAATGAGCTCCAAAATATCACATGGCAGAACACAAGAGAACAGAGTTAGCAAACTGTTGAAGAAGGGAAGGGCGGAACTCTGTGTGATGTACTCACACATGAGAGAGCAATCTCTCAGTAAGCTTCTCTCTAGTTATTATCTGAGCAGATTCCTTTTTCACCATGGGCCCCTATGGGCTCCCAAATTCACTTTGCAGATTCCACGCAAAGAGTGTTAGCAAACTGCTTCCTGAGAACTAAGCTGTAACTCTGTGAGAGGAATGCACCCATCACAAAGAAGTTTCTCAGAAAGCTTCTTTCTCGTTTTAAACGGAGGATATTTTCTTTGGCCCCTAGTCTTCCAAGGGAACCCAAATACCACTTCTCAGAGTCCACACAAACAGGGCTAGCCGATGGCCCACGAAATCGAGCTGTAACTCAGTGGTTTGAATTCACACATCACAAAGCCGTTTCTCTGAAAGCTTCTTTGTTTTTTAAGATGAGGTTATTTGTGGTCTCGGAGCGCCACCGTGTGTCCTATTGCAGATTCTGCGAAAACTCGGCTAGCTAGCTTCTCAGGGAAAAGAGTGATGGAACTCTGTGGGTTGAATTCACCCACAGCAAAGAAGTTCTGAGAAGGCTTCGCTGCAGGTTGGTCTGAGGTGAATCCTTATTCACCTTGGGATTCAATGAAATCCAAGACATCACTTATGAAATTCCACAAAATGAGTGCTAGGAGACTGCCCCATTCCAACGGGGTATAACACTGGGAAATGAATTCGACCATCACAAAGGAGTGTCTCAGAAAGCTTCCTTCTGGTTTTTCTCGAAGGATATTACCTTTGCCTTCTACACTTCAAACCCATCCGAAATGTCTCTTCTCAGAATCCAGGGAAACAGTCCTAGGAAACGGGAACAAGAAAGAGTGGTGTAACTCTGAGAGATGAAGTCACAAAGAAGAAAGCAATTTCTCAGAAAGCTTCTTTCCCTTTCTGATCTGAGGCTATTACCCTTGTCACCGTCAGCCGCATAGCGGAGAAAAGTATTCCATTGCAGATTTCCAGAGAAAACTCTGTTAGCAAACTGATAATGGAGAGAAACGGGGAACTCTGTGAGTTCCATTCACACATCGCAATGCAGTTTCTCAGAAGGCTTCATTCCAGTTTCTGTCTCAGGATACTTCCTTTTTCACCATAGCCATCAATGAGCTCCGAAATATCACTTTGCAGAATCCACGACAACAGTGTTAGCAACCTGTTCCAAGAAGGGAAGGGTGGAACTCTGCGTGATGAAGTCACACATCAGAAAGCAATCTCGCAGAGAGCTTCTCTCTAGTAATTATCTGAGGATATCTCCTTTTCACTCTGGGCCCCAATGGGCTCCCAAATCTCACTTTGCAGATTTTATGAAAAGATGTTAGCAAACTGCTTCCTGATACTCTGCTGAACTCTGTGAGATGAACTCACAGATGACAAAGAAGTTTCTCAGAAAGCTTATTTCTCCTTTTGAACTCATGATATTTCCTTTATCAGCGTAGGCCTCAATGGGATGCAAAGAAGTCCTTCTCAGGTTCCTCAAAATCAGTGATAATGGACTGCTGCATGAAACATAAGTGTAACTCTGTGAGATGAATTCACAACATCACCAAGAAGTTTCTAAGAAAGCTTCTTTCTAGTTTTCATCTCAGGATATTTCCTTTACCACCGTAAGCTTCGTTGCGTTCAGAAGTATCCCATTGCAGATTTCCAGAAACCTGTGTTAGGAAACTGAACACTGAAGAGAAACGTGTAAGTCTCTGAGTTGCATTCACACATGGAAACGCAGTTTCTCGAAGGCTTCTTTTAGTTTTGATCTCAGGAGATATCCTTTTTCACCATAGCCCTCATTGCGCCAAAAATATCACTTGGCAGAACACAAGAAACAGAGTAGCAAACTGTTCCAAGAAGGGAAGGGAGGAACTCTGTGTGATGTACTCACACATCAGAGAGTAATCTCTCAGTAAGCTTCTCTCTAGTTATTATCTGAGGATATATCCTTTTCACCATGGGCCCTATGGGCTCCCAAATCTCACTTTGCAGATTCCACGCAAAGAGTGTTAGCAAACTGCTTCCTGAGGACTATGCTGTAACTCTGTGAGATGAACTCACAGATGACAAAGAAGTTTCTCGGAAAGCTTCTTTCTCCTTTGAACTGATGATAATTCCTTTATCAGCGTAGGCCTCAATGCGATCCAAAGTAGCACTTCCCAGGTTCCTCGAAGACAGTGATAATGGACTGCTGCATGAAACATAAGTGTAACTCTGTGAGATGAATTCACACATCACCAAGAAGTTTCTAAGAAAGCTTCTTTCTAGTTTTCATCTCAGGATATTTCCTTTGTCGCCGTAAGCTTCATTGCATTCAGAAGTATGCCAGTGCAGATTTCCAGAAACCTGTGTTAGCAAACTGAACACTGAAGAGAAACGTGTAAGTCTGTGAGTTGCATTCACACAGCGAAATGCAGTTTCTCAGAAGGCTTCTTTCCAGTTTTGATCTGAGGAGATTTCCTCCTTCTCCATAGCCCTCAATGAGCTCCCAAATATCACATGGCAGAACACAAGAGAACAGAGTTAGCAAACTGTTGAAGAAGGGAAGGGCGGAACTCTGTGTGATGTACTCACACATGAGAGAGCAATCTCTCAGTAAGCTTCTCTCTAGTTATTATCTGAGCAGATTTCCTTTTTCACCATGGGCCCTATGGGCTCCCAAATCTCACTTTGCAGATTCCACGCAAAGGTGTTAGCAAACTGCTTCCTGAGAACTAAGCTGTAACTCTGTGAGAGGAATGCACCCATCACAAAGAAGTTTCTCAGAAAGCTTCTTTCTCGTTTTAAACGGAGGATATTTTCTTTGGCCCCTAGTCTTCCAAGGGAACCCAAAACCACTTCTCAGAGTCCACACAAACAGGGCTAGCCGATGGCCCACGAAATCGAGCTGTAACTCAGTGTTTGAATTCACACATCACAAAGCCGTTTCTCAGAAAGCTTCTTTGTTTTTTAAGATGAGGTTATTTGTGGTCTCGGAGCGCCACCGTGTGTCCATTGCAGATTCTGCGAAAACTCGGCTAGCAAGCTTCTCAGGAAAAGAGTGGGATGGAACTGTGGGGTTGAATTCACCACAGCAAAGAAGTTTCTGAGAAGGCTTCGCTGCAGGTTGGTCTGAGGTGAATTCCTTATTCACCTTGGGATTCAATGATATCCAAGACATCACTTATGAAATTCCACAAAATGAGTGCTAGGAGACTGCCGCATTCCAACGGGGTATAACACTGGGAAATGAATTCGACCATCACAAAGGAGTGTCTCAGAAAGCTTCCTTCTAGTTTTTCTCGAAGGATATTACCTTTGCCTTCTACACTTCAAACCCATCCGAAATATCTCTTCTCAGAATGCAGGGAAACAGTCCTAGGAAACGGGGACAAGAAAGAGTGGTGTAACTCTGAGAGATGAAGTCACAAAGAAGAAAGCAGTTTTCAGAAAGCTTCTTTACCTTTCTGATCTGACTTATTACCCTGTCACGTCAGCCGCATAGCGGAGAAAAGTATTCCATTGCAGATTTCAAGAAAACTCTGTTAGCAAACTGATAATTGAAGAGAAACGGGGAACCCTGTGAGTTCCATTCACACATCGCAATGCAGTTTCTCAGAAGGCTTCATTCCAGTTTCTGTCTGAGGATACTTCCTCTTTCACCATAGCCATCAATGAGCTCCGATATATCACTTTGCAGAATCCACGACAACAGTGTTAGCAACCTGTTCCAAGAAGGGAAGGGTGGAACTCTGCGTGATGAAGTCACACATCAGAAAGCAATCTCGCAGAGAGCTTCTCTCTGGTAATTATCTCAGGATATCTCCTTTTCACCCTGGGCCACTATGGGCTCCCAAATCTCACTTTGCAGATTCCATGAAAAGAGTGTTAGCAAACTGCTTCCTGAGGACTATGCTGTAACTCTGTGAGATGAACTCACAGATGACAAAGAAGTTTCTCAGAAAGCTTCTTTCTCCTTTTGAACTGATGATATTTCCTTTATCAGCGTAGGCCTCAATGCGATCCAAAGTAGCACTTCCCAGGTTCCTCGAAGACAGTGATAATGGAATGCTGCATGAAATATAATTGTAACTCTGCGAGATGAATTCACACATCACCAAGAAGTTTCTAGAAAGCTCTTTCTAGTTTTCATCTCAGGATATTTCCTTTGCCACCGTAAGCTTCATTGCGTTCAGAAGTATCCCAGTGCAGATTTCCAGAAACCTGTGTAGCAACGACACGAACTGAAGAGAAACGTGTAAGTCTGTGAGTTGCATTCACACAGCGAAATGCAGTTTCTCAGAAGGCTTCTTTCCAGTTTTGATCTCAGGAGATTTCCTTTTCACCATAGCCCTCAATGAGCTCCAAATAATCACTTGGCAGAAACACAAGAGAACAGATTAGCAAACGTTCCAAGAAGGGAAGGGAGGAACTCTGTGTGATGTACTCACACATCAGAAAGCAATCTCTCAGTAAGCTTCTCTCTAGTTATTATCTGAGGATATATCCTTTTTCACCATGGGCCCCTATGGGCTCCCAAATCTCACTTTGCAGATTCCACGCAAGGGTGTTAGCAAACTGCTCCTGAGAACTAAGCTGTAACTCTGTGAGAGGAATCACAGATCACAATGAAGTTTCAGAGAAAGCTTCTTTCTCGTTTTAAACGGAGGATAACTTCTTTGGCCCCTAGTCTTCCAAGGGAACCCAAATACCACTTCTCAGATTCCACACAAACAGGGCTAGCCCACGGCCCCACGAAATCGAGCTGTAACTCAGTGGTTTGAATTCACACATCACAAAGCCGTTTCTCAGAAAGCGTCTTTGTTTTTTAAGATGAGGTTATTTGTGGTCTCGGAGCGTCACCGTGTGTCCTATTGCAGATTCTGCGAAAACTCGGTTAGCAAGCTTCTCAGGGAAAAGAGTGATGGAACTCTGTGGGTTGAATTCACCCACAGCAAAGAAGTTTCTGAGAAGGCTTCGCTGCAGGTTGGTCTGAGGTGAATTCCTTATTCACCTTGGGATTCAATGAAATCCAAGACATCACTTATGAAATTCCACAAAATGAGTGCTAGGAGACTGCCCCATTCCAACGGGGTATAACACTGGGAAATGAATCGACCATCACAAAGGAGTGTCTCAGAAAGCTCCTTCTGGTTTTCTCGAAGGATATACCTTTGCCTTCTACACTTCAAACCATCCGAAATGTCTCTTCTCAGAATCCAGGGAAACAGTCCTAGGAAACGGGAACAAGAAAGAGTGGTGTAACTCTGAGAGATGAAGTCACAAGAAGAAAGCAATTTCTCAGAAAGCTTCTTTCCTTTCTGATCTGAGGCTATTACCTTGTCACGTCAGCCGCATAGCGGAGAAAAGTATTCCATTGCAGATTCCACAGAAAACTCTGTTAGCAAATGATAATTGGAGAGAAACGGGGAACTCTGTGAGTTCCATTCACACATCGCAATGCAGTTTCTCAGAAGGCTTCATTCCAGTTCTGTCTCAGGATACTTCCTTTGTCACCATAGCCATCAATGAGCTCCGAAATATCACTTTGCAGAATCCACGACAACAGTGTTAGCAACCTGTTCAAGAAGGGAAGGGTGGAACTCTGCGTGATGAAGTCACACATCAGAAAGCAATCTCGCAGAGAGCTTTCTCTAGTAATTATCTGAGGAATCTCCTTTTCACTCTGGCCCCCAATGGGCTCCCAAATCTCACTTTGCAGATTTTATAAAAGACTGTTAGCAAACTGCTTCCTGATTACTCTGCTGTAACTCTGTGAGAGAAACTCAGATGACAAAGAAGTTTCTCAGAAAGTTATTTTCCTTTTGAACTCATGATATTTCCTTTATCAGCGTAGGCCTCAATGGGATGCAAAAAGAATCCTTCTCAGGTTCCTCAAAATCAGTGATAATGGACTGCTGCATGAAACATAAGTGTAACTCTGTGAGATGAATCACACATCACCAAGAAGTTTCTAAGAAAGCTTCTTTTAGTTTTCATCTCAGGATATTTCCTTTACCACCGTAAGCTTCGTTGCGTTCAGAAGTATCCCATTGCAGATTTCCAGAAACTGTGTTAGGAAACTGAACACTGAAGAGAAAGTGTAAGTCTTGAGTGCATTCACACATGGAAACGCAGTTTCTCCGAAGGCTTCTTTCTAGTTTGATTCAGGAGATATCCTTTTTCACCATAGCCTCATTGAGCTCCCAAATATCACTTGGCAGAACACAAGAGAACAGAGTTAGCAAACTGTTCCAAGAAGGGAAGGGAGGAACTCTGTGTGATGTACTCACACATCAGAGAGTAATCTCTCAGTAAGCTTCTCTCTAGTTATTATCTGAGGATATATCCTTTTTCACCATGGGCCCCTATGGGCTCCCAAATCTCACTTTGCAGATTCCACGCAAAGAGTGTTAGCAAACTGCTTCCTGAGGACTATGCTGTAACTCTGTGAGATGAACTCACAGATGACAAAGAAGTTTCTCGGAAAGCTTCTTTCTCCTTTTGAAGTGATGATAATTCCTTTATCAGCGTAGGCCTCAATGCGATCCAAAGTAGCATTCCCGGTTCCTCGAAGACAGTGATAATGGAATGCTGCATGAAACATAAGTGTAACTCTGTGAGATGAATTCACACATCACCAAGAAGTTTCTAAGAAAGCTTCTTTCTAGTTTTCATCTCAGGATATTTCCTTTGTCGCCGTAAGCTTCATTGCATTCAGAAGTATGCCAGTGCAGATTTCCAGAAACCTGTGTTAGCAAACTGAACACTGAAGAGAAACGTGTAAGTCTGTGAGTTGCATTCACACAGCGAAATGCAGTCTCAGAAGGCTTCTTTCCAGTTTTGATCTGAGGAGATTTCTCCTTCTCCATAGCCCTCAATGAGCTCCAAATATCACATGGCAGAACACAAGAGAACAGAGTTAGCAAACTGTTGAAGAAGGGAAGGGCGGAACTCTGTGTGATGTACTCACACATGAGAGAGCAATCTCTCAGTAAGCTTCTCTCTAGTTATTATCTGAGCAGATTTCCTTTTTCACCATGGGCCCCTATGGGCTCCCAAATCTCACTTTGCAGATTCCACGCAAAGAGTGTTAGCAAACTGCTTCCTGAGAACTAAGCTGTAACTCTGTGAGAGGAATGCACCCATCACAAAGAAGTTTCTCAGAAAGCTTCTTTCTCGTTTTAAACGGAGGATATTTTCTTTGGCCCCTAGTCTTCCAAGGGAACCCAAATACCACTTCTCAGAGTCCACACAAACAGGGCTAGCCGATGGCCCCACGAAATCGAGCTGTAACTCAGTGGTTTGAATTCACACATCACAAAGCCGTTTCTCAGAAAGCTTCTTTGTTTTTTAAGATGAGGTTATTTGTGGTCTCGGAGCGCCACCGTGTGTCCTATTGCAGATTCTGCGAAAACTCGGCTAGCAAGCTTCTCAGGGAAAAGAGTGGGATGGAACTCTGTGGGTTGAATTCACCCACAGCAAAGAAGTTTCTGAGAAGGCTTCGCTGCAGGTTGGTCTGAGGTGAATTCCTTATTCACCTTGGGATTCAATGATATCCAAGACATCACTTATGAAATTCCACAAAATGAGTGCTAGGAGACTGCCGCATTCCAACGGGGTATAACACTGGGAAATGAATTCGACCATCACAAAGGAGTGTCTCAGAAAGCTTCCTTCTAGTTTTCTCGAAGGATATTACCTTGCCTTCTACACTTCAAACCCATCCGAAATATCTCTTCTCAGAATGCAGGGAAACAGTCCTAGGAAACGGGGACAAGAAAGAGTGGTGTAACTCTGAGAGATGAAGTCACAAAGAAGAAAGCAGTTTCTCAGAAAGCTTCTTTACCTTTCTGATCTGACTCTATTACCCTTGTCACCGTCAGCCGCATAGCGGAGAAAAGTATTCCATTGCAGATTTCAAGAAAACTCTGTTAGCAAACTGATAATTGAAGAGAAACGGGGAACCCTGTGAGTTCCATTCACACATCGCAATGCAGTTTCTCAGAAGGCTTCATTCCAGTTTCTGTCTGAGGATACTTCTCTTTCACCATAGCCATCAATGAGCTCCGATATATCACTTTGCAGAATCCACGACAACAGTGTTAGCAACCTGTTCCAAGAAGGAAGGGTGGAACTCTGCGTGATGAAGTCACACATCAGAAAGCAATCTCGCAGAGAGCTTCTCTCTGTAATTATCTCGGATATCTCTTTTCACCCTGGGCCACTATGGGCTCCCAAATCTCACTTTGCAGATTCCATGAAAAGAGTGTTAGCAAACTGCTTCCTGAGGACTATGCTGTAACTCTGTGAGATGAACTCACAGATGACAAAGAAGTTTCTCAGAAAGCTTCTTTCTCCTTTTGAACTGATGATATTTCCTTTATCAGCGTAGGCCTCAATGCGATCCAAAGGAGCACATCCCAGGTGCCTCGAAGACAGTGATAATGGAATGCTGCATGAAATATAATTGTAACTCTGCGAGATGAATTCACACATCACCAAGAAGTTTCTAAGAAAGCTTCTTTCTAGTTTTCATCTCAGGATATTTCCTTTGCCACCGTAAGCTTCATTGCGTTCAGAAGTATCCCAGTGCAGATTTCCAGAAACCTGTGTTAGCAAACTGAACACTGAAGAGAAACGTGTAAGTCTGTGAGTTGCATTCACACAGCGAAATGCAGTTTCTCAGAAGGCTTCTTTCCAGTTTTGATCTCAGGAGATTTCCTTTTTCACCATAGCCCTCAATGAGCTCCCAAATATCACTTGGCAGAACACAAGAGAACAGAGTTAGCAAACTGTTCCAAGAAGGGAAGGGAGGAACTCTGTGTGATGTACTCACACATCAGAAAGCAATCTCTCAGTAAGCTTCTCTCTAGTTATTATCTGAGGATATATCCTTTTTCACCATGGGCCCCTATGGGCTCCCAAATCTCACTTTGCAGATTCCACGCAAAGGGTGTTAGCAAACTGCTTCCTGAGAACTAAGCTGTAACTCTGTGAGAGGAATGCACAGATCACAATGAAGTTTCAGAGAAAGCTTCTTTCTCGTTTTAAACGGAGGATAACTTCTTTGGCCCCTAGTCTTCCAAGGGAACCCAAATACCACTTCTCAGATTCCACACAAACAGGGCTAGCCCACGGCCCACGAAATCGAGCTGTAACTCAGTGGTTGAATTCAAACATCACAAAGCCGTTCTCAGAAAGCTTTTGTTTTTTAAGATGAGGTTATTTGTGGTCTCGAAGCGCCACCGTGTGTCCTATTGCAGATTCTGCGAAAACTCGGTTAGCAAGCTTCTCAGGGAAAAGAGTGATGGAACTCTGTGGGTTGAATTCACCCACAGCAAAGAAGTTTCTGAGAAGGCTTCGCTGCAGGTTGGTCGAAGGTGAATTCCTTATTCACCTTGGGATTCAATGATATCCAAGACATCACTTATGAAATTCCACAAAATGAGTGCTAGGAGACTGCCGCATTCCAACGGGGTATAACACTGGGAAATGAATTCGACCATCACAAAGGAGTGTCTCAGAAAGCTTCCTTCTAGTTTTTCTCGAAGGATATTACCTTTGCCTTCCACACTTCAAACCCATCCAAAATATCTCTTCTCAGAATCCAGGGAAACCGTCCTAGGAAACGGGGACAAGAAAGAGTGGTGTAACTCTGAGAGATGAAGTCACAAAGAAGAAAGCAATTTCTCAGAAAGCTTCTTTCCCTTTCTGATCTGAGGCTATTACCCTTGTCACCGTCAGCCGCATAGCGGATAAAAGTATGCCATTGCAGATTTCCAGAAAACTCTGTTAGCAAACTGATAATTGAAGAGAAACGGGGAACTCTGTGAGTTCCATTCACACATCGCAATGCAGTTTCTCAGAAGGCTTCATTCCAGTTTCTGTCTGAGGATACTTCCTCTTTCACCATAGCCATCAATGAGCTCCGAAATATCACTTTGCAGAATCCGCGACAACAGTGTTAGCAACCTGTTCCAAGAAGGGAAGGGTGGAACTCTGCGTGATGAAGTCACACATCAGAAAGCAATCTCTCAGAGAGCTTCTCTCTGGTAATTATCTGAGGATATCTCCTTTTCACTCTGGGCCCCAATGGGCTCCCAAATCTCACTTTGCAGATTCCATGAAAAGAGTGTTAGCAAACTGCTTCCTGAGGACTATGCTGTAACTCTGTGAGATGAACGCACAGATGACAAAGAAGTTTCTCAGAAAGCTTCTTTCTCCTTTTGAACTCATGATATTTCCTTTATCAGCGTAGGCCTCAATGCGATTCAAAGTTGCACTTCCCACGTTCCTCGAAGACAGTGATAATGGACTGCTGCATGAAACATAAGTGTAACTCTGTGAGATGAATTCACACATCACCAAGAAGTTTCTAAGAAAGCTTCTTTCTAGTTTTCATCTCAGGATATTTCCTTTGCCACCGTAAGCTTCATTGCGTTCAGAAGTATCCCAGTGCAGATTTCCAGAAACCTGTGTTAGCAAACTGAACACTGAAGAGAAACGTGTAAGTCTGTGAGTTGCATTCACACAGTGAAATGCAGTTTCTCAGAAGGCTTCTTTCCAGTTTTGATCTCAGGAGATTTCCTTTTTCACCATAGCCCTCAATGAGCTCCCAATATCACTGGCAGAACACAAGAGAACAGAGTTAGCAAACTGTCCAAGAAGGAAGGGAGGAACGCTGTGTGATGTACTCAACATCAGAAAGCAATCTCTCAGTAAGCTTCTCTCTAGTTATTATCTGAGGATATATCCTTTTCACCATGGGCCCCTATGGGCTCCCAAATCTCACTTTGCAGATTCCACGCAAAGGGTGTTAGCAAACTGCTTCCTGAGAACTAAGCTGTAACTCTGTGAGAGGAATGCACAGATCACAATAAGTTTCAGAGAAAGCTTCTTTCTCGTTTTAAACGGAGGATATTTTCTTTGGCCCCTAGTCTTCCAAGGGAACCCAAATACCACTTCTCAGATTCCACACAAACAGGGCTAGCCCACGGCCCCACGAAATCGAGCTGTAACTCAGTGGTTTGAATTCACACATCACAAAGCCGTTTCTCAGAAAGCTTCTTTGTTTTTTAAGATGAGGTTATTTGTGGT
The DNA here is from genome assembly GCF_009764315.1 of Trachypithecus francoisi. Classification (NCBI taxonomy): domain Eukaryota; kingdom Metazoa; phylum Chordata; class Mammalia; order Primates; family Cercopithecidae; genus Trachypithecus; species Trachypithecus francoisi. The sequence goes on along the minus strand of NW_022681472.1, from coordinate 247,131 downwards.
CTCGGGGCGCCACCGTGTGTCCTATTGCAGATTCTGCGAAAACTCGGTTAGCAAGCTTCTCAGGGAAAAGAGTGATGGAACTCTGTGGGTTGAATTCACCCACAGCAAAGAAGTCTGAGAAGGCTTCGCTGCAGGTTGGTCTGAGGTGAATTCCTTATTCACCTTGGGATTCAATGATATCCAAGACATCACTTATGAAATTCCACAAAATGAGTGCTAGGAGACTGCCCCATTCCAACGGGGTATAACACTGGGAAATGAATTCGACCATCACAAAGGAGTGTCTCAGAAAGCTTCCTTCTGGTTTTTCTCGAAGGATATTACCTTTGCCTTCTACACTTCAAACCCATCCGAAATATCTCTTCTCAGAATCCAGGGAAACCCTCCTAGGAAACGGGGACAAGAAAGAGTGGTGTAACTCTGAGAGATGAAGTCACAAAGAAGAAAGCAATTTTTCAGAAAGCTTCTTTCCCTTTCTGATCTGAGGCTATTACCCTTTTCACCGTCAGCCGCATAGCGGAGAAAAGTATTCCATGACAGATTTCCAGAAAACTCTGTTAGCAAACTGATAATTGAAGAGAAACGGGGAACTCTTTGAGTTCCATTCACACATCGCAATGCAGTTTCTCAGAAGACTTCAAACCCTTCCGAAATATCACTGCTCAGAATCCAGAGAAACAATCCTAGGAAACGGCTCTAACAAATAGTGGTGTAACTATGAGAGATGAACTCACATATCCGAAAGCAATTTCTCAGAAAGTTTCATTCAGTTTTTGATCTGAGGATATTTGCTTTGTCACCGTCAGCTGCACAGCGGTAGGAAGAGTCTCCTTGCAGGTTTCCAGAAAACTGTGTTAGCAAGCTGATCACTGAAAAGAAACGTGTAACTCTGTGAGTTTCATTCACACATGGCAATGCAGCTTTTCAGAAGGCTTCTGAGGATATTTCTTTTTTTACAATAGCCCTCCATGACCTCCCAAATATCACTTTGCAGAATCCACGACGACAGTGTTAGCAAACTGTTCCAAGAAGGGAAGGGTGGAACTCTGTGTGATGAAGCCACACGTCAGAAAGCAATCCTTCGGAAAGCTTCTCTCTAGTAATTTTCTGAGGATACTTGCTTTTTCACCATGGGCCCCTATGGGCTCCTCGGTATCACTTTGCAGATTCCACGAAAAGAGTGTTAGCACACTGCTTCCTGCGGACTATGATCTAACTCTGTGAGATGAATTCACAGATCACAAAGAAATTTCTCAGAAACCTTCTTTCACGTTTTGAACTGATGATATTTCCTTTATCAGCGTAAGTTTCAATGCGATCCAAAGAAGCCCTTCTCAGGTTTCTCAAAGACAGTGTTAATAGACTGCTCCACGAAACATAAGTATAACACTGTGAGATGAATTCACACATCACCAAGACGTTTTTAAGAAAGCTTTTTTCTAGTTATCATCTGCGGAAATTTCCTTGGTCACTGTAAGCTTCCTTCCTCTAAGAATTATCCCATTGCAAATTTCCAGAAAACTGTGTTAGCAAACTGATCACTGGAGAGAAACGTGTAACTCTGTGAATTGCATTCACACATGGCAATGCAGTTTCTCAGAAGGCTTCTTTCCAGTTTTGATCTGAGGATATTTCCTTTTTCACCATAGCCCTCCATGAGCTCCCAAATATCACTTTGCAGAATACACGACAATAGTGTTAACAAACTGTTCCAAGAAGGGAAGGGTGGAACTCTGTGTGATGAAGCCACACATTAAAAAGCAATCTCTCAGAAAGCTTCTCTCTAGTTTTTCTCTGAGGATAATTCCTTTTTCACCATGGGCCCCTATGGGCTCCCAAATATCACTTTGTAGATTCCACGAAAAGAGTGTTAGCAGACTGCTTCCTGAGGTATAAGCTGTACATATGTGACATGAATTCACAGATCACAAAGAAGCTTCTCAGAAAGCTTCTTTCACGCTTTCAACGGATGATATTTCCTTTATCTGCATAGTCCTCAATGCCATCCAAAGAATCCTTTTTCAGGTTCCTCAAAGACAGTGCTAATGGACTGCTCCAAGAGACATAAGTGTTATTCTGTGAGATGAATTCACAGATTACAAAGAAGTTTCTCAGAGAGTTTTTCTCTTTTTTTTCGCAGGATATTTCCTTTGGCCCCTTAGTCTTCAAAGGGATCCGAAATATCAGTTCTCAGATTGCTCACAAACAGGGCTATCCAGCGGGCCCACGAAATACAGGTGTAACTCAGTTGGTTGAATTCATACATCTCAAAGCGGGTTCTCAGAAAGCGTCTTTCTTTCTTAAGATGAGGTTGTTTGTGGTCTCGGAGCGCCACCGTGTGTCGTATTGCAGATTCTACGTAAACGCTGCTAGCAAGCTTCTCCGTGAAAACAATGATGGAAATCTGTGGGCTGAATTCACCCACAACAAAGAAGTTTCTGACAAGGCTTCCCAGCAGTTTGTCTGAGGATAGTTCCTTGTTCAACATGGGATTCAACGATATCCAAGATATCACTTCTGATTCCACAAAATGAGTGCTAGCACACTCCCCCATGGAAGGGTGGTGTAACACTGTGAAAAGAATTCACACATCACAAAGCAGTTTCTCTGAAAGCTGCACTCCGGTATTTCTCGGAGGATATTTCCTTTATCCTTCTAGCTTTCAAACCCTTTGGAAATATCACTTCTCAGAATCCACGAAAACACTCCTAGGACACGGATCCAACAAATAGTGGTGTAACTATGAGAGATGAAGTCACACATCAGAAAGCAATTCTCAGAAAGTTTCATTCAGTTTTTGATCTGAGGATATTTGATTTGTCACCGTCACCTGCACAGCGCTAAGAAGAATCCCATTGCACATTTCCAGAAAACTGTGTTAGCAAACTGATCACTGAAGAGAAACGTGTAACTCTGTGAATTGCATTCACACATGGCAATGCAGTTTCTCAGAAGGCTTCTTTCCAGTTTTGATCTGAGGATATTTCCTTTTTCACCATAGCCCTCCATGAGCTCCCAAATATCACTTTGCAGAATACACGACAATAGTGTTAACAAATTGTTCCAAAAAGGGAAGGGTGGAACTCTGTGTGATGAAGCCACACATTAAAAAGCAATCTCTCAGAAAGCTTCTCTCTAGTTTTTCTCTGAGGATAATTCCTTTTTCACCATGGGCCCCTATGGGCTCCAAATACCACTTTGTAGATTCCACGAAAAGAGTTTTAGCAAACTGCTTCCTGAGGTATAAGCTGTACATATGTGACATGAATTCACAGATCACAAAGAAGTTTCTTAGAAAGCTTCTTTCACGTTTTGAACTGATGATATTTCCTTTTTCGGCATAGGCTTCAATGCCATCCAAAGAAGCCTTTCCCAGGTACCTCAGAGGCAGTGTTAATGGACTGCTCCACGAAACATAAGTGTAATCTGTGAGATGAATTCACAGATCACAAAGAAGTTTCTCAGAGAGCTTCTTTCTCTTTTTTTTCGGAGGATATTTCCTTTGGCCCCTTAGTCTTCAAAGAGATCCGAAATATCACTTCTCAGATTCCACACAAACAGGGCTAGCGAGCGGCGCCACGAAATACAGGGTATCTCAGTGGGTTGAATTCATACATCTCAAAGCGGGTTCTCAGAAAGCGTCTTTCTTTCTTAAGATGAGGTTGTTTGTGGTCTCGGAGCGCCACCGTGTGTCGTATTGCAGATTCTACGTAAACGCTGCTAGCAAGCTTCTCCGTGAAAACAATGATGGAAATCTGTGGGCTGAATTCACCCACAACAAAGAAGTTTCTGACAAGGCTTCCCAGCAGGTTTGTCTGAGGATAGTTCCTTGTTCAACATGGGATTCAACGATATCCAAGATATCACTTCTGATTCCACAAAATGAGTGCTAGCACACTCCCCCATGGAAGGGTGGTGTAACACTGTGAAAAGAATTCACACATCACAAAGCAGTTTCTCTGAAAGCTGCACTCCGGTATTTCTCGGAGGATATTTCCTTTATCCTTCTAGCTTTCAAACCCTTTGGAAATATCACTTCTCAGAATCCACGAAAACACTCCTAGGACACGGATCCACAAATAGTGGTGTAACTATGAGAGATGAAGTCACACATCAGAAAGCAATTTCTCAGAAAGTTTCATTCAGTTTTTGATCTGAGGATATTTGATTTGTCACCGTCACCTGCACAGCGCTAAGAAGAATCCCATTGCACATTTCCAGAAAACTGTGTTAGCAAACTGATCACTGAAGAGAAACGTGTAACTCTGTGAATTGCATTCACACATGGCAATGCAGTTTCTCAGAAGGCTTCTTTCCAGTTTTGATCTGAGGATATTTCCTTTTTCACCATAGCCCTCCATGAGCTCCCAAATCACTTTGCAGAATACACGACAATAGTGTTAACAAATTGTTCCAAAAAGGGAAGGGTGGAACTCTGTGTGATGAAGCCACACATTAAAAAGCAATCTCTCAGAAAGCTTCTCTCTAGTTTTTCTCTGAGGATAATTCCTTTTTCACCATGGGCCCCTATGGGCTCCCAATACCACTTTGTAGATTCCACGAAAAGAGTTTTAGCAAACTGCTTCCTGAGGTATAAGCTGTACAGATGTGACATGAATTCACAGATCACAAAGAAGTTTCTTAGAAAGCTTCTTTCACGTTTTGAACTGATGATATTTCCTTTTTCGGCATAGGCTTCAATGCCATCCAAAGAAGCCTTTCCCAGGTACCTCAGAGGCAGTGTTAATGGACTGCTCCACGAAACATAAGTGTAATTCTGTGAGATGAATTCACAGATCACAAAGAAGTTTCTCAGAGAGCTTCTTTCTCTTTTTTTTCGGAGGATATTTCCTTTGGCCCCTTAGTCTTCAAAGAGATCCGAAATATCACTTCTCAGATTCCACACAAACAGGGCTAGCGAGCGGCGCCACGAAATACAGGGTATCTCAGTGGGTTGAATTCATACATAATAATGCGGTTTCTCAGAAACCGTCTCTCTTTGTTAAGATGAGGTTATTTGTGGTCTCGGAGCGCCACCGGGTGTCGTATTGCAGATTCTGCGAAAACTCTGCTAGCAAGCTTCTCCGTGAAAACAATGATCGCAATCTGTGGGCTGAATTCATCCACAACAAAGAAATTTCTGAGAAGGCTTCCCTGCAGGTTTGTCTGAGGATACTTCATTGTTCACCATGGGATTCAAGGATATCCCAGACATCACTTCTGAGATTCCACAAAATGAGTGCTAGCAAACTCCCCCAAGGAAGGGTGGTTTAACACTGTGAAATGAATTCACACATCACAAAGCAGTTTCTGAGAAAGCTACTCTCCGGTTTTTCTCGGAGGATACTTTCTTTATCCTTCTAGCCTTCAAACCCTTCTCAAATATCACTTCTCAGAATCTACGAAAACAATCCTAGGAAACGGCTGCAACAAATAGTGGTGTAACTATGAGAGATGAAGTCACACATCAGAAAGCAATTTCTCAGAAAGTTTCATTCAGTTTTTGATCTGAGGATATTTGCTTTGTCACCGTCAGCTGCACAGCGGTAGGAAGAATCCCATTGCAGATTTCCAGAAAACTGTGTCACTGAAGAGAAACGTGTAACTCTGAGTTGCATTCACAGATGGCAATGCAGTTTTTCAGAAGGCTTCTGAGGATATTTCTTTTTTCACAATAGCCCTCCATGACCTCCCAAATATCACTTTGCAGAATTCAAGACAACAGTGATAGCAAACTGTTCCAAAAAGAGAAGAGTGGAACTCTGTGTGATGAAGCCACACATCAGAAAGCAATCTCTCAGAAAGCTTCTCTCTAGTAATTATCTGAGGATATTTCCTTTTTCACTATGGGCCCCTATGGGCTCCCAAATATCACTTTGTAGATTCCACGAAAAGAGTGTTAGCAAACTGCTTCCTGAGCTATAAGCTGTAACTCTGTGAGTTGAATTCACAGATCACAAAGAAGTTTCTCAGAAAGCTTCTTTCACGCTTTCAATGGATGATATTTCCTTTATGTGCGTAGGCCTCAATGCCATCCAAAGAATCCTTTTTCAGGTTCCTCAAAGACAGTGCTAATGGACTGCTGCACGAAACATAAGTGTTATTCTGTGAGATGAATGCACAGATCACAAAGAAGTTTCTCAGAGAGCTTCTTTCTCTTTTTTTTCGGAGGATAATTCCTTTGGCCTCTTAGTCTTCAAAGGGATCCGAAATATCAGTTCTCAGATTGCTCACAAACAGGGCTATCCATCGGGCCCACGAAATACAGGTGTAACTCGGTTGAATTCATACATCTCAAAGCGGTTTCTCAGAAAGCGTCTTTCTTTCTTAAGATGAGGTTGTTTGTGGTCTCGGAGCGCCACCGTGTGTCGTATGGCAAATTCTGCGAAAACTCTGCTAGCAAGCTTCTCCGTGAAAACAATGATCGCAATCTGTGGGCTGAATTCACCCACAACAAAGAAGTTTCTCACAAGGCTTCCCTGCAGGTTTGTCTGAGGATACTTCCTTGTTCAACATGGGATTCAACGACATCCAAGACATCACTTCTGAGATTCCACAAAATGAGTGCTAGCAAACTCCCCCAAGGAAGGGTGGTGTAACACTATGAAATGAATTCGCACATCAGAAAGCAGGTTCCAGGAAAGCTGCACTCCGGTATTTCTCGGAGGATATTTTCTTTATCCTTCTAGCCTTCAAACCCTAACGAAATATCATTTCTCAGAATCCACGGAAACACTCCTAGGAAACGGCTCCAAAAAATAGTGGTGTAAATAAGAGAGATGAAGTCACACATCAGAAATCAAGTTCTCAGAACGTTTCATTCAGTTTTTGATCTGAGGATATTTGCTTTGTCACCGTCAGCTGCACAGTGGTAGGAAGAATCCCACTGCAGATTTCCAGAAAACTGTGTTAGCAAACTGATCACTGAAGAGAAACGTGTAACTCTGTGAATTGCATTCACACATGGCAATGCAGTTTCTCAGAAGGCTTCTTTCCAGTTTTGATCTGAGGATATTTCCTTTTTCACCATAGCCCTCCATGAGCTCCCAAATATCACTTTGCAGAATACACGACAATAGTGTTAACAAACTGTTCCAAGAAGGGAAGGGTGGAACTCTGTGTGATGAAGCCACACATTAAAAAGCAATCTCTCAGAAAGCTTCTCTCTAGTTTTTCTCTGAGGATAATTCCTTTTTCACCATGGGCCCCTATGGGCTCCCAAATATCACTTTGTAGATTCCACGAAAAGAGTGTTAGCAAACTGCTTCCTGAGGTATAAGCTGTACAGATGTGACATGAGTTCACAGATCACAAAGAAGTTTCTCAGAAAGCTTCTTTCACGTTTTGAACTGATGATATTTCCTTTATCAGCCTAGGCCTCAATGCCATCCAAAGAAGTCTTTCCCAGGTTCCTCAGAGGCAGTGTTAATGGACTGCTCCACGAAACATAAGTGTAATTCTGTGAGATGAATTCACAGATCACAAAGAAGTTTCTCAGAGAGCTTCTTTCTCTTTTTTTTCGGAGGATATTTCCTTTGGCCCCTTAGTCTTCAAAGAGATCCGAAATATCACTTCTCAGATTCCACACAAACAGAGCTAGCAAGCGGCCCCACGAAATACAGGTGTATCTCAGTGGGTTGAATTCATACATCACAAGGCGGTTTCTCAGAAACTGTCTCTCTTTGTTAAGATGAGGTTATTTGTGGTCTCGGAGTGCCACCGGGTGTCATATTGCAGATTTTGCGAAAACTCTGCTAGCAAGCTTCTCCGTGAAAACAATGATCGCAATCTGTGGGCTGAATTCACCCACAACAAAGAAGTTTCTCACAAGGCTTCCCTGCAGGTTTGTCTGAGGATACTTCATTGTTCACCATGGGATTCGACGATATCCAAGACATCACTTCTGAGATTCCACAAAATGAGTGCTAGCAAACTCCCCCAAGGAAGGGTGGTTTAACACTGTGAAATGAATTCACACATCAGAAAGCAGTTTCCAGGAAAGCTGCACTGCGATTGTTCTCGGAGGATATTTCCTTTATCGTTCTAGCCTTCAAACCCTTCCGAAGTATCACTTCTCAGAATCCACGGAAACACTCCTAGGAAATGGATACAACAAATAGTGGTGTAAATAAGAGAGATGAAGTCACACATCAGAAATCAATTTCTCAGAAAGTTTCACTCAGTTTTTGATCTGAGGATATTTGCTTTGTCACCGTCAGCTGCACAGTGCTATGAAGAATCCCATTGCAGATTTCCAGAAAACTGTGTTAGCAAACTGATCACTGAAGAGTAACGTGTAACTCTGTGAATTGCATTCACACATGGCAATGCAGTTTCTCAGAAGGCTTCCTTCCAGTTTTGATCTGGGGATATATTCTTTTTCAACATAGCCCTCCATGAGCTCCTAAATATCACTTTGCAGAATCCACGACAACAGTGTTAGCAAACTGTTCCAAGAAGGGGGGGTGGAACTCTGTGTGATGAAGTCACACATTAGAAAGCAATCTCTCGGGGGGCGAAGCAAGATGGCCGAATAGGAGCAGCTCCAGTCTCCAACTCCCAGCACGAGCGACACAGAACACCAGTGATTTCTGCATTTTCAACTGAGGTACTGGGGTCATCTTTCTAGGGAGTGCCGGACAATCAGTGCTGGTCAGCTGCTGCAGCCTGACCATCGTGAGCTGAAGCAGGGTGAGGCATCGCCTCACCTGGAAGCGCAAGGGGGAAGGAAATCCGTTTTCCTAGCCAGGGGAACTGAGACACACAACACCTGGAAAATCGGGTAACTCCCACCCGAAGACTGCGCTTTAAGGAAACAGGCACACCAGGAGAATATATCCCACACCTGGCCGGGAGGGTCCCACGCCCAGGGAGCCTCCCTCACTGCTAACACAGCAGTCTGCGGCGATCTATCCACAAGGCAGCAGCGAGGCTGGGGGAGGGGAGCCCGCCATTTCTGAGGCTTAAGTAGGTAAACAAAGCCGCTGGGAAGCTCGAACTGGGTGGAGCTCACAGCAGCTCAAGGAAGCCTGCCTGTCTCTGTAGACTCTACTTCTGTGGACAGCGCACAGCTGAAGTCCAATAGGGGAAGCAGCGGGGGCCGGTTCAGACGCGAACGACTCTGTCTGACAGCTTTGGGAGAGCCGTGGATCTCCTAATGCGGAGGTTGAGATCTGAGAACGGACAGACTGCCTGCTCAGGTAGGTCCCTGACCCCTGAGTAGCCTAGCTGGGAGACATCCCCCACTAGGGGCAGTCTGACACCCCACACCTCACAGGGTGGAGTCACCCCTGAGAGGAAACTTCCAAAGGAAGAATCAGACAGGTACACTTGCTGTTCAGCAATATTCTATCTTCGGCAACCTCTGCTGCTGATACCCAGGCAAACAGGGTCTGGAGTGGACCTCAAGCAATCTCCAACAGACCAACAGACAGTCCTTCTGACTGTCAGACGGAAAATTATCAAACAGGAAGGAGACCTATACCAAAACCCCATCAGTATGTCACCATCATCAAAGACCAGAGACAGTTAAAACCACAAGGATGGGGAAGAAGCAGGGCAGAAAAGCTGGAAATTCAAAAAATAAGAGCGCATCTCCCCCTGCAAAGGAGCGCAGCCCATCGCCAGCAACGGATCAAAGCTGGTCAGAGAATGACTTTGACGAGATGAGAGAAGAAGGCTTCAGTCCATCAAACTTCTCAGAGCTAAAGGAGGAATTACGTACCCAGCGCAAAGAAACTAAAAATCTTGAAAAAAGAGTGGAAGAATTGACAGCTAGACTAATTAATGCAGAGAAGATCATAAACGAAATGACAGAGATGAAAACCATGACACGAGAAATACGTGACAAATGCACAAGCTTCAGTAACCGACTCGATCAACTGGAAGAAAGAGTATCAGCGATTGAGGATCAAATGAATGAAATGAAGCGAGAAGAGAAACCAAAAGAAAAAAGAAGAAAAAGAAATGAACAAGCCTGCAAGAAGTATGGGATTATGTAAAAAGACCAAATCTACGTCTGATTGGGGTGCCTGAAAGTGAGGGGGAAAATGGAACCAAGTTGGAAAACACTCTTCAGGATATCATCCAGGAGAACTTCCCCAACCTAGTGGGCAGGCCAACATTCAAATTCAGGAAATACAGAGAACGCCACAAAGATACTCCTCCAGAAGAGCAACTCCAAGACACATAATTGCCAGATTCACCAAAGTTGAAATGAAGGAAAAAATCTTAAGGGCAGCCAGAGAGAAAGGTCGGGTTACCCACAAAGGGAAGCCCATCAGACTAACAGCAGATCTCTCGGCAGAAACTCTACAAGCCAGAAGAGAGTGGGGGCCAATATTCAACGTTCTTAAAGAAAAGAATTTTCAACCCAGAATTTCATATCCAGCCAAACTAAGTTTCATCAGTGAAGGAGAAATAAAATCCTTTACAGATAAGCAAATGCTTAGAGATTTTGTCACCACCAGGCCTGCCTTACAAGAGACCTGAAGGAAGCCCTAAACATGGAAAGGAACAACCGGTACCAGCCATTGCAAAAACATGCCAAAATGTAAAGACCATCGAGGCTAGGAAGAAACTGCATCAACTAATGAGCAAAATAACCAGTTAATATCATAATGACAGGATCAAGTTCACACATAACAATATTAACCTTCAATGTAAATGGACTAAATGCTCCAATTAAAAGACACAGACTGGCAAACTGGATAAAGAGTCAAGACCCATCAGTCTGCTGTATTCAGGAGACCCATCTCACATGCAGAGACATACATAGGCTCAAAATAAAGGGATGGAGAAAGATCTACCAAGCAAATGGAGAACAAAAAAAAGCAGGGGTTGCAATCCTAGTCTCTGATAAAACAGACTTTAAACCATCAAAGATCAAAAGAGACAAAGAAGGCCATTACATAATGGTAAAGGGATCAATTCAACAGGAAGAGCTAACTCTCCTAAATATCTATGCACCCAATACAGGAGCACCCAGATTCATAAAGCAAGTCCTTAGAGACCTACAAAGAGACTTAGACTCCCATACAATAATAATGGGAGACTTCAACACTCCACTGTCAACATTAGACAGATCAACGAGACAGAAAGTTAACAAGGATATCCAGGAATTGAACTCATCTCTGCACCAAGCGGACCTAATAGACATCTATAGAACTCTCCACCCCAAATCAACAGAATATACATTCTTCTCAGCACCACATCGCACTTATTCCAAAATTGACCACATAATGGAAGTAAAGCACTCCTCAGCAAATGTACAAGAACAGAAATTATAACAAACTGTCTCTCAGACCACAGTGCAATCAAACTAGAACTCAGGACTAAGAAACTCAATCAAAACGCTCAACTACATGGAAACTGAATAACCTGCTCCTGAATGACTACTGGGTACATAACGAAATGAAAGCAGAAATAAAGATGTTCTTTGAAACCAATGAGAACAAAGATACAACATACCAGAATCTCTGGGACACATTTAAAGCAGTGTGTAGAGGGAAATTTATAGCACTAATGCCCACAAGAGAAAGCAGGAAAGATCTAAAATTGACACTTTAACATCACAATTAAAAGAACTAGAGAGGCAAGAGCAAACACATTCAAAAGCTAGCAGAAGGCAAGAAATAACTAAGATCAGAGCAGAACTGAAGGAGATAGAGTCACAAAAAACCCTCCAAAAAATCAATGAATCCAGGAGTTGGTTTTTTGAAAAGATCAACAAAATTGACAGACCGCTAGCAAGACTAATAAAGAAGAAAAGAGAGAGGAATCAAATAGACGCAATAAAAAATGATAAAGGGGATATCACCACCGACCCCACAGAAATACAAACAACCATCAGAGAATACTATAAATGCCTCTACGCAAATCGACTAGAAAATCTAGAAGAAATGGATAATTTCCTGGACACTTACACTCTCCCAAGACTGAACCAGGAAGAAGTTGAATCCCTGAATAGACCAATAACAGGCTCTGAAATTGAGGCAACAATTAATAGCCTACCCACGAAAAAAAGTCCAGGACCAGATGGATTCACAGCTGAATTCTACCAGAGGTACAAGGAGGAGCTGGTACCATTCCTTCTGAAACTATTCCAATCAATTGAAAAAGAGGGAATCCTCCCTAACTCATTTTATGAGGCCAACATCATCCTGATACCAAAGCCTGGCAGAGACACAACAAAAAAAGAGAATTTTAGACCAATATCCCTGATGAACATCGATGCAAAAATTCTCAATAAAATACTGGCAAACCGGATTCAGCAGCACATCAAAAGGCTTATCCACCATGATCAAGTGGGCTTCATCCCTGGGATGCAAGGCTGGTTCAACATTCGCAAATCAATAAATGTAATCCAGCATATAAACAGAACCAAAGACAAGAACCACATGATTATCTCAATAGATGCAGAAAAGGCTTTTGACAAAATTCAACAGCCCTTATGCTAAAAACGCTCAATAAATTCGGTATTGATGGAACGTACCTCAAAATAATAAGAGCTATTTACGACAAACCCACAGCTAATATCATACTGAATGGGCAAAAACTGGAAAAATTCCCTTTGAAAACTGGCACAAGACAGGGATGCCCTCTCTCAACACTCCTATTCAACATAGTGTTGGAAGTTCTGGCTAGGGCAATCAGGCAAGAGAAAGAAATCAAGGGTATCCAGTTAGGAAAAGAAGAAGTCAAATTGTCCCTGTTTGCAGATGACATGATTGTATATTTAGAAAAACCCATCGTCTCAGCCCAAAATCTCCTTAAGCTGATAAGCAACTTCAGCAAAGTCTCAGGATACAAAATTAATGTGCAAAAATCACAAGCATTCTTATACACCAGTAACAGACAAGCAGAGAGCCAAGTCAGGAATGAACTTCCATTCACAATTGCTTCAAAGGAATAAAATACCTAGGAATCCAGCTTACAAGGGATGTAAAGGACCTCTTCAAGGAGAACTACAAACCACTGCTCAGTGAAATCAAAGAGGACACAAACAAATGGAAGAACATACCATGCTCATGGATAGGAAGAATCAATATCGTGAAAATAGCCATACTGCCCAAGGTGATTTATAGATTCAATGCCATCCCCATCAAGCTACCAATGAGTTTCTTCACAGAATTGGAAAAAACTGCTTCAAAGTTCATATGGAACCAAAAAAGAGCCCGCATTGCCAAGACAATCCTAAGTCAAAAGGACAAAGCTGGAGGCGTCACGCTACCTGACTTCAAACTATACTACAAGGCTACAGTAACCAAAACAGCATGGTACTGGTACCACAACAGAGAAATAGACCAGTGGAACAGAACAGAGTCCTCAGAAATAATACCACACATCTACAGCCATCTGATCTTTGACAAACCTGACAAAAACAAGAAATGGGGAAAGGATTCCCTATTTAATAAATGGTGCTGGGAAAATTGGCTAGCCACAAGTAGAAAGCTGAAACTGGATCCTTTCCTTACCCCTTATACGAAAATTAATTCAAGATGGATTAGAGACTTAAATGTTAGACCTAATACCATAAAAACCCTAGAAGAAAATCTAGGTAGTACCATTCAGGACATAGGCATTGGCAAGGACTTCATGTCTAAAACACCAAAAGCAACGGCAGCAAAAGCCAAAATTGACAAATGGGATCTCATTAAACTAAAGAGCTTTTGCACAGCAAAAGAAACTACCATCAGAGTGAACAGGCAACCTACAGAATGGGAGAACATTTTTACAACTACTCATCTGACAAAGGGCTAATATCCAGAATCTACAAAGAACTCAAACAAATATACAAGAAAAAAACAAACAACCCCATCAAAAAGTGGGGAAAGGATATGAACAGACATTTCTCAAAAGAAGACATCCATACAGCCAACAGACACATGAAAAAATGCTCGTCATCACTCGCCATCAGAGAAATGCAAATCAAAACCACAATGAGATACCATCTCACACCAGTTAGAATGGCAATCATTAAGAAGTCAGGAAACAATAGATGTTGGAGAGGATGTGGAGAAATAGGAACACTTTTACACTGTTGGTGGGATTGTAAACTAGTTCAACCATTATGGAAAACAGTATGGCGATTCCTCAAGGATCTAGAACTAGATGTACCATATGACCCAGCCATCCCACTACTGGGTATATACCCAAAGGATTATAAATTACTCTACTACAAAGACACATGCACACGTATGTTTATTGCGGCACTATTCACAATAGCAAAGACTTGGAATCAACCCAAATGTCCATCTGTGACAGACTGGATTAAGAAAATGTGGCACATATACACCATGGAATACTATGCAGCCATCAAAAAGGATGAGTTTGCGTCCTTTGTAGGGACATGGATGCAGCTGGAAACCATCATTCTTAGCAAACTATCACAAGAAGAGAAAACCAAACACCGCATGTTCTCACTCATAGGTGGGAACTGAACAATGAGATCACTTGGACTCGGGAAGGGGAACATCACACACTGGGGCCTATCATGGGGAGGGGGGAGGAGGGAGGGATTGCATTGGGGAGTTATACATGATATAAACGTTATGTACATGTACCCTAGAACTTAAAGTATAATAAAAAAATAAAAATAAAAAATAAAAAAAATAAAAAAAAAAAAAGAAATAAGACCTGTAGTGGCTTGAATGATGGACTTCTAAAAGGCATGTCAGAGTCCTAATTCCTAGATCTTATGGCTGTGACATTATTTGGAAAAAGGGTCTTTGTGGATGTAACTAGGTTAAGGATCTTGACATGAAATTATTGTGGACTATCTGGATGTGCGCTAAATCCAATGACAAGTGTCCTTTTTCGATGGAGGAAAGGGTGACTTGATACTGAGAGAGACATAGAGAAGAGGAGGGTGTGAAGATGACAGCAGAGATTGGAGTGATGTATCTGTGAACATCAAGGTCACAGGCAACCATCAGAAGCTAGGAAGGAGGCAGCAGACAATGGATTCTCCCTCAGAGCCTTTAGAAGGAACCACCCCACCCACACCTGGATTTCCACCTTCTGGCCTCCAGATCTGTGAAATAATAAATTTGTGTTGTTTTAAGTCAAAAAAAAAAAAAAAGGATATATCTTCAGATAACAACTAGACAGAAGCTTTCTGCGAGATTGCTTTCTGATGTGTGACTTCAGCACACAGAGTTCCACCCTTCCCTTCTAGGAACAGTTTGCTAACTCTCTTATCAGGCATTCTGCAAAGTGATATTTGGGAGCTCATTGAGGGCTATGGTGAAACAGGAAATATCTTCAGAGAAAAACTGGAAAGAAGCCTTCTGGGAAAATGCACTTCCATGTATGAATGCAACTCAGAGAGTTACACTATTCTCGTCAGTGAACTGTTTGCTAACACAGTTTTCTTGAAATCTGCAATGGGACACACCTTGGCGCAATGAAGCTTATGGTGACAAAGGAAATATCCTGAGGTGAAAACTAGAAAGAAGCTTTCTTAGAAACTTCTTTGTGATGTGTGAATTCATCTCACAGAGTTACACTTATGTTTCGTGGAGCAGTGCATTAACACTGTCTTTGAGGAACCTGAGAAAGGCTACTTTGGATCGCATTGAGGCCTACGCTGATAAAGGAAATAACATCAGTTCAAAACGTGAAAGAAGCTTTCTGAGAAACTTCTTTGTGATCTGTGAATTCATCTCACAGAATTACAACTTAGTCCTCAAGAAGCAGTTTGCTAACACTCTTTTCGTGGAATCTGCAAAGTGATATTTGGGAGCCCTTAGGGGCCCATTGAGAAAAAGGATATATCTTCAGATAACAACTAGACAGAAGCTTTCTGCGAGATTGCTTTCTGATGTGTGACTTCAGCACACAGAGTTCCACCCTTCCCTTCTAGGAACAGTTTGCTAACACTGTTGTCGGGCATTCTGCAAAGTGATATTGGGAGCTCATTGAGGGCTATGGTGAAAAAGGAAATATCTTCAGAGAAAAACTGGAAAGAAGCCTTCTGGGAAAATGCACTTCGATGTATGAATGCAACTCACAGAGTTACACTATTCTCGTCCGTGTACTGAATGCTAACACAGTTTTCTTGAAATCTGCAATGGGACACTTCTTGGCGCAATGAAGCTTAAGGTGACAAAGGAAATATAGTGAGGTGAGAACTAGAAAGAATCTTTCTTTGAAACTTCTTGGTGATGTGTGAATTCCTCTCACAGAGTTACACTTATGTTTCGTGGAGCAGTGCATTAACACTGTCTTTGAGGAACCTGAGAAGGGCTACTTTGGATCGCATTGAGGCCTACGCTGATATAGGAAATAACATCAGTTCAAAACGTGAAAGAAGCTTTCTGAGAAACTTCTTTGTGATCTGTGAATTCACATCCCTGAGTTACAACTTCGTCCTCAGGAAGCAGTTTGCTAACACTCTTTTCGTGGAATCTGCAAAGTAATATTTGGGAGCCCATAGGGTCCCATTGTGAAAAACGATATATCTTCAGATAACAACTAGACAGAAGCTTTCTGCGAGATTGCTTTCTGATGTGTGACTTCAGCACACAGAGTTCCACCCTTCCCTTCTAGGAACAGTTTGCTAACTCTGTTGTCGGGCATTCTGCAAAGTGATTTTTTGGGAGCTCTTTGAGGGCTATGTTGAAAAAGGAAATATCTTCAGAGAAAAACTGGAAAGAGCCTTCTGGGAAAATGCACTTTCATGTATGAATGCAACTCACAGAGGAACACGATTCTCCTCAGTGAACTGTTTGCTAACACAGTTTTCTTGAAATCTGCAATGGGACTCTTCTTGGCCCAATGAAGCTTATGGTGATAAAGGAAATATCCTGAGGTGAAAACTAGAAAGAAGCTTTCGTAGAAACTTCTTGGTGATGTGTGAATTCCTCTCACAGAGTTACACTTATGTCTCCTGGAGCAGTGCATTAACACTGTCTTGGAGGAAACTGAGAAGGGGTACTTTGGATCTCATTGAGGCCTACGCTGATAAAGGAAATAACATCAGTTCAAAACGTGAAAGAAGCTTTCTGAGAAACTTCTTTGTGATCTGTGAATTCATCTCACAGAGTTACAACTCAGTCCTCAAGAAGCAGTTTGCTAACACTCTTGTCGTGGAATCTGCAAAGTGATATTTGGGAGCCCATAGGGGCCCATTGTGAAAAACGATATATCTTCAGATAACAACTAGACAGAAGCTTTCTGTGAGATTGCTTTCTGATGTGTGACTTCAGCACACAGAGTTCCACCCTTCCCTTCTAGGAACAGTTTGCTAACTCTGTTGTCGAGCATTCTGCAAAGTGATATTTGGGAGCTCATTGAGGGCTACGGTGAAAAAAGAAATATCTTCAGAGAAAAACTGGAAAGAAGCCTTCTGGGAAAATGCACTTCGATGTATGAATGCAACTCCCAGAGTTACACTATTCTCCTCAGTGAACAGTTTGCTAACACAGTTTTCTTGAAATCTGCAATGGGACACTTCTTGGCGCAATGAAGCTTATGGTGACAAGGAAATATTCGAGGGTGAAAACTAGAAAGAAGCTTTCTTAGAAACTTCTTGGTGATGTGTGAATTCATCTCACAGAGTTACACTTATGTTTCATGGAGCAGTGCATTAACACTCTCTTTGAGGAACCTGAGAAGGGCTACTTTGGATCCATGAGGCCTACGCTGATAAAGGAAATAAATCAGTCAAAACGTGAAAGAAGGTTTCTGAGAAACTTCTTTGTGATCTGTGAATTCATCTCACAGAGTTACAACTTAGTCCTCAAAAAACAGTTTGCTAACACTCTTTTCGTGGAATCTGCAAAGTGATATTTGGAGCCCATAGGGCCCATTGAGAAAAAGGATATATACTCAGATAACAACTAGACAGAAGCTTTCTGCGAGATTGCTTTCTGATGTGTGACTTCAGCACACAGAGTTCCACCCTTCCCTTCTAGGAACAGTTTGCTAACACTGTTGTCGGGCATTCTGCAAAGTGATATTTGGGAGCTCATTGAGGGCTATGGTGAAAAAGGAAATATCTTCAGAGAAAAACTGGAAAGAAGCCTTCTGGGAAAATGCACTTTGATGTATGAATGCAACTCACAGAGTTACACTATTCTCCTCAGTGAACTGTTTGCTAACACAGTTTTCTTGAAATCTGCAATGGGACTCTTCTTGGCGCAATGAAGCTTATGGTGACAAAGGAAATATCCTGAGGTGAAAACTAGAAAGAAGCTTTCTTAGAAACTTCTTGGTGATGTGTGAATTCCTCTCACAGAGTTACACTTATGTTTCGTGGAGCAGTGCATTAACACTGTCTTTGAGGAATCTGAGAAGGGCTACTTTGGATCGCATTGAGGCCTACGCTCTTAAAGGAAATAACATCAGTTCAAAACGTGAAAGAAGCTTTCTGAGAAACTTCTTTGTGATCTGTGATTCATCCACACTAGTTACAACTAATTCTCAAGAGCAGTTTGCTAACACTCTTTTCGTGGAATCTGCAAAGTGATATTTGGGAGCCCATAAGGGCCCATTGTAAAAAGGATATATCTTCAGATAACAACTAGACAGAAGCTTTCTGCGAGATTGCTTTCTGATGTGTGACTTCAGCACACAGAGTTCCACACTTCCCTTCTAGGTACAGTTTGCTAACACTGTTGTCGGGCATTCTGCAAAGGGATATTTGGGAGCTCATGGAGGGCTATGGTGACACAGGAAATATCTTCAGAGAAAAACTGGAAAGAAGCCTTCTGGGAAAATGCACTTCGATGTATGAATGCAACTCACAGAGTTAAACTATTCTCCTCAGTGAACTGTTTGCTAACACAGTTTTCTTGAAATCTGCAATGGGACACTTCTTCTCGCAATGAAACCTATGGTGACAAAGGAAATATCCTGAGGTGAAAACTAGTAAGATGCTTTCTTAGAAACTTCTTGGTGATGTGTGAATTCATCTCACAGACTTACACTTATGTTTCGTGGAGCAGTGCATTAACACTGTCTTTGAGGAACCTGAGAAGGGCTAATTTGGATCGCTTTGAGGCCTACGCTCATAAAGGAAATAACATCAGTTCAAAACGTGAAAGAAGCTTTCTGAGAAACTTCTTTAGATCTGTGAATTCATCTCACAGAGTTACAACTTAGTCCTCAAGAGCAGTTTGCTAACACTCTTTTCGTGGAATCTGCAAAGTGATATTTGGGAGCCCATAGGGCCCATTGTGAAAAAGGATATATCTTCAGATAACAACTAGACAGAAGCTTTCTGCGAGATTGCTTTCTGATGTGTGACTTCAGCACACAGAGTTCCACCCTTCCCTTCTAGGAACAGTTGGCTAACACTGTTGTCGCGCGTTCTGCAAAGTGATATTTGGGAGCTCAGAGAGGGCTATGGTGAAAAAGGAAATATCTTCAGAGAAAAACTGGAAAGAAGCCTTCTGGGAAAATGCACTTCGATGTATGAATGCAACTCACAGAGTTAAATTATTCTCCTCAGTGAACAGTTTGCTAACACAGTTTTCTTGAAATCTGCAATGGGACACTTCTTGGCGCAATGAAGCTTATGGTGACCATGGAAATATTCTCGGGTGAGAACTAGAAAGAAGCTTTCTTAGAAACTTCTTGGTGATGTGTGAATTCATCTCACAGAGTTACACTTATGTTTCATGGAGCAGTGCGTTAACACTGTCTTTGAGGAACCTGAGTAGGGCTACTTTAAATCGCATTCAGGCCTACGCTGATAAAGGAAATAACATCAGTTCAAAACGTGAAAGAAGCTTTCTGAGAAACTTCTTTGTGATCTGTGAATTCATCTCACAGAGTTACAACTTAGTCCTCAGAAACAGTTTGCTAACACTCTTTTCGTGGAATCTGCAAAGTGATATTTGGGAGCCCATAGGGGCCCATTGTGAAAAAGGATATATCTTCAGATAACAACTAGACAGAAGCTTTCTGCGAGATTGCTTTCTGATGTGTGACTTCAGCACACAGAGTTCCACCCTTCCCTTCTAGGAACAGTTTGCTACACTGTTGTCGGGCATTCTGCAAAGTGATATTTGGGAGCTCATTGAGGGCTAGGGTGAAAAAGGAAATATCTTCAGAGAAAAACTGGAAAGAAGCCTTCTGGGAAAATGCACTTCCATGTATGAATGCAACTCACAGAGTTACACTGTTCTCTTCAGTGTACAGTTTGCTAACACAGTTTTCTTGAAATCTGCAATGGGACACTTTTTGGCGCAATGAAGCTTATCGTGACAAAGGATATATCCTGAGGTGAAAACTAGAAAGAAGCTTCTTAGAAATTTCTTGGTGGCCGGGCGCGGTGGCTCAAGCCTGTAATCCCAGCACTTTGGGAGGCCGAGACAGGCGGATCACGAGGTCAGAGATCGAGACCATCCTGGCTAACACGGTGAAAACCCCGTCTCTACTAAAATAAACAAAAACTAGCCGGGCGAGATGGCGGGCGCCTGTAATCCCAGCTACTCGGGAGGCTGAGGCAGGAGAATGGCGTAAACCCCGGAGTGGGAGCTTGCAGTGACTGAGATCCGCCACTGCACTCCAGTCCAGGCAACAGAGCGAGACTCCGCCTCAAAAAAAAAAAAAAAAAGAAACTTCTTGGTGATGTGTGAATTCATCTCACAGAGTTACACTTATGTTTCGTGGAGCAGTGCATTAACACTGTCTTTGAGGAACCTGAGAAGGGCTACTTTGGATCGCATTGACGCCTACGCTGATGAAGGAAATAACATCAGTTCAAAACGTGAGAAGCTTTCTGAGAAACTTCTTTGTGATCTGTGAATTCATCTCACAGAGTTACAACTTAGTCCTCAAGAAGCAGTTTGCTAACACTCTTTTCGTGGAATCTGCAAAGTGATATTTGGGAGCCCATAAGGGCCCATTGTGAAAAAGGAAATATCCTCCGATAATAACTAGACAGAAGCTTTCTGCGAGATTGCTTTCTGATGTGTGACTTCAGCACACAGAGTTCCACCCTTCCCTTCTAGGAACAGTTTGCTAACACTGTTGTCGGGCATTCTGCAAAGTGATATTTGGGAACTCATTGAGGGCTATGGTGAAAAAGGAAATATCTTCAGAGGAAAACTGGAAAGAAGCCTCCTGGGAAAATGCACTTCGAAGTATGAATGCAACTCACAGAGTTACACTGTTCTCTTCAGTGTACAGTTTGCTAACACAGTTTTCTTGAAATCTGCAATGGGACACTTCTTGGCGCAATGAAGCTTATGGTGACAAAGGAAATATCCTGAGGTGAGAACTAGAAAGAAGCTTTCTTAGAATCTTCTTGGTGATGTGTGAATTCATCTCACAGAGTTACACTTATGTTTCGTGGAGCAGTGCATTAACACTGTCTTTGAGGAACCTGAGAAGGGCTACTTTGGATCGCATTGAGGGCTACGCTCATAAAGGAAATAACATCAGTTCAAAATGTGAAAGAAGCTCTCTGAGAAACTTCTTTGTGATCTGTGAATTTATCTCACAGAGTTACAACTTAGCACTCAAGAAGCCGTTTGCTAACACTCTTTTCGTGGAATCTGCAAATTGATATTTGGGAGCCCATAGGGGCCCATTGTGAAAAAGGATATATCTTCAGATAACAACTAGACAGAAGCTTTCTGCGAGATTGCTTTCTGATGTGTGACTTCAGCACACAGAGTTCCACCCTTCCCTTCTAGGAACAGTTTGCTAACACTGTTGTCGGGCATTCTGCAAAGTGATATTTGGGAGCTCATTGAGGGCTATGGTGAAAATGGAAATATCCTCAGGTCAAAACTGAAAAGAAGCCTGCTGTGAAACTGTATTTCGATGTGTGAATGCAACTCACAGAGTTCCACGTTACTCTTCAGTGTTCAGTTTGCTAACACAGTTTTCTGGAAATCTGCAATGGGATTCTTCTGAACGCAATGAAGCTTACGGTGAGAAAGCAAATATCCTCAGGTGAAAACTAGAAAGAAGCTTTCTTAGAAACTTCTTGGTGATGTGTGAATTCATCTCACAGAGGTACACTTATGTTTCGTGGAGCAGTGCATTAACACTCTCTTTGAGGAACCTGAGAAGGGCTACTTTGGATCGCATTGAGGCCTACGCTGGTAAAGGAAATACCATCAGTTCAAAACGTGAAAGAAGCTTTCTGAGAAACTTCTTTGTGATCTGTGAATTCATCTCACAGAGTTACAACTTAGTCCTCAAGAGCAGTTTGCTAACACTCTTTTCGTGGAATCTGCAAAGTGATATTTGGGAGCCCATAGGGGCCCATTGTGAAAAAGGATATATCTTCAGATAACAACTAGACAGAAGCTTTCTGCGAGATTGCTTTCTGATGTGTGACTTCAGCACACAGAGTTCCACCCTTCCCTTCTAGGAACAGTTTGCTAACACTGTTGTTGGGCATTCTGCAAAGTGATATTTGGGAGCTCATTGAGGGCTATGGTGAAAAAGGAAATATCTTCAGAGAAAAATTGGAAAGAAACCTTCTGGGAAAATGCACTTCGATGTATGAATGCAACTCCCAGAGTTACACTCTTCTCTTCAGTGTACAGTTTGCTAACACAGTTTCCTTGAAATCTGCAATGGGATACTTCTGAAATGAAGTGTCCCATTGGGACACTTCGCAATGAAGCTTACGGAGACAAAGAAATATCCTCAGATGAAATCTAGAAAGAAGCTTTCTTAGAAAATTCTGGGTGATGTGTGAATTCATCTCATAGAGTTACACTTATATTTCATGCAGCATTGCATTACCACTGTGTTTTAGGAATCTGAGAAGGACTTCTTTGGATCGCATTTAGGCCTACGTTGATAGAGGAAATATCAGCAGTTCAAAACTTGAGGGAAGCTTTTTGAGAAGCTTCTTTGTGATCGCTGAATTCCTCTCACAGAGTTAGGCTTAGTTCTCAGGAAGCAGCTTGCTAACACTCTTTTGGTGGAATCTGCAAAGTGAGATTTGGGAACCCATAGAGGCCCATGGTGAAAGACGAAATACCCTCAGATAAGAACTAAAGAGAAACTTTCTGAGAGACTCCTTTCTGATGTGGTTCTTCATCACACAGAGTTCCACCCTTCCCTTTGGGAACAGTCTGCTAACTCTGTTATCTTGGGTTCTGCAAAGTAAGATTTGGGAGTTCATTGAGGGCTATGGTGAAAAAGGAAAGCTTTCTGAGAAGCTTCTTTGTGATCTGTGAATTCCTCTCACATTGCTATAGCTTAGTTCTCAGGAAGCAGTTTGCTAACAGTCTTTTGGTGGAATCTGCAAACTGAGATATGGGAGCCCATAGGGGCCCATGGTGAAAAAGGAAATATCCTCAGATAAGAACTAGAGAAAAGCTTACTGAGAGATTGCTTCTGATGTGTGTCTTCATCACACAGAGTTCCACCCTTCCCTTTGGGAACAGTTTGCTAACTCTGTTATCGTGTGTTCCGCAAAGTGATATTTGGGAGCTCATTGAGGGCTATGGTGAAAGAGGAAATATCCTCAGATCAAAACTGGAAAGAAGCCTTCTGAGAAACTGCATTTCGATGTGTGAATGCAACTCACAGAGTTACACGTTTCTCTTCAGTCTTCAGTTTGCCAACAGAGTTTTCTGGAAATCTGCAATGGGATACTTCTGAACGCAATGCAGCTTACGGTGACAAAGGAAATATCCTCAGATGAAAACTAGAAAGAAGCTTTGTTAGAAACTTCTAGGTGATGTGTGAATTCATGTCACAGAGTTACACTTATGTTTCATGCAGCAGTCCATTACCCCTGTTTTTGAGGAACCTAGAAGTACTTCTTTGGATCGCATTGAGGCCTACGCTGAGAAAGGAAATATTATGAGTTCAAAACGTGAGAGAAAGTTTCTCAGAAACTGCTTTGTGATCTGTGATTTCCACTCACAGAGTAACACCTTAGTTCTCAGGAAGCAGTTTGCTAACACTCTTTTCATGGAATCTGCAAAGTGAGGTTTGGGAGCCCATAGGGGCCCATGGTGAAAAAGAAAATATCCTCAATTAAGAACTAGAGAGAAGCTTTCTGAGAGATTGCTTTCTGATGTGTGTCTTCATCACACGGAGTTCCACCTTTCCCTTTTGGGAACAGTTTGCTAACTCTGTTATGTTGTGTTCTGCAAAGTGAGATTTGGGAGCCCATAGAGGCCCATGGTGAAAAAGGATATATCGTTAGGTAAGAACTAGAGAGAAGCTTTCTGAGAGATTGCTTTCTGATATGTGTCTTCATCACAAAGAGTTCCACCCTTCCCTTTTGGGAACAGTGTGCTAACTCTGTTATTGGGTTCTGCAAAGTGATATTTGGGAGCTCATTGAGGGCTATAGTGAAAAAGGAAATATCCTCAGATCAAAACTGGAAAGAAGCCTTCTGAGATAATGCATTTCAATGTGTGAATGCAACTCACAGAGTTACATGTTTCTCTTCAGTGTTCACTTTGCTAACACAGTTTTCTGGAAATCTGCAATGGGATACTTCAGAACGCTATGAGGCTTACGGTAGCAAAGGAAATATCCTCAGATGAAAACTAGAAAGTAGCTTTCTTAGAAACTTCTGGATGATGTGTGAATTCATCTCACAGAGTTACACTTATGGTTCATGCAGCAGTCTATTACCACTGTTTTTCAGGAACCTGAGAAGGATTTCTTTGGATCGAATTGAGACCTACGCTGATAAAGGAAATATCATCAGTTGAAAACGTGAGAGAAGTTTTCTGAGAAACTTCTTTGTGATCTGTGAATTACTCTCACAGAGTTACAGCTTAGTTCTTAGGAAGCTGTTTGCTAGCACTCTTTTCGTGGAATCTGCAAAGTGAGATTTGGGAGCCCGTAGGGGCCCATGGTGAAAAAGGAAATAGCCTCAAATAAGAACAAGAGAGAAGCTTTCTGAGAGATTGCTTTCTGATGTCTGTGTTCATCAAACAGAGTTCCACCCTTCGCTTCTGGGAACAGTCTGCTAACTCTAAATCTTGTGTTCTGCAAAGTGAGATTTGGGAGCTCATTGAGGGGTATGGTGAAAAAGGAAAGAGCCTCAGATCAAAACTGGAAAGAAGCCTTCTGAGAAACAGCATTTCGCTTTGTGAATGCAACTCACAGAGTTACACGTTTCTCTTCTGTGTTCAGTTTGCTAACACAGTTTTCTGAAAATCTGCAGTTTGATACTTCCGAACGCAATGAAGCTTGCGTGAAGTGACAAGGAATCCCCAGAGAAAACTAGAAAGAAGGTCTCTTAGAAACTTCTCGTGGATGTGTGAATTCATGTCACATTTTTGCGCTTATGTTTCATGCAGCAGTCCATTACCACTGTTTTTAGGAACCTGAGAAGGACTTATTTGGATCATGGAATCTGCAACGTGAGATTTGGGAGCCCATAGGGACCCATGGTGTAAAAGGAAATATCCTCAGATAATAATTAGAGAGTAGCTTACTGAGAGATTGCTTCCTAATGGGTGTCTTCATCACACAGAGTTCCACCCTTCCCTTCTGGGAACAGTTTGCTAACTCTGTTATCTTGTGTTCTGCAAAGTGAGATTTGGGATCTCATTTAGGGCTATGGTGTAAAAGGAAATATCCTCCGATGAAAACTGGAGAGAAGCCTTCTGAGAAACTGCATGTCGATGTGTGAATGCAACTCACAGAGTTCCACGTTTCTCTAAAGTGTTCCATTTGCTAACACAGTTTTCTGGAAATCTGCAATGGGATACTTCTAAACGCAGTGAAGCTTGCGATGACAAAGATAATATCCTCAGATAAAAACTAGAAAGAAGCTTTCTTAGAAATTCTGGGTGATGTGTGAATTCATCTCACAGAGTTACACTTATGTTTCATGCAGCAGTCCATTACCAGTGTTTTTGATGAACCTGAGAAGGACTTCTACGGATGGCATAGAGTCCTACGCTGAGAAAGGAAATATCATTAGTTCAAAACATGAGAGATCTTTCAGAGAAACTTCTTTGTGATCTGTGAATTCCTGTCACAAAGTTAAAGCTTAGTTCTCAGTTAGCAGTTTGCTAACACTCTTTTCGTGGAACCTGCAAAGTGAAATTTGGCAACCCACAGGGGCCCATGGTGAAAAGGAAATAACCTCAGATAATAACTAGAGAAAAGCTTTCTGAGAGATTGCTTCCTGATGTGTGTCTTCATCACACAGAATTCCAACCTTCTCTCCTGGTAACAGTTTGCTAACTCTGTTATTTAGTGTTCTGCAAAGTGACATTTGGGAGCCCATAGGGGCCCATGGTGAAAAAGGAAATATCCTCAGATAAGAACTAGAGGGAAGCTTTCTGAGAGATTGCTTTCTGATGTGTGTCTTCATCACACAGAGTTCCACCCTTCCCTTCTGCGAACAGTTTGCTAACTCTGTTATCTTGTGTTCTGCAAAGTGAGATTTCGGAGCTCATTCAGGGCTATGGTGAAAAAGGAAATAGCCTCAGATAAAAACTGGAAAGAAGCCTTCTGAAAAACTGCATTTCGTTGTGTGAATGCAACTCACAGAGTTACACGTTTGTCTTCAGTGTTCAGTTTGCTAACACAGTTCTGGAAATCTGCAATGGGATACTTCTGAACGCAATGAAGCTTACAGTTATAAAGGAAATATCCTCCAATGAAAACTAGAAAGAAGCTGTCTTAGAAACTTCTGGGTGATGTGTGAATTCCTCTCACAGAGTTACAGCTTAGTTCTCAGGTAGCAGTTTGCTAACACTCTTTTCGTGGAATCTGCAAAGTGAGGTTTGGTAGCCCAGAGGGGCCCATGGTGAAAAAGGAAATATCCTCAGATAAGAACTAGAGAGAAGCTTTCTGAGAGATTGCTTTCTGATGTGTGTCTTCATCACACAGAGTTCCACCATTCCCTCTAGGAACAGTTGGCACACTCTGTTATCTTGTGTTCTGCAAAGTGAGTTTTGGGAGCTGATTGAGGGCTATGGTGAAAAAGGAAATATCCTCAGATGAAAAATGGAAAGAAGCCTTCTGAGAAACTGGATGTCGATGTGTGAAGGCAACTCAGAGTTATACTTTTCCCTTCAGTGTTCAGTTTGCTAACACAGTTTTCTGGAAATCTGCAATGGGATACTTCTGAACGCTATGAAGCTTACAGTTTCCAAGGAAATATCCTCAGATGAAAATTAGAAAGAAGGTGTGTTAGAAATTTCTGGGTGATGTATGAATTCATCTCACAGAGTTACACTTATGTTTCATGCAGCATTCCGTTAGCACTGTTTTTGAGAAACCTGAGAAAGACTTCTTTGAATCGCATTGAGGCCTAAGCTGAGAAAGGAAATATCATCAGTTCAAACGTGAGAGAAGCTTT
The DNA here is from genome assembly GCF_009764315.1 of Trachypithecus francoisi. NCBI lineage: Eukaryota > Metazoa > Chordata > Mammalia > Primates > Cercopithecidae > Trachypithecus > Trachypithecus francoisi. The sequence goes on along the minus strand of NW_022681472.1, from coordinate 219,866 downwards.
CTGAGAAACTTCTTTGTGATCTGTGAATTCCTCTCACAGAGGTACAGATTAGTGCTCAGGAAGCAGTTTGCTAACACTCTTTTCGTGGAACATGCAAAGTGAGATTTGGGAGCCCATAGCGACCATGGTGAAAAAGGAAATATCCTCAGATAAGAACTAGAGAGAAGCTTTCTGAGAGATTGTTTTCTGATGTGTGTCTCCATCACACAGAGTTCCACCCTTCCCTTCTGGGAACAGTTTGCTAACTCTGTTATCTTGTGTTCTGCAAAGTGAGATTTGGGAGGTGATTGAGGGCTCCGGTGAAAAAGGGAATATCCTCAGATGAAAACTGGAAGGAAGCCTTCTGAGAAACTGCATTTCGATGTGTGAAAGCAACTCACAGAGTTCCACGTTTCTTTTCAGTGTTCAGTTTGCTAACACAGTTTTCTTGAAATCTGCAATGGGATACTTCTGAATGCAATGAAGTTTACGAGGACAAAGGAAATATCCTCACAGAAAAACTAGAAAGAAGCTTTCTGAGAAATTCTGGGTGATGTGTGAATTTATCTCATAGAGTTACACTTATGTTTCAAGCAGCATTGCATTACCACTGTTTTTGAGGAACCTGAGAAGGACTTCTTTGGATAGCATAGAGGCCTACGCTGAGAAAGGAAATATCATCAGTTCAAAACGTGAGAGAAGCTTTCTGAGAAACTTCTTTGTGATCTGTGAATTCCTCTCACAAAGTTACACCTTAGTTCTCAGGAAGCAGTTTGCTAACACTCTTTTCGTGGAAACTGCAAAGTGAGATTTGGGAATCGATAGGGGTCCATGGTGAAAAAGGAAATATCCTCAGATAAGAGGTAGAGAGAAGCTTTCTGAGAGATTGCTTTCTGATGTGTGTTTTCATCACAAAGATTTCCACCCTTCCCTTCTGGGAACCGTCTGCTAACTCTGTAATCTTGGGTTATGCAAAGTGAGATTTCGGAGCTCATTGAGGGCTATAGTGAAAAAGGAAATATCCTCAGACCAAAAGTGGAAAGAATCCTTCTGAGAAACTGCATTTCCATGTGTGAATGCAACTCACAGAGTTACAAGTTTCTCTTCAGTGTTCAGTTTGCTAACACAGTTCTCTGGAAATCTGCAATGGGATACTTCTGAACGCAATGAAGCTTACAGTGACAAAGGAAATATCCCCAGAAGAAAACTACAAGGAAGCTTTCTTAGAAACTTCTGGGTGATGTGTGAATTCATCTCACAGAGTTACACTTATGTTTCATGCAGCTGTCCATTACCACTGTTTTTGAGGAACCTGAGAAGGCCTTCTTTGGATTGCATTGAGGTCTACGTTGATAAAGGACTTCTCATCATTTCAAAACGTGAGAGAAGCTTTCTGAGAAACTTCCTTGTGATCTGTGAATTACTCTCACAAAGTTACAGATTAGTTGTCAGGAAGCAGTTTACTTACACTCTTTTCGTGGAATCTGCAACGTGAAATTTGGGAACCCCTAGGGTCCCATGGTGAAAAAGGAAATATCCTCAGATAATAACAAGAGAGAAGCTTTCTGAGAGATTGCTTTCTGATGTGTGTCTTCATCACACAGAATTCCACCCTTCCCTTCTGGGAACAGTTTGCTAACTGTTATCTTGTGTTCTGCAAAGTGAGAATTGGGAGCTGATTGAGGGTTATGCAGAAAAAGGAAATATCCTCAGATCAAAACTGAAAAGAAGTCGACTGAGAACTGTATTACGTTGTGTGAATGCAACTCACAGAGATACACGTTTCTCTTCAGTGTTCAGTTTGCTAACACAGCTTTGTGGAAATCTGCAATGGGATACTTCTGAACGCAATGAAGCTTATGGTGACAAAGGAAATATCCTCAGATGAAAACTAGAAAGAAGGTTTCTTAAAAACTTGTGTGTGATAGATGAATTGATCCCACAGAGTTACACTTATGTTTCATGCAGCAGTCCATTACCACTGTATTTGATGAACCTGAGAAGGACTTCTTTGGATCACATTGAGGCCTACGGTGAGAAAGGAAATATCATAAGTTCCAAACGTGAGAGAAGCTTTCTGAGAAACTTCTTTGTGATCTGTGAATTCCTCTCACAGAGTTACAGCTTAGTTCTCAGGAAGCAGTTTGCTAACTCTCTTTTCGTTGGATTCTGCAAAGAGATATTTGGGAGCCCATAGGGGCCCATGGTGAAAAAGGAAATAGCCTCAGATACTAACTAGCGAGAAACTTTCTGAGAGATTGCTTTCTGATGTGTGTCTTCATCACACAGAGTTCCACCCTTCCCTTCTGGGAGCAGTTAGCTAACTCTGTAATCTTGTGTTCCGAAAAGTGAGATTTGGGAGCTGATTGAGACCTATGGTGAAAAAGGAAGTATACTCAGCTCAAAACTGGAAAGAAGCCTTCTGAGAGACTTCATTTCGACGTGTGAATGCAACTCAGAGGGTTACACGTTTCTCTTCAGTGTTCAATTTGTTAACACAGTTTTCCGGAAATCTGCAATCGGATACTTCTGAACGCAATGAAGCTTACAGTGATAAAGGAAATATACTCAGATGAAAAGTAGAAAGAAGCTTTCTTAGAAACTTCTGGGTGATGTGTGAATTCATCTCACAGAGTTACACTTATATTTCATGCAGCAGTCCATTACCACTGTTTTGGAGGAACCTGAGAGGGCCTTCTTTGGGTTGCATTGAGGCCTACGCTGATAAAGGAAATATCAGCAGTTCAAAACGTGAGAGAAGCTTTCTGAGAAGCTTCTTTGTGTTCTGTGAATTCCTCTCACAGAGTTATAGCTTAGTTCTCAAAAAGCAGTTTGCTAACACTCTTTTGGTGGAATCTGCAAACTGAGATTTGGGATCCCATATGGGCCCATGGTGAAAAAGGAAATATCCTCAGATAAGAACTAGAGAAGCTTTCTGAAGATAGCTTTCTGGTGTGTGTCTTCATCACACAGACTTCCACCCTTCCCTTCTGGAAAGTCTGCTAACTCTGTTATCGTGGGTCCTGCAAAGTGAGATTTTGGAGCTCATTGAGGGCTATGGTGAAAAAGGAAATATCCTAAGATCAGAACTCGAAAGAATCCTTCTGAGAAACTGCATTTTAATGTGTCAATGCAACTATCAGTGTTACACGTTTCTCTTCATTGTTAAGTTTGCTAACACAGTTTTCTCTAAATCTGCAATGGGATACTTCTGAACGCAATGAAGCTTACGGTGACAAAGGAAGTATCCTCAGATGAAAACTAGAAAGAAGCTTTCTTAGAAACTTCTGGGTGATGTGTGAATTCATGTCACACAGTTACACTTATGTTTCATGCAGCAGTCCATTTCAACTGTTTTTGAGGAAACTGAGAAGGACTTCTTTGGATCGCATTGTAGCCTACGCTGAGAAAGAAAATATCATCAGTTGAAAACGTGAGAGAAGCTTCCTGAGAAAATTCTTTGTGATCTGTGAATTCCTCTCACAGAGTTACAGCTTAGTTCTCAGGAAGCAGTTTGCTAACACTCTTTTCGTGGAATCTGCAAAGTGAGATTTGGGAGCCCATAGGGGCCAATGGTGGAAAAGGAAATATCCTCTGATAAGAACTAGAGAGAAGCTTTCTGAGAGATTGCTTTCTGATGCGTCTCTTGATGAAACAGAGTTCTACCCTTCCCTTCTGAGAACAGTTTGCTAACTCTGTTATCTAGTGTTCTGCATATTGAGATTTGGGAACACATTGAGGTCTATCGTAAAAAAGGAAATATCCTCACCTCAAACACAGAAAGAATCCTTCTGAGAAATCGCATTTCGATGGGTGAATGCAACTCACAGTGTTACACGTTTCTCTTCAGTGTTCAGATTGCAAACACAGTTTTCTGGAAATCTGCAATGGTATACTTCTGAACGCAATGAAGCTTATGGTGACAAAGGAAATATGATCAGATGAAAATTAGAAAGAAGCTTTCATAGAAATTTCTGGGTGATGTGTGAATTCATCTCACAGAGTTACACTTATATTTCATGCAGCAGTTCATTACCACTTTTTTTGAGGAAACTGAGAAGGCCTTCTTTGGATCGCATTGAGGCCTACCCGGAGAAAGGAAATATCATCAGTTCAAAACGTCAGAGAAGCTTTCTGAGAAACTTCTTTGTATCTGTGATTTCCTCTCACAGAGTTACCGTTTAGTTCTCGGGCAGCAGTTTGCTAACACTCTTTTCGTGGAATCTGCAAAGTGAGATTTGGGAACCTATAGAGGCCCATGGTCAAAAAGGAAATATCCTCAGAGAATAACTGGAGGGAAGCTTTCTGAGAGATTGCTTTCTGATGTGTGTCTTCATCACACAGAGTTCCACCTTCCCTTCTGGGAACAGTTTGCTAACTCTGTTATCTTTTGTTCTGCAAAGTGAGAATTGGGAGGTCATTGAGGGCTATGGTGAAAACGGAAATATCCTCAGATCAAAACTGGAAAGAAACCTTCTGAGAAACTGCATTTCGATGTGTGAATGATACTCACAGAGTTACACGTTTCTCCTCATTGTTCAGTTTGCTAACACAGTTACCTGGAAATCTGCAATGGGATACTTCTGAACGCTATGAAGCGTACGATGACCAAGGAAATATCCTCAATGTAAACTAGAAAGATGCTTTCTTAGAAACTTCTGGGTGATGTGTGAATTCATATCAAAGAATTACACTTATTTTTCATGCAGCAGTCTATTACCACTGTTTTTGAGGAACCTGAGAAGGACTTCTTTGGATCGCATTGAGGCCTACGCTGAGAAAGGAAATATCATCAGTTCAAAACGTGAGAGAAGCTTTCTGAGAAACCTCTTTGTGATCTGTGAATTCCGCTCACAGAATTACAGCTTAGTTCTCAGGAAGCAGTTTGCTAGCACTCTTTTCGTGGAATCTGCAAAGTGAGATTTGGGAGCCCATAGGGGTCCATTGTGAAAAAGGAAATATCCTCAGATAAGAACTAGAGAGAAGCTTTCTCAGAGATTGCTTTCTGATGTGTGTCTTCATCACACAGAGTTCCACCCTTCCCTTCTGAGAACAGTTTGCTAACTCTGTTATCTTGTGTTCTGCAAAGTGAGATTTGGGAGCTCATTGAGAGCTATGGTGAAAAAGGAAATATCCTCAGATCAAAATTGGAAAGAAGCCTTCTGAGAAACTGCATTTCGATGTGTGAATGCAACTCCGAGAGTTACACATTTCTCCTCAGTGTTCAGTTTGCTTACACAGTTTTCTGGAAATCTGCAATGGGATAATTTTGAAAGCAATGAAGCTTATGGTGACAAAGGAAATATCCACAGAGTAAATCTAGAAAGAATATTTCTTAGAAACTTCTGGGTCATGTGTGAATTCATCTCACAGAGTTGCATTTATGTTTCATGCAGCAGTCCTTTACTACTGTTTTTGAGGAACTTGAGAAGGACATCTTTGGATCGCATAGAGGCCTACGCTGATAACGGAAATATCATCAGTTCAAAACGTGAGAGAACCTTTCTGAGAAACTTCTTTGTGATCTGTGAATTCCTCTCACAGAGTTACAGCTTAGTTCTCAGGAAGAGAGTTTGCGCTACACACTCTTTTGTGTGGAATCTGCAAAGTGAGATTTGGGACCCCATAGGGGCCCATGGTGAAAACGGAAATATCCTCAGATAAGAACTAGAGTGAAGCTTTCTGAGAGATTTCTTTCTGATGTGTGTCTTCATCACACAGAGTTCCACCCTTCCCTTCTGGGAACAGTTTGCTAACTCTGTTATCTTGTGTTCTGCAAAATGAGATTTGGGAGCTCATTTAGGGCTATGGTGAAAAAGGAAATATCCTCAGCTCAAAACTGGAAAGAAGCCTTCTGAGAAACTGCATTTCGATGTGTGAATGCAACTCACAGAGTTACACGTTTCTCTTCACTGCTCAGTTTGCTAACACAGTTTTTTGGAAATCTGCAATGTTATACTTCTGAACGCAATGAAGCTTACGGTGACAAAGAAATATCCTCAGATGAAAACCAGAAAGAAGCTTTCCTAGAAACTTCTGGGTGATGTGTGAATTCATCTCACAGAGTTACACTTATGTTGGATACAGCTGTCCATTGCCACTGTTTTTGAGGAACCTGAGAAGGACTTCTTTGGATCACATTGAGGCCTATGCTGATGAAGGAAATATCGGTAGTTCAAAACATTGGAGAAGGTTTCTCAGAAACTTCTTTGTGATCTGTGAATTCCTCTCACAGAGTTAAGCTTAGTTCTCAGGAAGCAGTTTTCTAACACTCTTTTCTTTGAATCTGCAAAGTGAGATTGGGAGCCATAGGGGCCCATGGTGAAAAAGGAAATATCCTCAGATAAGAACTAGAGAGAAGCTTTTGAGAGATTGCATTCTGTCTTCATCACACAGAGTTCCACCCTTCCCTTCTGGGAACAGTTTGCTAACTCTGTTATCTTGTGTTCTCCAAAGTGAGATTTGGGAGCTCATTGAGGGCTAAGGTGAAAAAGGAAGTATCCTTGGATCAAACTGGAAAGAAGCCTTCTGAGAAACTGCATTGCGATCTGTGAATGCAACTCACAGAGTTCCACGTTTCTCTTCAATGTTCAGTTTGCTAACACTGTTTTCTGGAAATCTGCAGTGGGATACTTCTGAATGCAATGAAGCTAATGGTGACAAAACAAATATCCTCAGATGAAAACTAGAAAGAATCTTTCTTAGAAACTTCTGGGTGACGTGTGAATTCATCTCAGAGAGTTACACTTACGTTTCATGCAGCAATGCATTACCAGTTATTGAGGAATCTGAGAAGGTCTACTATGGATCACATTGAGGCCTACGCTGATAAAGGAAATATCATCAATTAAAAACGAGAAAGAAACTTTCTGAGAAAATCTTTGTGATCTGTGAATTCGTCTCACAGAGTTACACTTCTCATTCAGGAACAAGTTTGCTAACACTCTTTTCGTGGAATCTGCAAAATGATATTTTGTAGCCAATTGGGGCCCATGAGGAAAAAAGCAATATCATCAGATAATAACTAGAGAGAAGCTTTCTGAGAGATTGCTTTCAGATTGTGACTTCATCACACAGAATTCCACCCTTCCCTTTTGGAACAGTTTGCTAACACTTCCCGTGGATTCAGCAAGTGATATGTGGGAGCTCATTGAGGGCTATGTGAAAAAAGAAATACCTCAGACAGAAACTGGAAAGAAGCCTTCTGAGAAACTGCAGTGTGATGTGTGAATGTAACTCACAGAGTTACAAGTTTCTCTTCAGTGATGAGTTTGCTATCACAGTTTCCTTGAAATCTGCAATGGAATACTTCTTAGCGCTATACAGCTGAAGGTGACGAAGCAAATATCCTGAGATCAAAAACTGAAGGAAGATATGTGAAAAATTGCATTCTTATGTGTGACTTCATCTCTCAGAGTTACACCACTATTTGTTGGAGCCGTTTTCTAGGACTCTTTCCGTGGATTCTGAGACGTGATATTCTGATGGGTTTGATGAAGGACAAAGGAAATATCCTCCGAGATAAAGGGAATGAAACTTTCTGACAAACTGCTTTGTGATGTGTGAATTCATTTTACAGTGTTACACCACCCTTTCTTGAGGGAGTTTGCTAGCACTCATTTTGTGGAATCTCAGAAGTGATGTCTGGGATATCGTTGAAGCCCATGGTGAATAAAGAGGTATCCTCAGACAAACCTGCAGAGAAACCTTCTCAGAAACTTCTTTGTGGTGGGTGAATTCAGCCCACAGAGTTCCATCACTGTTTTCACTGAGCAGCTTGCTAGCAGTGTTTTCACAGAATCTGCAATAGGACACACAGGGGCACTCCGAGACCACAAATAACTTCATCTTATAAACGAAAGAAGCTTTCTGAGAAACCGTTTTGTGATGAGTGAATTCAACCCACTGAGTTACACCTGTATTTCGTGGGGCCGTTGCCTAGCCTGGTTTGCATGGAATCTGAGAACTGATATTTCGGATGCCTTTGAAGAAAATGGGGCCAAAGGAAATATCGTCGGTTAAAAATTTTAAAGAACCTTTCGGAGAAACTACTTTGTGATCTGTGAATTCCTCTCACAGAGTTACAGCTTAGTTCTCAGGAAGCAGTTTGTTAACACTCTTTTCGTGGAATCTGCAGAGTGAGATTTGGGAGCCCATAGGGGCCAATGGTGAAAAAAGAAATATCCTCCGATAATAACTAGAGAGAAGCTTTCTGAGAGATTGCTTTCTGATGTGTGTCTTCATCACACAGACTTCCACCCTTCAATTCTTGGAACAGTTTGCTAACTCTGTTATTTGTGTTCTGCAAAGTGAGATTTGGGAGCCGATTGAGGGGTATGGTGAAAAAGGAAATATCCTCAGATCAAAACTGGAAAGAAGGCTTCTGAGAAACTGCATGTCGATGTGTGAATGCAACTCACAGAGTTACACGTTTCTCTTTGGTGTTCAGTTTGCTAACACAGTTTTCTGGAAATCTGCAATGGGGTACTTCTGAGCGCAATGAACCTTAAGGTGACAAACGAAATATCCTCAGATGAAAACTAGAAAGGAGCTTTCTTAGAAATTTCTGGGTGGTGTGTGAATCATTTTACAGAGTTACACTTATGTTTTATGCAGCAGTCCATTACCACTATTTTTGAGGAACCTGAGTAGGACTTCTTTGGATCGCATTGAAGCCTAAGCTGAGAAAGGAAATATTATCAGTTGAAAACGCGAGAGAAGCTTTCTGAGAACTTCTTTGTGATCTGTGAATTCCTGTCACAGAGTTACAGCTTGGTTCTAAGGAAGCAGTTTGCTAACACTCTTTTGGTGGAATCTGCAAAGTGAGATTTGGAAGCCCATAGGGGCCCATGGTGAAAAAGGAAATATCCTCAGATAAGAACTAGAGAGAAGTTTTCTGAGAGATTGCTTTCTGATGTGTGTCTTCATCACACAGAGTTCCACCTTTCCCTCTGGGAACAGTTTGCTAACTCTGTTATCTTGTGTTCTGCAAAGTGAGATTTGGGAGCTCATTGAGGGCTATGGTGAAAGAGGAAATATCCTCAGATCAAATCTGGAAAGAAGCCTTCTGTGAAACTGCATGTCGATGTGTGAATGCAATTTACAGAGTTACACGTTTCTCTTCAGGGTTCAGTTTGCTAACACAGTTTTCTGGAAATCTGCAATGGGATACTTCTGAACTCAATGAAGCTTACGGTGACAAAACAAATATCCTCACATGAAAACTAGAATCTTTTTTAGAAACTTCTGAGTGATGTGTGAATTCATCTCACAGCGTTACCTTTGTGTTTCATGCAGCAGTCCATTATCACTGTTTTTGAAGAAACTGAGAAGGACTTCTTTGGATCGCATTGAGGCCCACGCTGAGAAAGGAAATATCATCAGTTCAAAACGTGAGAGAATCTTTCTGAGAAACTACTTTGTGATCTGTGAATTCTTCTCACAGATTTACAGCTTAGTTCTCAGGAAGCAGTTTGGTAACACTCTTTTCGTGGAATCTGCAAACTGAGATTCGGGAGCCCATAGGGGCCCATGGTGAAAATGGAAATATCCTCAGATAAAAACTAGAGAGAAGCTTTTGAGAAATTGCTTTCTGATGTGTGTCTTCATCACACAGAGTTCCACCCTTACCTTCTGCTAAAAGTTTCTTAACTCTGTCATCTTGTGTTCTGCAATGTGAGATTTGGGAGCTCATTGAGGGCTATGGTGAAAAAGGAAATATCCTCAGATCAAAACTGGAAAGAATTCTTCTGAGAAACTGCATGTCGATGTGTGAATGCAACTCACAGAGTTATACGTTTCTCTTCAGTGTTCAGTTTGCTACCACAGTTTTCTGGAAATCTGCAGTGTTATACTTCTGAACGCAATGAAGCTTACGGTAACAAGGGAAATATCCTCAGATGAAAACTAGAAAGAAGGTTTCTTAGAAACTTCTGATTGATGTGTGAATTCATCTGACAGAGTTACACTTATGTTTCATGCAGTATTGCATTACCCCTGTTTTTGAGGAACCTGAGAAGGATTTCTTTCGATCGCATTGAGGTCTACACTCAGAAAGGAAATATCATCGGTAAAAAACGTGAGAGAAGCTTTCTGAGAAACTTCTTTGTGATATCTGGATTCTTCTCACAGAGTTACAGCTTAGTTGTCAGGAAGCAGATTGCTAGAGCTCATTGAGGGCTATGTTGAAAAAGGAAATATCCTCAGCTCAAAACTGGAAAGAAGCCTTCTGAGAATTGCATTGTGAAGTGTGAATGCAACTCACAGAGTTACACGTTTCTCTTCAGTGTTCAGTTTGCTAACAAAGTTTTTTGGAAATCTGCAATGTTATACTTCTGAACGCAATGAAGCTTACGGTAACAAAGGAAATATCCTCAGATGAAAACTGGAAAGAAGCTTTCCTAGAAACTTCTGGGTGATGTGTGAATTCATCTCACAGACTTACACTTATGTTTCATGAGCCGTCCATTACCATTGTTTTTGAGGAACCTGGAAGGACTTATTTGGATCGCATTGAGGCCTATGCTGAAAAGGAAATATCAGCAGTTCAAACGGGGAGAAGCTTTCTGAGAACTTCTTTGTGATCTGTGAATTCCTCTCACAGTGTTAAGCTTAGTTCTTAGGAAGCAGTTTGCTAACACTCTTTTCGGGGAATCTGCAAAGTGACATTTGGGATCCCTTAGGGGTCCATGATGAAAAATGAAATATCCTCAGATAAGAACAAGAGAGAAGCTTTGTGAGAGATTGCTTTCTGATGTGTGTCTTCATCACACAGAGTTCCACCCTTCCCTTTTGGGAACAGTCTTCTAACTCTGTTATCTTGTGTTCTGCAAAGTGAGATTTGGGAGCTCATTGAGGGCTATGGTGAAAAAGGAAATATCCTCAGATCAAAACTGGAAAGAAGCCTTCTGAGAAACTGCATGTCAATGTGTGAATGCAACTCACAGAGGTACACGTTTGTCTTCAGTGTTCAGTTTGCTAACACAGTTTTCTGGAAATGTGCAATGGGATACTTCTGAACGCAATAAAGCTTACGGTGACAAAGGAAATATCCTCAGATGAAACGAAAGAAGCTTTCTTTCTTAAAAATTCTGGGTGACGTGTGAATTCATCTCACAGAGTTACTATTATGTTTCATGAAGCATGGCATTACCACTGTTTTTGAGGAACCTGAGAAGGACTTCTTTGCATCGCATTGAGGCCTACGCTGAGAAAGGAAATGTCATCAGTTCAAAACTTGAGAGAAGCTTTCTGAGAAAATCTTTGTGATCTGTGTATTCCTCTCACAGAGTTACCGCTTAGTTCTCAGGAACCAGTTTGCTAACACTCCTTTCGTGGAATCTGCAAAGTGAGATTTGGAAGCCCATAGGGTCCCTTGGTAAAGGGAAATATCCTCAGATAAGAAACAGAGAGAAGGTTTCTGAGAGATTGCTTTCTGATGTGTGTCTTCACCACACAGAGTTCCACCTTTCCCTTCTAGGAACAGTTTGCTAACTCTGCTATCTTGTGTTCTACAAAGTGAGATACGGGAGCTCATTGAGGGCTATGGTGAAAAAGGGAACATCCTCTGATCAAAACTGGAAAGAAGTCTTCTGTAAAACTGCATGTCAATGTGTAAATGCAACTCGCAGAGTTACACGTTTCACTTCAGTGTTCAGTTTGCTAACACAGTTTTCTGGAAATCTGCAGTGGGATACTTCTGAACGCAATGAAGATTATGGTGAAAAAGGAAATATTCTGAGATGAAAACTAGAAAGAAGCTTTCTTAGAAAGTTCTGGGTGACGTGTGAATTCACCACACAGAGTGACACTTATGTTTCATGCAGCAGTCCATTACCACCGTTTTTGAGGAACCTGAGAAGGACTTCTTTGGATTGCATTGCAGCCTACGCTGAGAAAGGAAATATCATCAGTTAAAAACGTGAGAGAAGCTTTCTGAGAAACTTCTTTGTGATCTGTGAATTCCTCTCACAGAGGTACAGCTTAGTTCTCAGGAAGCAGTTTGCTAACACTCTTTTCGTGGAATCTGCATAGTGAGATTTGGAACCCATAGGGGCCCATGTGAAAAAGAAATATCGTCAGATAATCACTAGAGGGAAGCTTTCTGAGAGATTGTTTCCTGATGTGTGTCTTCATCACACAGAGTTCCACCCTTCCTTCTGGGAATAGTTTGCAAACTCTGTTATCTTGTGTTCTACCAAGTGAGATTGGGAGCTCATTGAGGGCTACTGTGAAAAAGGAAATCCTCAGCTCAAAACTGGAAAGAAGCCTTCTGAGAATCTGCATTTTAATGTGTGAATGCAACGCACAGAGTTCCACGTTTCTCTTCAGTGTTCAGTTTGCTAACACAGTTTTTGGAAATCTGCAATGTTATACTTCTGAACGCAATGAAGCTTTGGTGACGAAGGAAATATCCTCAGATGAAAACTAGAAAGAAGCTTTCCTAGACACTTCTGGGTGATGTGTGAATTCATCTCACAGAGTTACACTTATGTTTGATGCAGCTGTCCATTACCACTGTTTTTGAGGAACCTGAGAAGGACTTCTTTGGATCGCATGGAGGCCTACGCTGATAAAGAAATATCGGCAGTTCAAAACATGGGAGAAGCTTTCTCAGAAACTTCTTTGTGATCTGGAATTCCTCTCACAGAGTTAAGCTTAGTTCTCAGGAAGCAGTTTGCTAACACTCTTTTCGTTGAATCTGCAAAGTGAGATTTGGGAGTCCATAGGGGCCCATGGTGAAAAAGGACATATCCTCAGATAAGAACTAGAGAGAAGCTTTCTGAGATATTGCATTCTGTCTTCATCACACAGAGTTCCACCCTTCCGTTCTGGGAACAGTTTGCTAACTCTGTTATCTTGTGTTCTCCAAAGTGAGATTTGGAGCTCATTGAGGACTATGGTGAAAAAGAAATATCCTCAGATGAAACTGAAAGAAGCCTTCTGAGAAACTGCATGTCGATGTGTGAATGCAACTCACAGAGTTCCACGTTTCTCTTCAGTGTTCAGTTTGCTAACACAGTTTTCTGGAAATCCGCAATGGGATACTTCTGAACGCAGTGAAGCTTTGGATGACAAAGGAAATATCCTCAGATCAAAACTGGAAAGAAGGTTCCTTAGAAATTCTGGGTGATATGTGAATTAATCTCACAGAGTTACACTTATATTTCTTGCAGCAATCCATTAACACTGTATTTTGAGGAAACTGAGAAGGACTTCTTTGGATCGCATTGAGGCCTACGGTAAAAGGAAATATCTTCAGTTCAAAACGTGAGAGAAGCCTTGTGAAAACTTTTTTGTGATCTGTGAATTCCTCTCACACAGTTACAGCTTAGTCTCAGGAAGCAGTTTGCTAACACTCTTTCCGTAGAATCTGCAAAGTGAAATTTGGGAGCCCATAGGGGCCCATGGGGAAAAAGGAAATATCCTCAGATAAGAGTTAGAGAGAAGCTTTCTGAGAGATTGCTTTCTGACATGTGACTTCATTAAACAGAGTTCCACCCGTCTCTACTGGGAACAGTTTGCTATCTCTGTTATCTGGGGTTCTGCAAAGTGAGATTTCGACGCTCATTGAGGGCTATAGTGAAAAAGGAGGTATCCTCAGATCAAACTGGAAAGAAGCCTTCTTAGAAACTGCATTTCGATGTTTGAATTCAACTCACAGAGTTCCACGTTTCTCTTCAGTGTTCAGTTTGCTAACACAGTTTTCTGGAAATCTGCAATGGGATACTTCTGAACGCAATGAAGCTTACGGTGACAAAGGAAATATCCTCAGATCAAAACTGGAAAGAAGGTTTCTTAGAAATTCTGGGTGATGTGTGAATTAATCTCACAGAGTTACACTTATGTTTCATGCAGCAGTCCATTACCACTGTTTTTGAGGAACCTGAGAAGGACTTCTTTGGATCGAATTGAGGCCTACGCTGAGAAAGGAAATATCATTTGTTCAAAACGTGAGAGAAGCTTTCTGAGAAACTTCTTTGTGATCTGTGAATTCCTGTCACAGAGTAACAGCTTAGTTCTCAGGCAGCAGTTTGCTAACACTCTTTTCGTGGAATCTGCAAAGTGTGATTTGGGAGCCCATAGGGACCCATGGTGAAAAAGGTAATATCCTGCATTAATAACTGTAGAAAAGCTTCCTGAGAGATTACTTTCTGATGTGTGTCTTCATCACACTGAATTCTACCCTTCCCTTCTGGGAACAGTTTGCTAAATCTGTTATCTTGTGTTCTGCAAAGGGAGATTTGGGAGCTCATTGAGGGCTATGGTGAAAAAGGAAATATCCTCAGATCAAAACTGGAAAGAAGCCTTCTGAGAAACTGCATTATGCTGTGTGAATGCAACTCACAGAGTTACACGTTTCTCTTCAGTGTTCAGTTTGCTAACACAGTGTTCTGGGAATCTGCAATGGGATACTTCTGAACGCAATGAAGCTTCCGATGACAAAGGAAATATCCTCAGATGAAAACTAGAATGAAGCTTTCTTAGAAACTTCTGTGTGATGTGTGAATTCATCTCACAGAGTTACACTTTTGTTTCATGCAGCAGTCCATTACCACTGTTTTTGAGGAACCTGAGAAGGACTTCTTTGGTTCGAATTGAGGCCTACGCTGAGAAAGGAAATATCAATTGTTCAAAACGTGAGAGAACCTTTCTGCGAAACTTCTTTGTGATCTGTGAGTTCCTGTCATAGAGTAACAGCTTAGTTCTCAGGAAGCAGTTTGCTAACACTCTTTTCGTAGAATTTGCAAAGTGTGATTTGGGAGCCCATAGGGACCCATGGTGAAAAAGGAAATATACTCAGATAAGAACTAGAGAGAAGCTTTCTGAGAGATTGTTTTCTGATGTGTCTCTTGATCACACAGAGGTCCACCCCTCCCTTCTGGGAACAGTTTGCTAACTCTGTTATCTTGTGTTCTGCAAAGTGAGATTTGGGAGCTCATTGAGGGCTATGGTGAAAAAGGAAATATCCTCAGATGAAAACTGGAAGAACCCTTCTGAGAAACTGCATGTCGATGTGTGAATGCAACTCACAGAGTTCCACGTTTCTCTTCAGTGTTCAGTTTGCTAACACAGTTTTCTGGAAATGTGCAATGGGATACTTCTGAACGCAGTGAAGCTTTCGATGACAAAGGAAATATCCTCAGATCAAAACTGGAAAGAAGCTTTCTTAGAAACTTCTTGGTAATGTGTGAATTCATCTCACAGAGTTACACTTATGTTTGATGCAGCAGTCCATTACCACTGTATTTGAGAAAACTGAGAAGGACTTCTTTGGATCGCATTGAGGCCTACGGTGATAAAGGAAATATCTTCAGTTCAAAACGTGAGAGAAGCCTTCTGAAAAACTTTTTTGTGATCTGTGAATTCCTCTCACACAGTTACAGCTTAGGTCTCTGGAAGCAGTTTGCTAACACTCTTTCCGTAGAATCTGCAAAGTGAAATTTGGGAGCCCATAGGGGCCCATGGAGAAAAAGGAAATCCTCAGATAAGAGTTAGAGAGAAGCTTTCTGAGAGATTGCTTTCTGACATGTGACTTCATTACACAGAGTTCCACCCTTCTCTACTGGGAACAGTTTGCTATCTCTGTTATCTGCGGTTCTGCAAAGTGAGATTTCGACGCTCATTGAGGGCTATAGTGAAAAAGGAGGTATCCCCAGATGAAACTGGAAAGAAGCCTTCTTAGAAACTGCATTTCGATGTTTGAATTCAACTCACATAGTTCCACGTTTCTCTTCAGTGTTCAATTTGCTAACATAGTTTTCTGGAAATCTGCAATGGGATACTTCTGAACGCAATGAAACTTATGGTGACAAAGGAAATATCCTCAGATGAAAAGTAGAAACAGCTTTCTTAGAAACTTCTGGGGTTGTGTGAATTCATCTCACAGAGTTACACTTATGTTTCATGCAGCAGTCCATTACCACTGTTTTTGAGGAACCTGAGAAGGCCTTCTTTGGATCGCATTGAGCCTACGATGATAAAGGAATATCAGCAGTTCAAAACGTGAGAGAAGCTTTCTGAGAAACTTCTTTGTGATCTGTGAAACCCTCTCACAGAGTTTCAGCTTAGTCCTCAGGTTGCCGTTTGCTAACACTCTTTTCGTGGAATCTGCAAAGTGTGATTTCGGAGCCCATATGGGCACATGGTGAAAAAGGAAATATCCTCAGATAAGAATTACAGAGGAGCTTTCTGAGAGATTGCTTTCTGATGTGTGTCTTCATTACACAGAGTTCCACCCTTCCGTTCTGGGAACAGTTTGATAACTCTGTTATCTTGTGTTCTGCAAAGTGAGATTTTGGAGCTGATTGAGGGCTATGGTGAAAAAGGAAACATCCTCAGCTCAAAACTGGAAAGATGCCTTCTGAGAAACTGCATGTCGATGTGTGAATGCAACTCACAGAGTTACACGTTTCTCTTCAGTGTTCAGTTTGCTAACACAGTTTTCTGGAAAACTGCAATGGGATACTTCTGAATGCACTGAAGCTTACGGTGACAAAGGAAATATCTTCAGATGAAAAGTAGAAAGAATCTTTCATAGAAACTTCTGGGTGATCTGTGAATTCATCTCACAGAGTTACACTTATGTTTCATGCAGCAGTCCATTACCACTGTTTTTGAGGAACCTGAGAAGGATTTCTGTGGATCGCATTGAGGCCTAGGCTGATAAAGGAAATATCATCAGTTCAAAACGTGAAAGAAGCTTTCTGAGAAACTGCTTTGTGATCTGTGAATTCCTCTCACAGCGTTACAGCTTAGTTCTCAATAAGCAGTTTGCTAACGCTCTTATCGTGGAATCTGCAAAGTGAGATTTGGGAGCCCATAGTGGCCCATGGTGAAAAAGGAAATATCCTCAGATAAGAAGTAAAGAGAAGCTTTCTGAGTGATTGCTTTCTGATGTGTGTCTTCATCATACAGAGTTCCACCCTTCCCTTCTGGGAAAAGTTTGCTAACTCTCTAATCTTGTGTTCTGCAAACTGAGATTTGGGAGCTCATTGAGGGCTATGGTGAAAAAGGAATTATTCTTAGATCAAAACTGGAAAGAAGCCTGCTGAGAAACTGCATTTCGATGTGTGAATGCAACTCAAAGAGTTACACGTTTCTCTTCAGTGTTCAGTTTGCTAACAGTTTTCTGGAAATCTGCAATGGGATACTTTGAACGCAATGAAGCTGACTGTGAGAAAGGAAATATCCCTAGATGAAAACTAGAAAGAAGCTTTCTTAGAACCTTCTGGGTGATGTGTGAATTCATCTCACAGAGTTACACTTATGTTTCATGCAGCAGTCCATTACCACTGTTTTTGAGGAACCTGAGAAGGACTTCTTTGGATAGCATAGAGGCCTACGCTGATAAAGAAAATATCATCAGTTCAAAACCTGAGAGAAGCTTTCTGAGAAACTTCTTTGTGATCTGTGAATTTCTCTCACAGAGTTACAGGTTAGTTCTCAGGTAGCAGTTTACTAACATTTGTTTCGTGGAATCTGCAAAGTGAGATTTGCGAGCCCATAGGGGCCCATGGTGAAAAAGGAAGTCTCCTCAGATAATAACTGTAGAGAAGCTTTCTGAGAGATTGCTTTCTGATGTGTGTCTTCATGGCACAGAGTTCCACCCTTCCCTTCTGGAAACAGTTTGCTAACTCTGTCATCTTCTGTTCTGCAAAATGAGTTTTGGGAGCTCATTGAGGGCTACGGTGAAAAAGGAAATATCTTCAGATCAAAACTGGAAAGAAGCCTTCTGAGAAACTGAATGTCGATGTGTGAATGCAACTCACAGAGTTACACGTTTCTCTTCAGTGTTCAGTTTGCTAACACTGTTTTCTGGAAATCTGCAAAGGGACACTTCTGAACGCTATGAAGCTTACCATGACAAAGGAAATATCCTCAGATGAAAACTGGAAAGAAGGTTTCTTAGAAATTTCTGGGTGATGTGTGAATTCAACCCACAGAGTTACACTTATGTTTCATACAGCAGTCCATTACCACTGTTTTTGAGGAACCTGAGAAGGAGTTCTTCGGATCGCATTGAGGCCTACGCTGAGAAAGGAAATATCATCAGTTCCAAACGTGAGAGAAGCTTTCTGAGAAACTTCTTTGTGATCTGTGAATTCCTCTCACACAGTTACAGCTTAGTTCTCCGGAAGCAGTTTGTTTACACTCTTTTCGTGGAAACTGCAAAGAGAGATTTGGGAGCCCCTAGGGGCCCATGGTCAGAAAGGAAATATCCTCAGATAAGAGCTACAGAGAAGCTTACTGAGAGATTGCTTTCTGATGTGTGTCTTCCTCACACTGAGTTCACCCTTGCCTTCTGGGAACAGTTTGCTAACTCTGTTATCTTGTGTCTGCAAAGTGTGATTTGGGAGCTGATGAGGGCTATGGTGAAAAGGAATATCCTCAGATCAAAAGTGGAAAGAAGCCTTCTGAGAAACTGCATGTCGATGTGTGAATGCAACTCACAGAGTTTCACGTTTCTCTTCAGTGTTCAGTTTGCCAGCATAGTTTTCTGGAAATCTGCAATGGGATACTTCTGAATGCTATGAAGCTTACGGTGACAAAGGAAATATCCTCAGATGAAAATTAGAAAGACGCTTTCTTAGAAACTTCTGGGTGGTGGGTGAATTCATCTCACAGATTTACACTTATGTTTCATGCGGAAGTCCATTACCACTGTATTTGAGGAACCTGAGAAGGAGTTCTTTGGATCGCATTGTGGCCTATGCTGAGAAACGAAATATCATCAGTTGAAAATGAGGGAGAAGCATTCTGGGAAACTTCTTTGTGATCTGTGAATTCCTCTCACAGAGTTCAAGCTTAGTTCTCTGGAAGCAGTTTGCTAACGCTCTTTTCGTGGAATCTGCGAAGTGAGATTTGAGAGCCCTTAGGGGCCCAGAGTGAAAAAGGAAATATCCTCCGATAAGAACAAGAGAGAAGCTTTCTGAGAGATTGCTTTCTGATTTGTGTCTTCATCACACAGAGTTCCACCCTTCCCTTCTGGAAACAGTTTCCTAACTCTGTTATCTTGTGTCTGCAAAGTGACGTTTGGGAGCCCATAGGGGTCCATGGTGAAAAAGGAACTATCCTCAGATATGAAGTAGAGAGAAGCTTTCTCAGAGATTGCTTTCTGATGTGTGACTTCATCACACGGAGTTCCTCCCTTCCCTTCTGGGAACAGTTTGCTAACTCTGTTATCTGGTGTTCTGCTAAGTGAGATTTGGGAGCTGATTGAGGGCTATGGTGAAAAAGAAAATATCCTGAGATCAAAACTGGACAGAAGCCTTCTGAGAAACTGCATGTCTATGTGTGAATGCAGCTGACAGAGTTACACGTTTCTCTTCAGAGTTCAGTTTGCCAGCACAGTTTTCTTGAAATCTGCAATGGGATACTTCTGAACGCAATGAAGCTTACGGTGACAAAGGAAATATCCTCAGATGAAAATTAGAAAGAAGCTTTCTTAGACACTTCTGGGTGATGTGTGAATTCATCTCACAGAGTTACACTTATGTTTCATGCAGCACTGCATTACCACTGTTTTTCAGGAACCTGATAGGATTTCTTTGGATCACATTGAGGCCTACGCTGAGAAAGCAAATATCATCAGTTCAAAACTTGAGAGAAGTTTTCTGAGAAAATTCTTTGTGATCGGTGAATTCCTCTCACAGAGTTACAGCGTAGTTCTCAGGAAGCAGTTTGCTAACACCCTTTTAATGGAATATGCAAAGTGAGATTTAGGAGCCCATAGGGGCCCATGGTGAAAAAGGAAATATCCTCAGATAAGAACTAGAGAGAAGCTTTCTGGAAGATTGATTTCTGATGTGTGTCTTCATCACACAGAGTTGCACCCTTCCCTTCTGGGAACAGTTTGCTAAATCTGTATCTTGTGTCTGCAAAGTGAGATTTTGGACCCCATAGGGGCCCATGGTGAAAAAGGAAATATCCTCAGATAAGAACTAGAGAGAAGCTTTCTGAGAGATTGCTTTCTGACGTGTGACTTCATTACACAGAGTTCCACCCTTCTCTACTGGGAACAGTTTCCTAACTCTGTTATCTAGTGTTGTGCAAAATGAGATTTCGATGCTCATTGAGGGCTAAGGTGAAAAAGGAAGTATCCTTGGATTAAACTGGAAAGAAGCCTTTTGAGAAACTGCATGTCGATGTTTGAATGCAACTCACAGAGCTCCAAGTTTCTCTTCAGTGTTCACTTTGCTAACACAGTTTTCTGGAAATATGCAATGGGATACTTCTGAACGCTGTGAAGCTTACCATGACAAAGGAAATAATCTCAGATGAAAACTAGAAAGAAGCTTTCTTAGAAATTCTGGGTGATGTGTGAATTCATCTCACAGAGTTACACTTATGTTCATGCAGCAGTCCATTACCACTGTTTTTGAGGAACCTGAGAAGGTCTTTTTGGATCGCATAGAGGCCTACGTTGAGAAAGGAAATATTCACAGTTCAAAACGTGAGAGAAGTTCTCTTAGAAACTTCTTGTGATTTTTAATTCCTCTCACAGAGTTAGAGCTTAGTTTTCAGGAAGCAGTTTTCTAACACTCTTTTCATGGAATCTGCAAAGTGACATTGGGAGTCCATAGGGGCCCATGGTGAAAAAGGAAATATCCTCCGAAGTAACTGGAGAGAAGCTTTCTGACAGATTGCTTTCTGATGTGTGTCTTCATCACACAGAGTTCACCTTCCTTCTCGGAACAGTTTGCTAACTCTGTTATCTTGTGTTCTGCAAAGTGAGATTTGGGAGTTGATTGAGGGCTATGGTGAAAAAGGAAATATCCTCAGATCAAAACTGGAAAGAAGCCTTTGAGAAACTGCGTGTCGATGTATGAATGCACTTACAGAGTTACACATTCTCTCAGTGTTCAGTTTGCTAACACAGTTTTCGGAAGTCTGCAAAGGGATACTTCTGCACGCTATGAAGCTTACGATGACAAAGGAAATATCCTCAGATGAAAACTAGAAAGAAGCTTTCTTAGAAACATCTGGGTGATGTGTGAATTAATCTCACAGAGTTACACTTATGTTTCATGCGGCAGTGCATTACCACTGTTTTTAAGGAATCTGAGAAGTACTTCTTTGGTTAGCATTGAGGCCTACGCTGATAAAGGAAATATCATCAGTTCCAAACTGAGAGAAGCTTCTGAGAAACTTCTTTGTCATCTGTAAATTCCTCACACAGAGTTACAGCATAGTTCTCAGGAAGCAGATTGCTAACACTCTTTTCGTGGAATCTCCAAAGTGAGATTTGGGAGTGCTCAGGGACCCAGGTGAAAAAGGAAATAGCCTCAGATAAGAACTAGAGAGAAGCTTTGTGAGAGATTGCTTCCTGATGTGTGTCTTCATCAACAGAGTTCCACCCTTCCCTTCTGGGAACAGTTTGCTAACTCTGTTATTTCTGTTCTGCAAAGTGAGATTTGGGATTCATGAGGGCTATGGTGAAAAGGGAAATATCCTCAGATCAAACCTGGAAAGATGCTTCAGAGAAACTGCATGTCGATGTGTGAATGCAACTCACAGAGTTACACGTTTCTCTTCAGTGTTCAGCTTGCTAACACAGTTTTCTGGAAATCTGCAATGGGATAGTTCAGAACGCAATGAAGCTTACGTTGACAAAGGAATATCTCAGATGAAAACTAGAAATCAGCTTTCTTAGAAACTGTTGGTGATGTGTGAATTCATCTCACAGAGGTACACTTATGTTCATGCGGCAGTCCATTACCACTGTTTTTGAGGAACTGAGAAGGAATTCTTCAGATCGCATTGAGGCCTACTCTGAGAGAGAATCAATCCTCAGTTCAAAACGTGAGACAAGCTTGAGAAACTTCTTTGTAATCTGTAAATTCCTCTTACAGAGTTACAGCTTAGTCTCAGGAAGCCGCTTGTAACACTCTTTTGGTCGAATCTGCAAAGAGAGATTTCGGAGCCCAAAGGGGCCCATGGTGAAAAAGGAAATCTCGTCCAAAAAGAACTAGAGAGAAGCTTTCTGAGAGAATGCTTTCTGTGGTGTGTCTTCATCACACAGAGTTCAACCTTCCTCTGGGAGAGTTGATAACTCTGTTATCTTGGTTCTGCAAAGTGAGATTTGGAGCTGATGAGGGCTATGGTGAAAAAGAAAATATCCTGAGATCAAAACTGAAAGAAGCCTACTAGTTTCATGCAGCAGTCCATTACACAATTTTTGAGGAAACTGAGAAGGATTGTTTGGATCGCCTGAGGCCTACGCTGATGAAGGAAATATCATGAATTAGAAACGAGAAAGAAGCTTTCTTAGAAACTTCTTGTGATCTGTGAATTCCTCACAAGGTACAGCTTAGTTCTCAGGAAGCAGTTTGCTAACACTCTTTTCGTGGAATCTGCAAAGTGAGATTGGGAGCTCATGGGGCCCAGGTGAAAAATGAAATATCCTCAGATCAAAACTGGAAAGAATCCTTCTGTGAAACTGCATTCGATGTGTGAATGCAACTCACAGAGTTACAGGTTTCTCTTCAGTGTTCAAATTCCTAACACAGTTTTCTGGAAATCACCAATGGGATACTTCTGAACGCATGGAGCTTAAGGTGAGAATGCAAATATCCTCACAGGAAAACTAGAAAGAAGCTTCTTAGAAACTCTGGGTGATGTGTGAAGTCATCTAGCAGAGTTACACTATGTTTCATGCAGCAGTCCATTACTACTGTTTTGAGGAAAATGAGAAGGACTTCTATGGATCGCATAGAGGCTAAGCTGAGAAAGGAAAAGAACTATCATCAGTTGAAAACGTGAGAGAAGCTTTCTGAGAAATTCATGTATTCTATGAATTCCTAACCCAGAGTTACAGCTTAGTTCTCAGGAAGCAGTTTGCTAACAACTTTTCGTGGAATGTGCAAAGTGAGATTTGGGAGCCCATAGGTGCCCAGAGTAAAAAAGGAAATATCCTCAGATAATAACTGTGAGAAGCTTTCTGAGAGATTGCTTTCTGATGTGAGTCTCATCATACAGAGTTCCACGCTTCCTACTGGGAACAGTGGCTAACTCGTTATGTTGTGTTCTGCCTAGTGAGATTGGGAGCTGATCGAGGGCTATGGTGAAAAAGGAAATATCCTCAGATCAAAATGGAAAGAAGCCGACTGGGAAACTGCATTACGGTGTGTGAATGCAACTCACAGAGATACACGTTTGTCTTCCGTGTTCAGTTTGCTAAACATACTTTCTGAAAATCTGCAATGCGATATTCTGAACGCAATGAAGCTTACTGACTAAGGAAATATCCTCAGATGAAAAATAGAAAGAAGATTTCTTTTTTTTTTTGAGAAAGAAGATTCTTAGAAACTTCGGGGTGATGTGTGAATTCTCTCACAGAGTTACACTTATGTTTCATGCAGAAGTCCATTACCACTGTTTTTGAGGAATCTGAGACGCACTTCTTTGGATCCATAGAGGCCTACGCTGAGAAAGGAAATATCATCAGTTGAAACCGTGAGAGATGCTTTCTGAGAAAACTCTTTGTGATCAGTGAATTCCTCTCACAGGGTTACAGCTTAGTTCTCAGGAAGCCGTTGCTAACACTTTTTCGTGGAATCTACAAAGTGAGACTTGGAGACCCCTGATGGGCCCATGCTGAAAAAGGAAATATCCTCAGATCCAACTGAGAAGACGCCTACTGAGTAAACTGCATTTCGATGTGTGAATGCAACTCCGAGAGTTACACGATTCTCTTCAGTGTTCAGTTTGCTAACACAGTTTTCTGGAAATCTGCAAGCGATACTTCTGAGCGCTATGACGCTTACGGTGACAAAGGAAATATCCTCAGATGAAAACTAGAAAGATGCTTCTTAGAAACTTCTGGGTGATGGGTGAATTCATCTCACAGAGTTACACTTATGTTCATGCAGCAGTGCATTACCACTGTTTTTCAGGAACTGAGAAGGACTTCTTTGGGTAGCATTGTGGCCTTGCTGAGAAACGAAATATCAGTTCAAAACGTGAGAGAAGCTTTCTGAGAAACTTCTTTGTGATCTGTGAATTCCTCTCACAGTGTTACAGCTAGTTCTCAGGAAGCAGTTTGCTAACACTCTTTTCGGGGAATCTGCAAGGTGAGATTTCAGAGCCTATAGGGGCCCAGAGTGAAAAGGAAATATCCTCAGATAAGAACTAGAGAGAAGCTTTCTGAGAGATTGCCTTCTGATGTGTGTCTTCATCATACAGAGTTCCACCCTTCCCTTCTGGGAACAGTTTGCTAACTCTGTTATCTTGTGTTCTGCAAAGTGAGATTTGGGAGCTCATTGAGGGCTATGGTGAAAAAGGAAATATCCTCAGTTCAAAACTGGAAACAAGCCTTCTGTGAAAATGCATTTCGATGTGTGAATGTATCTCACAGTGTTAGACGGTTCTCTTCAGGGTTCAGTTTGCTAACACAGTTTTCTGGAAATCTGCAATGGGATACTTCTGCACCCAATGAAGCTTACCATGGCAAAGGAAGTATCCTCAAATGAAAATTAGAAAGAAATTTTCTTAGAAACTTCTGGGTGATGTGTGAATTCATCTCACAGAGTTACACTTGTGTTTCATGCAGCAGTCCATTACCACTGTTTCTGAGAGAAATGAGAAGGAATCTTGTGGATCGCATTGAGGCCTACGCTGAGAAGAAAAAACATCATGAGTTCAAAACGTGAGGGAAGCTTCTGAGAAACTTCTTTGTGATCTGTGAATTCCTCTCACAGAGATACAGCTTAGTTTTCGGTAGCAGTTTGCTAACACTCTTTTCTGGAATCAGCAAAGTCAGATTTGGGAGGCCATAGGGGCCATGGTGAAAAAGGAAATATCCGTCAAATAAGACTAGAGAGAAGCTTTCTGAGAGATTGCTTTCTGAGTGTGTCTTCATCACACATACTTCCACCCTTCCCTTCGAAACAGTTTGCTAACTCTTATCATGTGTTCTGCAAAGTGAGAGTTCGGAGCTCATTCAGGGCAATGATGAAAAAGGAAACATCCTCAGCTCAAAACTGGAAAGAAGCCTTCTGAAAAACTGCATTTCGATGTGTGAATGCAACTCACAGAGTTACACGTTTCTCTTCATTGTTCAGTTTGCTAACACAGTTTTCTGGAAATCTGCAATGGGATACTTCTGAACGCAATGAAGCTTATAGGGACAAAGGAAATCTCCTCAGATGAAAACTAGAAAGAAGCTTTCTTAGAAACTTCTGGGTGATGTGTGAATTCATCTCACAGAGTTACACTTATGTTTCATGCAGCATTGCATTACTCTTTTTGAGGAACCTGAGAAGGACTTCTTTGGATCGCATTGAGGCCTATGCTGAGAAAGGAAATATCATCAGTTCAAAACGTGAGAGAAGCTTTCTGAGAAACTACTTTGTGATCTTTGAATTCCTCTCACAGAGTTCCAGGTTATTTCTCAGGAAGCAGTTTGCTAACACTCCTTTCGTGGAATCTGCAATGTGAGATTTGGGAGCCCATAGGGTCTCTTGGTGAAAAAGGAAATAGCCTCAGATAATAACTAGAGAGAAGCTTCCTGAAAGATTGCTTTCTGATGTGTGTCTTCATCACTCAGAGTTCCACCCTTCCCTTTTGGAAACACTTTGCTAACTCTGTTATATTGTGTCTGCAAAGTGAGATTTGGGAGCCGATTGGGGCCCATGGTGAAAAAGGGAATATCCGCAGATAATAATTAGAAAGAAGCTTTCTGATAGATTGCTTTGTGACGTGTGACTTCATCACACAGAGACCACCCTTCCCTTCTGGGAACAGTTTGCTAACTCTGTTATCTGTGTTCTGCAAAGTGAAATTTTTTAAGCTCACTGAGGGCTACGGTGAAAAAGGAAATATCCTCAGATCAAAACTGAAAGAAGCCTGCTGAGAAACTGCATTCAATGTGTGAATGCAACTCACAGAGTTACACGTTTCTCTTTGGTGTACAGTTTGCTAACACAGTTTTCTGGAAATCTGCAATGGGATACTTCTGAACGCAATGAAGCTTACGATGCCAAAGGAAATATCCTCAGAAGAAAACTAGAGAGAAGCTTTCTTAGAAACATCTGGGTGATGTGTGAATTCATCTCACAGAGTTACACTTATGTTTCGTGTGGCTGTCCATTACCACTGTTTTTGAGGAACCTGAGAAGGACTTCTTTGGATCGCATTGAGGCCTACGCAGATAAAGGAAGTATCATGAGTTCAAAACGTGAGAGAAACCTTCTGAGAAACTTCTTTGTGTTCTGTGAATTCCTCTCACAGTGTTGCAGCTTAGTTCTCAGGAAGCAGTTTGCTAACACTTTTTTCGTGGAATCTGCAAAGTCAAATTTCGGAGCCCACAGCGGCCCATGGTGAAAAAGGAAATATCCTCTAATAATAACTAGAGAGTAGCTTTCTGAGAGATTGCTTTCTGATGTGTGTCTTCATCACACAGATTTCCACCCTGCCCTTTGGGAACAGTTTGCTAACTCTGTTATCTTGCGTTCTGCAAAGTGAGATTTGGGAGCTCATTGAGGGCTAGGGTGAAAAAGGAAATATCCTCAAATCAAAACTGGAAAGACGCTTCTGAGAAACTTCCTTTCGATGTGTGAATGCAACTCACAGAGTTACACGTTTTTCTTCATTGTTCAGTTTGCTAACACAGTTTCCTGGAAATCTGCAATGGGATACCTCTGAACGCTATGAAGCTTATGGTGACAAAGGAAATATCCTCAGATGAAAACTAGAAAGAAGGTTTATTAGAAACTTGTGGGTGATGTGTGTATTCATGTCACAGAGTTACAATTATGTTTCATGCAGCAGTCCATTACCACTGTTTTTGAGGAACCTGAGAAGGACTTCTTTGGATCGCAATGAGCGCTATGCTGAGAAAGGAAATATCATCTGTTCAAACCGTGAGAGAAGATTTCTGAGAAACTTTTGTGATCTGTGAATTCCTCTCACAGAGTTGCAGCTTTGTTCTCAGGAAGCAGTTTGCTAACACGATTTTCTTGGAATCTGCAAAGTGCGATTTGGGAGCCTATAGGGGCCCATGGTGAAAAAGGAAATATCCTCAGATAATAACTAAAGGGAAGCTTTCTGAGAGAGTGCTTTCTGATGTGTGTCTTCATCACACAGAGTTCCACCCTTCCCTTCTGGGAACAGTTTGCCAACTCTGTTATCTTGTGTTCTGCAAAGTGAGATTTGGGAGTTGATTGAGGGCTATGGTGAAAAAGGAAATATCCTCAGATCAAAACTGGAAACAAGCCTTCTGAGAAATGGAATGTCGACGTGTGAATGCACCTCAGAGAGTTACACGTTTCTCTTCAGTGTTCAATTTGTTAACACAGTTTTCCGGAAATCTGCAATCAGATACTTCTGAACGCAATGAAGCTTACGGTGACAAAGGAAATATACTCAGATGAAAACTAGAAAGAAGCTTTGGTAGAAACTTCTGAGCGATGTGTGAATTCATCTCACAGAGTTACACTTATATTCATGCAGCAGTCCATTACCACTGTTTTGGAGGAACCTGAGAGGGACTTCTTGGGTCACATGAGGCCTACTCTGATAAAGGAAATATCAGCAGTTCAAAAATGTGGAGAGAAGCTTTCTGAGAAGCTTCCTTGTGTTCTGTGAATTCCTCTCACAGAGTTGTAGCTTAACTCTCAGCTCGCAGTTTGCTAATACTCTTTTGGTGGAATCTGCAAACTGAGATTTGGGATCCCATATGGGCCCATGGTGAAAAAGGAAATATTCTCAGATAAGAACTAGAGAGAAGCTTTCTGAGAGATTGCTTTCTGGTGTATGTCTTCATCACACAGACTTCCACCCTTCCCTTCTGGGAACAGTCTGCTAACTCTGTTATCGTGGGTCCTGCAAAGTGAGATTTTGGAGCTCATTGAGGGCAATGGTGAAAAAGGAAATATCCTCAGATCAAAACTGGAAAGAATCCTTCTGAGAAACTGCTTTTTACTGTGTCAATGCAACTATCACTGTTACATGTTTCTATTCATTGTAAGTTTGTTAACAGAGTTCTCTAAATCTGCAATGGGATACTTCTGAATGCAATGAAGCTTACGGTGACAAAGGAATTATCCTCAGATGAAAACTAGAAAGAAGCTTCTTAGAAATTCTGGGTGATGTGTGAATTCATGTCACACAGTTACACTTATGTTTCATGCAGCAGTCCATTTCAACTGTTTTTGAGGAAACTGAGAAGGACTTTTGGATGGCATTGTGTCCTACGCTGAGAAAGGAAATATCTCAGTTCAAAACGTGAGAGGCTTCCTGAGAAAATCTTTGTGATCTGTGAATTCCTCTCACAGAGTTACAGCTTAGTTCTAAAGAAGCAGTTTGCTAACACTCTTTTCGTGGAATCTGCAAAGTGAGATTTGGGAGCCCATACGGGCCAATGGTGGAAAAGGAAATATCCTCTGATAAGAACTAGAGAGAAGCTTTCTGAGAGATTGCTTTCTGATGTGTCTCTTGATGCCACAGAGTTCTACATTTCCCCTCTGGGAACAGTTTGCTAACTCTGTTATCTAGTGTTCTGCATAGTGAGATTTGGGAACTCATTGAGGTCTATCGTAAAAAAGATAATATCCTCACATCAAAACCAGAAAGAACCCTTCTGAGAAATCGCATTTCGATGGGTGAATGGAACTCACAGTGTTAAACGTTTCTCTTCAGTGTTCAGTTTGCTAACACAGTTTTCTGGAAATCTGCAATGGGATACTTCTGAACGCAATGAAGCTTATGGTGACAAAGGAAATATCCTCAGATGAAAATAGAAAGAAGCTTTCATAGAAATTTTGGTGATGTGTGAATTCATCTCACAGAGTTACACTATATTTCATGCAGCAGTTATTGCACTGTTTTTGAGGAAATGAGAAGGCCTTCTTTGGATCGCATTGAGGCCTACCTTGAGAAAGGAAATATCATCACTTCAAAACGTGAGAGAAGCTTTCTGAGAAACTTCATTGTATCTGTGAATTCCTCTCACAGAGTTACCGTTTAGTTCTCAGGCAGCAGTTTGCTAACACTCTTTTCGTGGAATCTGCAAAGTGAGATTTGGGAACTCATCGAGGCCCATGGTCATAAAGGAAATATCCTCAGATAATAACTAGAGGGAAGCTTTCTGAGAGATTGCATTCTGATGTGTGTCTTCATCACACAGAGTTCCACCCTTCCCTTCTGGGAACAGTTTGCTAACTCTGTTATCTTGCGTTCTGCAAAGGGAGGTTTGGGAGGTCATTGAGGGCTATGGTAAAAACGGAAATATCCTCAGATCAAAACTGGAAAGAAGCCTTCTGAGAAACTGCATTTCGATGTGTGAATGCAACTCACAGAGTTACACGTTTCTCTTCAGTGTTCAGTTTGCTAACACAGTTTTCTGGAAATCTGCAATGGGATACTTCTGAACGCTATGAAGCTTACGGTGACCAAGGAAATATCCTCAGTGTAAACTAGAAAGATGCTTTCTTAGAAACTTCTGGGTGATGTGTGAATTCATATCACAGAATTACAGTTATTTTTCATGCAGCAGTCCATTACCACTGTTTTTGAGGAACCTGAGAAGGACTTCTTTGGATCGCATTGGGGCCTACGCTGAGAAAGAAAATATCATCAGTTCAAAACGTGAGAGAAGCTTTCTGATAAACTTCTTTGTGATCTGTGAATTCCGCTCACAGAATTACAGCTTAGTTCTCAGGAAGCAGTTTGCTAGCACTCTTTTCGTGGAATCTGCAAAGTGAGATTTGGGAGCCCATAGGGGCCCATTGTGAAAAAGGAAATATCCTCAGATAAGAACTAGAGTGAAGCTTTCTCATAGACTGCTTTCTGAAGTGTGTCTTCATCACACAGAGTTCCCCTCCTCCCTTCTGAGGACAGTTTGCTAACTCTGTTATCTTGTGTTCTGCAAAGTGAGATTTGGGAGCTCATTGAGGGCTATGGTGAAAAAGGAAATTTCCTCAAATCAAAACTGGAAAGAAGCCTTCGAGAAACTGCATTTCGCTGTGTGAATGCAACTCCGAGAGTTACACGTTTCTCTTCAATGTTCAGTTTGCTAACACAGTTTTCTGGAAATCTGCAATGGGATAATTCTGAAAGCAATGAAGCTTACGGTGACAAAGGAAATATCCTCAGAGTAAATCTAGAAAAAATGTTTCTTAGAAACTTCTGGGTCATGTGTGAATTCATCTCACAGAGTTGCACTTATGTGTCATGCAGCAGTCCATTACCACTGTTTTTGAGGAACCTGAGAAGGACTTCTTTGGATCGCCTAGAGGCCTGCGTTGATAACGGAAATATCATCAGTTCAAAACGTGAGAGAAGCTTTCTGAGAAACTTCTTTGTGATCTGTGAATTCCTCTCACAAAGTTACAGCTTTGTTCTCAGGAAGCAGTTTGCGAATACTCTTTTCGTGGAATCTGCAAAGCGAGATTTGGGAACGCATAGGGGCCCATGGTGAAAAAGGAAATATCCTCAGATAAGAACTAGAGTGAAGCTTTCTGAGAGATTGCTTTCTGATGTGTGTCTTCATCACACAGAGTTTCACCCTTCCCTTCTGGGAACAGTTTGCTAACTCTGTTATCTTGTGTTCCGCAAAGTGAGATTTGGGAGCTCCTTGAGGGCTATGGTGAAAAAGGAAATATCCTCAGCTCAAAACTGGAAAGAAGCATTCTGAGTAACTGCATTTCGATGTGTGAATGCCCTCATAGAGTTACACGTTTCTTTTCAGTGATCAGTTGCTAAAACAGTTTTCTGGAAATCTGCAATGTTATACTTCTGAACGCAATGAACTTACGGTGCAAAGGAATATCCTCAGATGAAAACTAGAAAGAAGCTTTCTTAGAAACTTCTGGGTGATGTGTGAATTCATTCACAGGTTTCACTTATGTTTCATGCAGCAGTCCTTTACCACTGTTTTTGAGGAACCTGAGTAGAACTTCTTTGGATCGCATAGAGGCCTACGCTGTTGAAGGAAATATCATCATTTCAAAACGTGAGAGAAGCTTTCTGGGAAACTTCTTTGTGATCTTTGAATTCAACTCACAGAGTTAGAGCGTAGTTCTCAGGTTGCAGATTAATAACTCTCTCTTCGTGGAATATGCAAAGTGAGATTTGGGAGCCCATAGGGTCCCATGGTGAAAAACGAAATATCCTCAGACAATAACTGTAGAGAAACTTTCTGAGAGATTGCTTCTGATGTGTGTCTTCATCACACAAAGTTTTCCCTTCCCTTCTGGGAACAGTTTGCTAACTCTGTTATCTTGTGTTCTGCAATGTGAGATTTGGGAGCTCATTGAGGGCTATGGTGAAAAAGGAAATATACTCACATCAAAACTGGAAAGAAGCCTTCTGAGAAACTGCATTTCGATGTGTGAATGCAACTCACAGAGTTACACGTTTCTCTTCACCGTTCAGTTTGCTAACACAGTTTTTTGGAAATCTGCAATGTTATACTTCTGAATGCAATGAAGCTTACGGTGACAAAGAAATATCCTCAAATGAAAACTAGAAAGAAGCTTTCCTAGAAACTTCTGGGTGATGTGTGAATTCATCTCACAGAGTTACACTTATGTTTGATGCAGCTGTCCATTACCACTATTTTTCAGGAATCTGAGAAGGACTTCTTTGGATCGCATGGAGGCCTACGCTGATAAAGGAAATATCGCTAGTTCAAAACATGGGAGAAGCTTTCACAGAAACTTGTTTGTGATCTGTGAATTCCTCTCACAGACTTAAGCTGAGTTCTCAGGAAGCAGTTTTCTAACACTCTTTTCGTGGAATCTGCAAAGTGAGATTTGGGAGTTCTTAGGGGCCCATGGTGAAAAGGACATATCCTCAGATAAGAACTAGGGAGAAGCTTTCTGAGAGATTACATTCTGTCTTCATCACACAGAGTTCCACCTTCCCTCTGGGAACAGTTGCTAACTATGTTATCTTGTGTTCTCCAAAGTGAGATTTCGGAGCTCATTGAGGGCTATGATGAAAAAGAAAGTATCCTTTGTTAAAAACTGGAAAGAAGCCTTCTGAGAAACTGCATTTCGATCTGTGAATGCAACTCACAGAGTTCCACGTTTCTCTTCAGTTTTCAGTTTGCTAACACTGTTTTCTGGAAATCTGCAGTGGGATACTTCTGAACGCAATGAAGCTAACGGTGACAAAACAAATATCCTCAGATGAAAACTGGAAAGAAGCTTTCTTAGAAACTTCTGGGTGATGTGTGAATTCATCTCAGAGAGTTACACTTATGTTTTATGCAGCAATGCATTACCACAGTTATTGAGGAATCTGAGAAGGACTACTTTGGATCACATTGAGGCCTACGCTGATAAAGGAAATATCATCAATTAAAAACTAGAAAGAAGCTTTCTGAGAAACTTCTTTGTGATCTGTGAATTCGTCTCACAGAGTTACAACTCTCATTCAGGAACAAGTTTGCTATCACTCTTTTCGTGGAATCTGCAAAATGATATTGTAGCCAATTGGGGCCCATGAGGAAAAAAGCAATATCGTCAGATAATAACTAGAGAGAAGCTTTCTGAGAGATTGCTTTCTGATGTGTGACTTCATCACACAGAATTGCACCCTTCCCTTCTTGGAACAGTTTGCTTACACTGTTCCCGTGGATTCAGCAACGTGATATGTGGGAGCTCATTGAGGACTATGGTGAAAAAAGAAATACCTCAGACAGAAACTGGAAAGAAGCCTTCTGAGAAACTGCAGTGTGATGTGTGAATGTAACTCACAGAGTTACAAGTTTCTCTTCAGTGATGAGTTTGCTATCACAGTTTCCTTGAAATCTGCAATGGATACTTCTTAGCGCTATTCAGCTGAAGGGGACGAAGCAAATATCCGAGATCAAAAACTGAAGGAAGATTTGTGAAAAATTGCATTCTTATGTGTGACTTCATCTCTCAGAGTTGCACCACTATTTGTTGGAGCCGTTTTCTAGGACTCTTCCGTGGATTCTGAGAAGTGATAATTTGATGGGTTTGATGAAGGACAAAGGAAATATCCTCCGAGATAAAGTGGAATGAAACTTTCTGACAAACTGCTTTGTGATGTGTGAATTCAATTTACAGTGTTACACCACCCTTTCTTGGGGAGTTTGCTAGCACTCCTTTTGTGGAATCTCAGAAGTGATGTCTTGGAATCGTTGAAGCCCATGGGAATAAAGAAGTATCCTCAGACAAACCTGCAGAGAAACCTTCTCAGAAACTTCTTTGTGGTGGGTGAATTCAGCCCACAGAGTTCCATCACTATTTTCACTGAGCAGCTTGCTAGCAGTGTTTTCACAGAATCTGCAATAGGACACGCAGGGGCACTCCGAGACCACAATAACTTCATCTTATAAACAAAGAAGGTTTCTGAGAAACCGTTTTTGACGAGGTGATTTCAACCACTGAGTTACACCTGTATTTCATGGGGCCGTTGCCTAGCTCGGTTTGCATGGAATCTGAGAACTGATAGTTCGGATGCCTTTGAAGAAAATGGGGCCAAAGGAAATATCGTCGGTTAAAAATTTGAAAGAAGCTTTCAGAGAAACTTCTTTGTGATCTGTGAATTCCTCTCACAGAGTTACAGCTTAGTTCTCAGGCAGCAGTTTGTTAACACTCTTTTCGTGGAATCTGCAGAGTGAGATTTGCGAGCCCATAGGGGCCAATGGTGAAAAAAGACATATCCTCCGATAATAACTAGAGAGAAGCTTTCTGAGAGATTGCTTTCTGATGTGTGTCTTCATCACACAGACTTCCACCTTCCCTTCTGGGAACAGTTTGCTAAATCTGTATCTGGTGTTCTGCATGGGAGATTTGGGAGCTGATGAGGGGTATGGTGAAAAAGGAAATATCCTCAGATGAAAACTGGAAAGAAGGCTTCTGAGAAACTGCATGTCGATGTGTGTGATGCAACTCACAGAGTTACACGTTTCTCTTCAGTGTTCAGTTTGCTAACACAGTTTTCTGGAAATCTGCAATGGGATACTTCTGAACGCAATGAAGCTTATGGTGACGAAGGAAATATCCTCAGATGAAAACTAGAAAGAAGGTTTCTTAGAAACTTCTGGGTGATGTGTGAATTCATCTCACAGAGTTACACTTATGTTTCATGCAGCAGACCATTACCACTGTTTTTGAGGAACCTGAGAAGAGTTTTTTTGGAACGTATTGAGGCCTACGCTAAGAAAGGAAATATCATCAGTTCAAAAGTTGAGAGAAGCTTTCTGAGAAACTTCTGTGTGATCTATGAATTCCTCTTACAGAGTTACAGCTTGTTATCAGGAAGCAGTTTGCTAACACTCTTTTCGTGGAATCTGCAAGGAGATTTGGAAACCATAGTGGCCCATGGTGAAAAAGGAAATATCCTCAGATAAGACTAGAGAGAAGCTTTCTGGAGATTGCTTCCTGATGTGTGTCTTCATCACACAGAGTTCCGCCGTTCCCTTCTGGAACAGTTTGCTAACTCTCTCATCTTGTGTTCTGCAAAGTGAGTTTTGGGAGCTCATTGAGGGCTATGGTGAAAAAGGCAATTTCCTCAGATCAAAACTGGAAAGAATCCTTCTGAGAAACTGCATTTCGATGTGTGAATGCATCTTACAGAGTTACACGTTTCCCTTAAGTGTTCAGTTTGCTAACACAGTTTTCTGGAAATCTGCAGTGGGGTACTTCTGAGCGCAATGAACCTTAAGGTGACAAACGAAATATCCTCAGATGAAAACTAGAAAGGAGCTTTCTTAGAAACTTCTGGGTGATGTTTCAATCATTTTACAGAATTACACTTATGTTTCATGCAGCAGTCCATTACCACTGTTTTTGAGGAATCTGAGAAGGACTTCTTTGAATCGCATTGAAGCCTAAGCTGAGAAAGGGAATATTATTAGTTCAAAACGTGAGAGAAGCTTTCTGAGAACTTCTTTGTGATCTGTGAATTCCTCTCACCGAGTTACAGCTTGGTTCTCAGGAAGCAGTTTGCTAACACTCTTTTGGTGGAATCTGCAAAGGGAGATTTGGAAGCCCATTGGGGCCCATGGTGAAAAAGGAAATATCCTCAGATAAGAACTAGAGAGAAGCTTTGTGAGAGATTGCTTTCTGATGTGTGTCTTCATCACACAGAGTTCCACCTTTCCCTCTGGGAACAGTTTGCTAACTCTGTTATCTTGTGTTCTGCAAAGTGAGATTTGGGAGCTCATTGAGGGCTATGATGAAAGAGGAAATATCCTCAGATCAAATCTGGAAAGAAGCCTTCTGTGAAACTGGATGTCGATGTGTGAATGCAATTTACAGAGTTACACGTTCTCTTCAGTGTTCAGTTTGCTACACAGTTTTCTGGAATCTGCAATGGGATACTTCTGACTCCATGAAGCTTATGGTGAAAAAACAATATCCTCAGATGAAAACTAGAATCTTTTAGAAACTTCTGAATGATGTGTGAATTCATCCTACAGCGTTACCTTTGTGTTTTCATGCAGCAGGCCATTACACTGTTTTTGAAGAACTGAGAAGGACTTCTTTGAATCGCATGAGGCCCATGCTGAGAAGGAAATATCATCAGTTCCAAACGTGAGAGAATCTTTCTGAGAAACTTCTTTGTGATCTGTGAATTCTTTTCACAGAGTTACAGCTTAGTTCTCAGGAAGCAGTTTGGTAACACTCTTTTCGTGGAATCTGCAAAGTGAGAATCGGGAGCCCATAGGGGCCCATGGTGACAATGGAATATCTTCAGAAAAAAACTAGAGAGAAGCTTTTGAGAAATTGCTTTCTGATGTCTGTCTCATCACACAGAGTTCCACCCTTGCCTTCTGGGAAAAGTTTGTTAACTCTGTCATCTTGTGTTCTGCAAAGTGAGATTTGGGAGCTCATTGAGGGCTATGGTGAAAAAGGAAATATCCTCAGATCAAAACTGGAAAGAAGTCTTCTGAGAAACTGCATGTCGATGTGTGAATGCAACTCACAGAGTTATACGTTTCTCTTCAGGGTTCAGTTTGCTACCACAGTTTTCTGGAAATCTGCAGTGTTATACTTCTGAACGCAATGAAGCTTACGGCCACAAGGGAAATATCCTCAGATGAAAACTAGAAAGAAGGTTTCTTAGAAACTTCTGAGTGATGTGTGAATTCAGCTGACAGAGTTACACTTATGTTTCATGCAGCATTGCATTACCCCTGTTTTTGAGGAACCTGAGAAGGATTTCTTTCGATTGCATTGAGGTCTACACTCAGAAAGAAATATCTTGGTAAAAAACGTGAGAGAAGCTTTCTGAGAAACTTCTTTGTGATCTCTGGATTCTTCTCACAGAGTTACAGCTTAGTTGTCAGGAAGCAGATTGCTAGAGCTCATTGAGGGCTATGTTGAAAAAGGAAATATCCTCAGACAGAAACTGGAAAGAAGCCTTCTGAGAAACTGCATTGTGACGTGGGAATGTAACTCACAGAGTTACAAGTTTCTCTTAACTGATGAGTTGGCTATCACAGTTTCCTTGAAATCTGCAATGGAACACTTTTTAGTGCTATGCAGCTGAAGGTGACGAAGCAAATATCCTGAGATCAAAAACTGAAGGAAGCTTTCTGAAAAATTGCTTTCTTATGTGTGAGTACATCTCTCAGAGTTACACCACTATTTGTTGGAGCCGTTTTCTAGGACTCTTTCCGTGGATTCTGAGAAGTTATATTTCGAATGGGTTTGATGAGTAGAAAGACAAAGGAAATATCCTCCGAGATAAAGCGGAATGAAATTTCTGAGAAACTGCTTTGTGCTGTGTGAATTCATTTTATAGTGTTACACCACCCTTTCTTGGGCCTTTCTTGGGGGAGTTTGCTAGCACTCATTTTGTGGAATCTCAGAAGTGATGTCTTGGATATCGTTGAATCCCATGATGAAAAAAGAAGTATCCTCAGAGAAATCTGCAGAGAAGCCTTCTCAGAAACTTGTTTGTGGTGGATGAATTCAGCCCACAGAGTTCGATCATTGTTTTCACTGAGAAGCTTGCTAGCAGATTTTTCGCAGAATCTACAATAGGACACGCAGGGGCGCTCTGAGACCACAATTAACTTCATCTTATAAACGAAAGAAGCTTTCTGAGAAACAGTTTTGTGATGAGTGAATTCAACCCACTGAGTTACACTTGTATTTCGTGGGCCCGTTGCCTATCCTGGTTTGTGTGGAATCTGAGAACTGATATTTCGGATACCTTTGAAGAAAATGGGCCAAAGGAAATATCGTAGGTTAAAAATTTTAAAAAAGCTTTTGGAGAAACTTCTTTGTGATCTGTGAATTCCTCTCACAGAGTTACAGCTTAGTTGTCAGGAAGCAGTTTGCTAACACTCTTTTTGTGTAATCTGCAAAGTAAGATTTGGGAGTCCATATGAGCCCATGGTGAAAAAGGAAATATCGCCAGATAAGTAGTAGAGAGAAGCTTCCTGAGAGATTACTTTCTGATGTGTGTCTTCATCACACAGAGTTCCACCCTTCCCTTCTGGGAACAGTTTGCTAACTCTTATCTTGTGTTCTGCAAAGTGAGATTTGGGATCTCATTGAGGGCTATGGTGAAAAAGGAAATATCCTGAGATCAAAACTGGCAAGAAGCCTTCTGAGAAACTGCATTTCGATGTGTGAATGCAGCTCACAGACTTACACATTTCTCTTCACTGTTCAGTTTGCTAACACAGTTTTCTGGAAATCTGCAGTGGGATACTTCTGAACGCAATGAAGCTTATGGTGACGAAGGAAATATCCTCAGATGAAAACTAGAAAGAAGCTTTCTTAGAAACTTCTGGGTGAAGTGTGCATTCATCTCACAGAGTTACACTTATGTTTCATGCAGCAATGCATTACCACAGTTATTGAGGAATCTGA
Source organism: Trachypithecus francoisi (assembly GCF_009764315.1). NCBI lineage: Eukaryota > Metazoa > Chordata > Mammalia > Primates > Cercopithecidae > Trachypithecus > Trachypithecus francoisi. The sequence goes on along the minus strand of NW_022681472.1, from coordinate 182,079 downwards.
GTAGGGCTACTTTGGGTCTCATTGAGGCCTATGCTCATAAAGGAAATATCATCAGTTAAAAACGAGAGAGAAGCTTTCTGAGAAACTTCTTTATGATCTGTGAATTCGTCTCACAGAGTTACAACTTCTCATTCAGGAACAAGTTTGCTATCACTCTTTTCGTGGAATCTGCAAAATGATATTTGGAGCCCATTGAAGCCCATGGGGAAAAATCAATATCCTCAGATAATAACTAGAGAATAGCTTTCTGAGAGATTGCTTTCTGATATGTGACTTCATCACACAGAGTTCCATTCTTCCTTCTTGGAACAGTTTGCTAACACTGTTCTCGTGGATTCAGCAAAGTGATATGTGGGAGCTGATTGAGGGCTATGGTGAAAAAGGAAATATCCTCAGACAGAAACTGGAAAGAAGCCTCCTGAGAAACTGCATTGTGACATGTCAATGTAACTCCCAGAGTTACAAGTTTCTCTTCAGTTATGAGATTGCTATCACAGTTTCCTTGAAATCTGCAATGGAATACTTCTTAGCGCTATGCAGCTGAAGGTGACAAAGCAAATATACTGAGATCAAAAACTGAAGGAAGCTTTCTGAAAAATTGCTTTCTTATGTGGGACTTCATCTCTCAGAGTTACACCACTATTTGTTGGAGCCGTTTTCTAGGACTCTTTCCGTGGATTCTGAGAAGTGATATTTCGGATGGGTTTGATGAGTAGAAGGACAAAGGAAATATCCTCCGAGATAAAGCGGAATGAAACTTTCGGAGAAACTGCTTTGTGATGTATGAATTCATTTTACAGTGTTACACCACCCTTTCTTGGGGGAGTTTGCTAGCACTCATTTTGTGGAATCTCAGAAGTGATGTCTTGGATATCGTTGAAGCCCATGGTGAATAAAGAAGTATCCTCAGAGAAATCTGCAGAGAAGCCTTCTCAGAAACTTGTTTGTGGTGGATGAATTCAGCCCACAGAGTTCGATCATCGTTTTCACTGAGCAGCTTGCTAGCAGTGTTTTCACAGAATCTGCAATAGGACACGCAGGGGCGCTCCGAGACCACAAATAACTTCATCTTATAAACGAAAGAAGCTTTCTGAGAAACAGTTTTGTGATGAGTGAATTCAACCCACTGAGTTACACCTGTATTTCGTGGGGCCGTTGCCTAGCCTGGTTTTTGTGGAATCTGAGAACTGATAGTTCGGATGCCTTTGAAGAAAATGGGGCCAAAGGAAATATCGTCGGTTAAAAATTTGAAAGAAGCTTTCTGAGAATCTTCTTTGTGATCTGTGAATTCCTCTCACAGAGTTACAGCTTAGTTCTCAGGAAGCAGTTTGCTAACACTCTTTTCGTGGAATCTGCAAAGTGAGATTTGGGAGTCCATATGGGCCTATGGTGAAAAAGGAAATATCCCCAGATAAGAACTAGAGAGAAGCTTTTTGAGAAATTGCTTTCTGATGTGTGTCTTCATCACACAGAGTTGCACCCTCCCTTCTGGGAACAGTTTGCTAATTCTGTTATCTTGTGTTCTGCAAAGTGAGATGTGGGAACTGATTGAGGGCTACGGTGAAAAAGGAAATACCCTTAGCTCAAAACTGCAAAGAAGCTTTCTGTGACACTGCATTTCGAAGTGTGAATGCACTCACAGAGTTACACGTTTCTCTTCAGTGTTCAGTTTGATTTTGGGAGCCCATATGGCCCCATGGTGAAAAAGGAATTATCCTCAGATAAGAACTAGAGAGAAGCTTTCTGAGAGAATGCTTTCTGATGTGTGTCTTCATCACACAGAGTTCCATCCTTCCCTTCTGGGAACAGTCTGCTAACTCTGTTATCTTGTGTTCTGCAAAATGAGATTTGACAGCTCATTGAGGGCTATGGTGAAAAAGGCAATATCCTGAGATCAAAAATGGAAAGAAGCCTTCTGAGAAACTGCATTTCAATGTGTGAATGCAACTCACAGAGTTACACGTTTGTCTTCAGTGTTCAGTTTGCTAACACAGTTTTCTGGAATCTGTAATGGGATACTTCTGAACGCAATGAAGCTTACGTTTGAAAGGAAATATCCTCAGATGAAAACTAGAAAGAAGCTTCTTAGAAACTTCTGGGTGATGTTGAATTCATCTCACAGTGTTACACTTATGTTTCATGCAGCATCCAATACCACTCTTTTTGAGGACCGAGAAGGACCTCTTTGGATCACATTGAGGCCTACGCTGAAAAAGGAAATATCAGCAGTTGAAAATGTGTGAGAAGCTTTCTGAGAACTTCTTTCTGATCTGTGAACACCTCTCACAGAGTTACAGCTTAGTTCTCAGGAGAAATTTGCTAGCACTCTTTTCGTGGAATCTGCAAAGTGAGATATTTGAGCCCATAGGAGCCCATGGTGAAAAAGGAAATATCCTCCGATAATAACTAGAGAGAAGCTTTCTGAGAGATTGCTTTCTGATGTGTCTTCATCACACAGGGTTCCACGCTTCCCTTCTCGGAACAGTTTTTAACTCTGTTATCTTGTGTTCTGCAAAGGGAGATTGGGAGCTCTTGAGGGCTCTGGTGAAAAAGGAAATATCCTCAGCTCAAAACTGGAAAGAATCCTTCTGAGAACTGCATTTCGAATGTGTGAATGCAACTCACAGTGTTACACGTTCTCTTCAGTGCTCAATTGGCAAAGACAGTTTTCTGGAAATCTGCCATGGGATACTTCTGAACGCCATGAAGCTTACGTGACAAATGAAATATCCTCAAATGAAAACTAGAAGAAGCTTCTTAGAAACTTCTTGGTGATGTGTGATTTCATCTCACAGAGTTACACTTATCTTTCATCAGCAATCCATTACCACTGTATTTGAGAACCTGAGTAGGACTTCCTTGGTCGCATTGAGGCCTACGGTGATAACAGAAATATCATCAGTTCAAAACGTGAGGGAAGCTTCATGAGAAACTTTTTGTGATCAGGAATTCCTCTCACACAGTTACAGCTTAGTTCTCCGAAGCAGTTTGCTAACACTCTTTTTGTGGAATCTGCAAAGTGAGATTTGGGAGCCCATAGGGGCCCATGGTGGAAAAAAGGAATTATCCTCAGATAAGAACTAGAGAGAAGCTTTCTGAGAGAATGCTTTCTGATGTGTGTCTTCATCACACAGAGTTCCATCCTTCCTTCTGGGAACAGTCTGCTAATTTATCTTGTGTTTGCAAATGAGATTTGACAGCTCATTGAGGGCTATGGTGAAAAAGGCAATATCCTGAGATGAAAAATGGAAAGAAGCCTTCTGAGAAACTGCATTTCAATGTGTGAATGCAACTGACAGAGTTACACGTTTGTCTTCAGTGTTCAGTTTGCTAACACAGTTTTCTGGAAATCTGTAATGGGATACTTCTGAACGCAATGAAGCTTACGTTGACAAAGGAAATATCCTCAGATGAAAACTAGAAAGAAGCTTTCTTAGAAACTTCTGGGTGATGTGTGAATTCATCTCACAGTGTTACACTTATGTTTCATGCAGCAGTCCAATACCACTCTTTTTGAGGACCAGAGAAGGACCTCTTTGGATCACATTGAGGCCTACGCTGAAAAAGGAAATATCAGCAGTTGAAAATGTGTGAGAAGCTTTCTGAGAAACTTCTTTCTGATCTGTGAACACCTCTCACAGAGTTACAGCTTAGTTCTCAGGAAGAAATTTGCTAGCACTCTTTTCGTGGAATCTGCAAAGTGAGATATTTGAGCCCATAGGAGCCATGGTGAAAAAGGAAATACTCCGATAATAATACTAGAGAGAAGCTTTCTGAGAGATTGCTTTCTGATGTGTCTTCATCACACAGGGTTCCACGCTTCCCTTCTCGGAACAGTTTGTTAACTCTGTTATCTTGTGTTCTGCAAAGGGAGATTTGGGAGCTCATTGAGGGCTCTGGTGAAAAAGGAAATATCCTCAGCTCAAAACTGGAAAGAATCCTTCTGAGAAACTGCATTTCGATGTGTGAATGCAACTCACAGTGTTACACGTTTCTCTTCAGTGCTCAATTGGCAAAGACAGTTTTCTGGAAATCTGCCATGGGATACTTCTGAACGCCATGAAGCTTACGGTGACAAATGAAATATCCTCAGATGAAAACTAGAAAGAAGCTTTCTTAGAAACTTCTTGGTGATGTGTGAATTCATCTCACAGAGTTACACTTATCTTTCATGCAGCAATCCATTACCACTGTATTTGAGGAACCTGAGTAGGACTTCCTTGGATCGCATTGAGGCCTACGGTGATAACAAAATACATCAGTTCAAAACGTGAGGGAAGCTTCATGAGAAACTTTTTTGTGATCAGTGAATTCCTCTCACACAGTTACAGCTTAGTTCTCCGGAAGCAGTTTGCTAACACTCTTTTCGTGGAATCTGCAAAGTGAGATTTGGGAGCCCATAGGGGCCCATGGTCAGAAAGGAATATCCTCAGATAAACTAGAGAGAAGCTTTCTGAAAAATTGCTTTCTGATGTGTTCTTCCTCACACAGAGTTCCAACCTAGCCTTCTGGGACAGTTTGCTAACTCTGTTATCTTTTGTTCTGCAAAGTGAGATTTGGGAGCTGATTGAGGGCTATGGTGAAAAAGGAATATCCTCAGAACAAAAGTGGAAAGAAGCCTTCTGAAGAAACGCATTGTCGATGTTGAATGCAACTCACAGAGTTACACGTTTCTCTTCACTGTTCAGTTTACTAACACAGTTTTCTGGAAATCGCAATGGATACTTCTGATGCTATGAAGCTTACAGTGACAAAGGAAATATCCTCAGACGAAAATTAGAAAGACTTTTTCTTAGAAACTTCTGAATGATGGGTGAATTCATCTCACAGAGTTACACTTGTGTTTCATGCAGTAGTCCATTACCCCTGTTTTTGAGGAACTGAGAAGGCTTCTTTGGATCGGATTGAGGCCTACGCTGCTGACGGAAAAGGATTCATCAGTTCAAAGCGTGAGAGAAGCTTTCTGAGAACCTTCTCTGTGATCTCTGATTCCTCTCACAGAGTTACAGCTTAGCTCTCAGGAAGCAGTTAGCTAACAGTTTTTTCGTGGAATCTGCAAAGTGATATTTGTGGGAGCCATACGGGCCCCATGTTGAAGAGGAAATATCCTCCGATAAGAGCTAGAGAAAGCTTTTTGAGAGATTGCTTTCTGATATGTGACTTCATCACACAGAGTTCCACTCTTCCCTTCTTGGAACAGTTGCTAAACTGTTCTCGTGGATTCAGCAAAGTGAGATTTGGGAGCTCTTTGAGGGCTCTGGTGAAAAAGGAATATCCTCAGCTCAAAACTGGAAAGAATCCTTCTGAGAAACTGCATTTCGATGTGTGAATGCAACTCACAGTGTTACACGTTTCTCTTCAGTGCTCAATGGCAAAGACAGTTTTCTGGAAATCTGCCATGGGATACTTCTGAACGCCATGAAGCTTACGGTGACAAATGAAATATCCTCAAATGAAAACTAGAAAGAAGCTTTCTTAGAAACTTCTTGGTGATGTGTGATTTCATCTCACAGAGTTACACTTATCTTTCATGCAGCAATCCATTACCACTGTATTTGAGGAACCTGAGTAGGACTTCCTTGGATCGCATTGAGGCCTACGGTGATAACAGAAATATCATCAGTTCAAAACGTGAGGGAAGCTTCATGAGAAACTTTTTTGTGATCAGTGAATTCCTCTCACACAGTTACAGCTTAGTTCTCCGGAAGCAGTTTGCTAACACTCTTTTCGTGGAATCTGCAAAGTGAGATTTGGGAGCCCATAGGGGCCCATGGTCAGAAAGGAAATATCCTCAGATAAGAGCTAGAGAGAAGCTTTCTGAAAAATTGCTTTCTGATGTGTGTCTTCCTCACACAGAGTTCCAACCTAGCCTTCTGGGGACAGTTTGCTAACTCTGTTATCTTTTGTTCTGCAAAGTGAGATTTGGGAGCTGATTGAGGGCTATGGTGAAAAAGGAATATCCTCAGAACAAAAGTGGAAAGAAGCCTTCTGAGAAACGGCATGTCGATGTATGAATGCAACTCACAGAGTTACACGTTTCTCTTCACTGTTCAGTTTACTAACACAGTTTTCTGGAAATCTGCATTGGGATACTTCTGAATGCTATGAAGCTTACAGTGACAAAGGAAATATCCTCAGACGAAAATTAGAAAGACGTTTTCTTAGAAACTTCTGAATGATGGGTGAATTCATCTCACAGAGTTACACTTGTGTTTCATGCAGTAGTCCATTACCCCTGTTTTTGAGGAACTGAGAAGGACTTCTTGGATCGGATTGAGCCTACGCTGAGAAGGAAAATCATCAGTTCAAAGCGTGAGAGAAGCTTTCTGAGAAACTTCTCTGTGATCTCTGAATTCCTCTCACAGAGTTACAGCTTAGCTCTCAGGAAGCAGTTAGCTAACAGTTTTTTCGTGGAATCTGCAAAGTGATATTTGGGAGCCCACACGGGCCCATGGTGAAGAAGGAAATATCCTCCGATAAGAGCTAGAGAAAAGCTTTTTGAGAGATTGCTTTCTGATATGTGACTTCATCACACAGAGTTCCACTCTTCCCTTCTTGGAACAGTTTGCTAACACTGTTCTCGTGGATTCAGCAAAGTGAGATTTGGGAGCTCTTTGAGGGCTCTGGTGAAAAAGGAAATATCCTGAGATCCAAATTGGAAAGAATCCTTCTGAGAAATTGCATGTTGATGTTTGAGTGCAACTCACAGGGTTCCACGTTTCTCTTCAGTGTTCAGTTTGCTAACACAGTTTTCTGGAAATCTGCAATGGAAAACTTCTGAACGCAATGAAGCTTACGGTGACAAAGGAAATATCCTCAGATGAAAACTAGAAAGAAGCTATCTTAGAAACTTGTGGGTGATGTGTGAATTCATCTTACAGAGTTACACTTATATTTCATGCAGCAGTCCATTACCACTGTTTTTGAGGAACCTGAGAAGGACTTCTTTGGATTTCATTGAGGCCTACGATGACAAAGAAAATACCGTCAGTTCAAAACGTGAGAGAAGGTTTCTGAGAAACTTCTTTCTCATCTCTGAATTCCTCTCACAGGGTTACAGCTTAGTTCTCAGGAAGCAGTTTGCTAACACTCTTTTCGTGGAATCTGCAAAGTGAGATTTGGTAGCCCATAGAGGCAAAAGGTGAAAAAGGAAATATCCTCAGATAAGAACTAGAGAGAAGCTTTCTGAGAGATTGCTTTCTTATGTGTGTCTTCATGACACAGAGTTCCACCCTTCCCTTCTGGTAACAGTCTGCTAACTCTGTTATCTTGGGTTCTGCAAAGTGAGATTTGGGAGCTCATTGAGGGCTATGGAGAAAAAGGAAATAACCTAAGATCAAAACTGAAAAGACTCCTTTTGAGAAACTGCATTTCGATGTGTCAGTGCAACTGACAGTGTTACACGTTTTTCTTCCGTGTTAAATTTGCTAACACAGTTTTCTCTAAATCTGTAATGGGATACTTCTGAACGCCATGAAGCTTCCGGTGACAAAACAAATATCCTCAGATGAAAACTAGAAAGAAACTTTCATAGAAACTTCTGGGTGGTGTGTGAATTGATCTGACAGCGTTACATTTGTGTTTCATGCAGCAGTCCATTACACTGTTTTTGAGGAACTTGAGAAGGACTTCTTTCGATCACATTGAGGCCTATGCTGAGAAAGGAAATATCATCAGTTTAAAACGTGAGAGAAGCTTTCTGAGCAACTTCTTTGTGATCTGTGAACTCCTCTCACAGAGTTACAGCTTCTTCCTCAGGAGGCAGTTTGCTAATACTCTTTTGGTGGAATCTGCAAAGTGAGATTTGGGAGCCCACAGGGGCCCATGGCGAAAAAGGAATTCTCCTCCGATAAGAACTAGAGAGAAGCTTTTTGAGAGATTGCTTTCTGATGTGGGTCTTCATCACACAGAGTTCCACCCTTCCCTTCTGGGAACAGTTTGCTAACTCTGTTATCTTGTGTTATACAAAGGGAGATTTGGGAGCCCATAGGGGCCCATGGTGAAAAAGGAAATAGCCTCAGATAATAACTAGAGAGAAAGTTTCTGAGAGTTTGCTTTCTGATGTGTGTCTTCATCAGAGAGTTCCATCCTTCCCTTCTGGGAACAGTGTGCTAACTCTGTTATCTTGTTGTCTGCCAAGTGAGATTTGGGAGCTGATTGAGGGCTATGGTGAAAAAGGAAATAACCTCAGATCAAAACCGAAAAGAAGCCTTCTGAGAAACTGCATTTCGATGTGTGAATGCAACTCACAGAGTTACACGTTTCTCTTCAGTGTTCAGTTTACTAACACAGTTGTCTGGAAATCTGAAATGGGATACTGCTGAACGAAATGACGGTTACGGTGACAAAGGAAATATCCTCAGATGAAAACTAGAAAGAAGCTTTCTTAGACCCTTCAGGGTGATGTCTGAATTCATCTCACAGTGTTACACTTATGTTTCATGCAGTAGTCCATTACCACTGTTTTTGAGGAACTTGAGAAGGACTTCTTTGGATCGCATTGAGGTCTACGCTGAGAAAGGAAATATGATCAGTTCAAAACGTGAGAGAAGCGTTCTGAGAAACTTCTTTGTGATCTGTGAATTCCTCTCACAGAGTTACAGCTTAGTTTTCAGGAAACAGTTTGCTAACACTCTTTTCGTGGAATATACAAAGTGAGATTTGGGAGCCTATAGGGGCCCATGGTGAAAAAGGAAATATGCTCAGATAAGAACTAGAGTCAAGCTTTCTGAGAGATTCCTTTCTGATGTGTGTCTTCATCACACAGAGTTCCACCCTTCCCTTCTGGCAACAGTTTGCTAACTCTGTTATCTTGTGTTCTGCAAAGTGAGCTTTTGGAGCTCATTGAGGGCTATGGTGAAAAAGGAAATAGCCTCAGATCAAAACTGGAAAGAAGCCTTCTGAGAAACTGCATTTCGTTGTGTGAATGCAACTCACAGAGTTACACGTTTCTCTTCAGTGTTCAGTTTGCTACCACAGTTCTGGAAATCTGCCACGGGATACTTCTGAACGCAATGAAGCTTACGGTGAAAAAGGAAATATCGTCCGATGAAAACCAGATAGAAGCTTTCTTAGACACTTCTGGGTGATGTGTGAATTCATCTCACAGAGTTACATTTATGTTTCATGCAGCAGTCCATTACCACTGTTTTTGAGGCACCTGAGAAGGCCTTCTTTGGATCGCATTGAGGTCTACGTTGATAAAGGACTTATCATCATTTCAAAACGTGAGAGAACCTTTCTGAGAAACTTCTTTGTCATCTGTGAATTCCTCTCACAGAGTTACAGATTAGTTCACAGGAAGCAATTTGCAAAGTGAGATTTGGGAGTCCATAGGGGCCCATGGTGTAAAAGGAAATATCCTCAGATAATAACTAGAGAGAAGTTTTCTGAGAGCTTGCTTTCTGATGTGTGTCTTCATGACACAGAGTTCCACACTTCCCTTCTGGGAACAGTTTGCTAACTCTGTTATCTTGTGTTCTGCAAAATGAGATTTGGGAGCTGATTGAGGGCTATGGTGAAAAAGGAAATATCCTCAGATCAAAACTGGAAAGAAGCCGACTGAGAACTGCATTACCTTGTGTTAATGCAACTCACAGAGATACACGTTTCTCTTCAGTGTTCAGTTTGTTAACACAGTTTTCTGGAAATCTGCAAGGGGATACTTCTGAACGCAATGAAGCTTAAGGTGACAAACGAAATATCCTGAGATGAAAACTATAGAGAAGCTTTCTTAGAAACTTCTGCGTGCTGTGTGAATTCATCTCACAGAGTTACACTTATGTTTCATGCAGCAGTCCATTGCCACTGTTTTTGAGGAATCTGAGAAGGACCTCTTTGGATCGCATTGAGGCCTAAGCTCATAAAGGAATATCATCACTTCAAAACGTGAGACAAGCTTTCTGAGAACTTCTTTGTGATCTGTGAATTCCTCTGACAGAGTTACAGCTTAGTTCTCAGGAAGCAGTTTGCTAACACTCTTTTCGTGGAATCTGCAAGTGAGATTTGCAGCCCTTAGGGGCCCATGTGAAAAGGAATTACTCATATAAGAACTAGAGAGAAGCTTTCTGAGAGATTGCTTTCTGATGTGTCTTCATCACACAGAGTTTCACCCTTCCTTTTGGGACAGTTTGCTAACTCCGTTATCTTGTGTTCCGCAAAGTCATATTTTGGAGCTGATTGAGGGCTATGGTGAAAAAGGACAATAGCCTCAGATCAAAACTGGAAAGAAGCCTTGTGAAACTGCATTATGCTGTGTGAATGCAACTCACATAGTTACACGTTTCTCTTCAGTGTTCAGTTTGCTAACACAGTTTTCTGGAAATCTACAATGGGATACTTGTGAACGCAATGAAGCTTACAGTGACAAAGGAAATATCCCTAAATGAAAACTAGAAAGAAGCTTTGTTAGAAAGTTCTGGGTGATGTGTGAATTCATCTCACAGAGTTACACTCATGTTTCATGCCGCAGTCCATTACCAGTTTTTTGAGGAAATTGAGAAGGACTTCTTTGGATCGCTTTGGGACCAAGGATGATAAAGGAAATATCATCTTTTCAAAACGTGAGAGAATCTTTTTGAAAAACTTCCTTGTGAACAGTGAATTCCTCTAACAGAGTTACAGCTTAGTTCTCAGGAAGCAGTTTGCTAACACTCTTTTCATGGAATCTGCAAAGTGAGATTTGGGAGCCCATGGGGGACCATGGATGAAAAGGAAATATCCTCAGATAAGAACTAGAGAGAAGCTTTCTGAGAGATTGCTTTCTGATGTGTGTCTTCATCACACAGAGTTCCACCCTTCCCTTCTAGAAACAGTTTGCTACCTCTGTTATCTTGTGTTCTGCAAAGGGAAATTTTTTAAGCTCATTAAGGGCTATGGGGAAAAAGGAAATATCCTCATATCAAAACTGGAAAGAAGCCTTCTTAGAAATTGCATTTTGATGTGTCAATGCAACTCACAGAGTTACACGTTTCTTTTCAGTGTTCAGTTTCCTAACACAGTTTTCTGGAAATCGGCAATGGGATGCTTCTGAACAGAGTAAAGCTTACGGTGACGAAGGAAATATCCTGAAGAGAAAACTAGAAAGAATCATTCTTAGAAATTGTGGGTGATGTGTGAGTTCATCTCACAGAGTTACACATATGTTTCATGCAGCAGTCCATTTCCACACTTTTTGAGGAATCTGAGAGGACTTCTTTGGATCGCACAGAGGGCTATGCTGAGAAAGGAAATATCATCAGTTCAAAACGTGAGAGAAGCTTTCTGGGAAACTTCTTTGTGATCTGTGAATACCTCTCACAGAGGTACAGTTTAGTTCTCAGGAAGCAGTTTCCTAACACTCCTTTCGTGGTATCTGCAAAGTGTGATTTGGGAGCCCTTAGGGACCCATGGTCAGAAAGGAAATATCCTCAGATAAGAACTAGAGAGAAGCTTTCTGAGAGATTGTTTTATGATGTGTCTCTTGATCACTCAGAGTTCCACCCTTCCCTTCAGGGAACAGTTTGCTGACTCTGTTATCTTGTGTTCTGCAAAGTGAGATTTCAGAGTTCATTGAGGGCTATGGTGAAAAAGGATATAACCTAAGATCAAAGCTTGAAAGAAGCCTTCTGAGAAACTGCATTTCGAAGTGTGAATGCAACTCACAGAATTACACGTTTCTTTTCAGTCTTCAGTCTGCTAACACAGTGTTCTGGGAATCTGCAATGGGATACTTCTGAACGCAATGAAACTTATGATGACAGAGGAAATATCCTCAGATGAAAACTAGAAAGAAGCTTTCTTAGAAACTTCTGGATGATGTGTGAATTCATCTCAGAGAGGTACACTTATGTTTCATGCAGCAGTCCATTAACACTGTTTTTGAGGAACATGAGAAGGACTTCTTTGGATCGCATAGAGGCCTACGCAGAGAAAGGAAATATCATCAGTTCAAAACGTGAGAGAAGCTTTCTGAGAAACTTCTTTGTGATCTGTGAATTCCTCTCACAGAGTAACACCTTAGTTCTCAGGAAGCAGTTTGCTAACACACTTTTCGTGAAATCTCCAAAGTGAGATTTGGGAGCCCATAGGGGCCCACGGTGAAAAAGGAAATATTCTCGGATAAGAACTAGAGAGAAGCTTTGTGAGAGCTTGCTTCATAATGTCTGTCTTCATCACACAGAGTTCCACCCTTCCTTTCTGGGAAGAGTTTGCTAACTCTGTTACCTTGAGTTCTGAAAAGGGAGATTTGGGAGCTCATTGAGGGCTATGGAGAAAAAGGAAATAGCCTCAGATCAAAACTGGAACGAAGCCTTCTGGGAAACTGCATGTTGATGTGTGAATGCAACTCACAGAGTTACACGTTTCTCTTCAGTGTTCAGTTTTCTAACACAGTTTTCTGAATATCTGCAATGGGATACTTCTGAATACTATGAAGCTTACACTGACAAAGGAAATATCCACAGATGAAAACTAGAAAGAAGGTTTCTTAGAATCTTCTGGGTGGTGTGTGAATTCATCTCACAGAGTTATACTTATGTTTCATGCAACAGTCCATTACCACTGTTTTTGAGGAACCTGAGAAGGACTTGTTTGGATCGCATTGAGGCCTACGCTGAGAAAGGAAATATCATCAGTTCAAAACGTAAGAGAAGCTTTCTGGGAAACGTCTTTGTGATCTGTGAATTCCTCTTACAGAGGTACAGCTTAGTTCAGGAAGCAGTTTGCTAACACTCTTTTCGTGGAAACTGCAAAGTGTGATTTGGGAGCCCATAGGGACCCATGGTGAAAAAGGAAATATCCTCAGATAATAACTAGAGAGAAGCTTTCTGAGAGATTGTTTTCTGATGTGTCTCTCATCACACAGTGTTCCACCTTCCCTTCTGGGAACAGTTTGCTAACTCTGTTTGTGTGTTCTGCAAAGGGAGATTGGGAGCTCATTGAGGGCTATGGTGAAAAAGAAAATAACCTAAGATCAAAACTGTAAAGAAGCCTTCTGAGAAACTGCATGTCGATGTGTGAATGCAACTCACAGAATTACACGTTTCTCTTCAGTGTTCAGTTTGCTAACACAGTTTTCTGGAAATCTGCAATGGGATACATCTGAACGTAATGAAGCTTACATTGACAAAGGAAATATCCTCAGATGAAAACTAGAAAGAAGCATTCTTAGAAACTTGTGGGTGATGTGTGAATTCATCTCACAGAGTTACACTTATGTTTCATGCAGCAGTACATTACCACAGTTTTTGAGGAAACTGAGAAGGACTTGTTTGGATCGCCTTGAGGCCTACGCTGATGAAGGAAATATCATGAATTAGAAACGAGAAAGAAGCTTTCTGAGAAACTTCTTTGTGATCTGTGAAATCCTCTCACAGAGTTACAGCTTAGTTCTCAGGAAGCAGTTTGCTAACACTCTTTCCATGGAATCTGCAAAGTGAGATTTGGCAGAACATAGGGACCCATGGTGAAGAACGAAATATCCTCAGATAAGAACTAGAGAGAAGCTTTCTGAGAGATTGCTTTCTGATGTGTCTCTTTATCCCACAGAATTCCACCCTTCCGTCCTGGGAACAGCTTGCCAACTCTGTTTTCTTGTGTTCTGCAAAGTGAGATTTGGGAGCTCATTGAGGGCTATGGTGAAAAAGGAAATATCCTCACATCAAAAGTGGAACGAAGCCTTCTGAGAAACTGCATGTCGATGTGTGAATGCAACTCACAGTGTTATACGTTTCTATTCAGTGTTCAGTTTGCTAACACAGTTTTCTGGAAATCTGCAATGGGACACTTCTGAACGCAATGAAGCTTACGGTAACAAAGGAAATATCCTCAGATGAAAACTAGAAAGAATATTTCTTAGAAATTTCTGGGTGATGTGTGAATCATCTCACAGAGTTAACTTATGTTCATGCAGCATTGCATTACCACTGTTTTTGAGGAACGTGAGAAGGATTTCTTTTTTTTTTTTTTTTTGAGACAGAGTCTTGCTCTGCCACGGAGGCTGGAGTGCAGTGGCCGGATCTCAGCTCACTGCAAGCTCCGCCTCCCGGGTTTATGCCATTCATCTGCCTCAGCCTCCCGAGTAGCTGGGACTTACAGGCGCCGCCTCGTCGCCAGGGCTAGTTTTTGTATTTTTAAGTAGAGACAGGGTGTCACCGTATTAGCCAGGATGGTCTCGATCTCCTGACCTCGTGATCCGCCCGTCTCAGCCTCCCAAAGTGCTGGGATTACAGGCTTAGGCCACCGCGCCCGGCCGAGAAGGATTTCTTTCGATCGCATTGAGGTCTACGCAGAGAAAGGAAATATCATCAATAAAAAACGTGAGAGAAGCTTTCTGAGAAACTTCTTTGTGATCTCTGAATTCTTCTCACAGAGTTACAGCATAGTTGTCAGGAAGCAGATTCCTAAAACTCTTTTGGTGGAATCTGCAAAGTGAGTTTTGGGAGCCCATAGGGGCCCATGGAGAAAAAGGAAATATCCTCAGATAATAAATAGAGAGAAGCTTTCTGAGAGATTGCTTTAAGATGTGTGTCTTCATCACACAGAGTTCCACCCTTCCCTTCTGGGAACAGTTTGCTAACTCTGTTATCGTGTGTTCTGCAAAGTGAGATTTCGGAGCTCGTTGAGGGCTATGGAGGAAAAGGAAATATCCTCAGATCAAAACTGGAAAGAAGCCTTCTGAGAAACTGCATGTCGATGTGTGAATGCAACCCACACAGATACACATTTCTCTTCAGCTTTCAGTTTGTTAACACAGTTTTCTGGATATCTGAAATGGGATACTTCTGAACGAAATGAAGCTTACGGTGACAAAGCAAATATCCTCAGATGAAAACTAGAAAGAAGGTTTCTTAGAAACTTCTGGGTGATGTGTGAATTCATCTCACAGAGTTACACTTATGTTTCATGCAGCAGTCCATTACCATTGTTTTTGAGGAACCTGAGAAGGATTCTTTGGATCGCATAGAGGCCTACACTGAGAAAGGAAATGATCTCAGTTCAAAATGTGAGAGAAAGCTTCTGAGAATCTTCGTTGTGATCTTGAATTCCTCTCACAGAGCTACAGCTTAGTCCTCAGGAAGTAGTTTGCTAACACTCTTTTCGTGGAATCTGCAACGTGAGATTTGAGAACCCATAGGGGCCCATGGTGAAAAAGGAATTATCCTCAGGTAAGAACTAGAGAGAAGCTTTCTGAGAGATTGCTTCCTGACGTGTGTCTTCATCACACAGAGTTCCACCCTTCCCTTCTTGGAACAGTTTGCTAACTCTGTTATCTTGTGTTCTGCAAAGTGAGATTTGGGAGCTCATTGAGGGTTATGGTAAAAAAGGAAATATCCCCAGATCAAAACCGGAAGGAAGCCTTCTAAGAAACTGCATTTTGAGGAGTGAATGCAACTCACAGAGTTACACGTTTCTCTCCAGTGTTCAGTTGGCTAACAGAGTTGTCTGGAAATCTACAATGGGATACTTCTGAACGCAATGAAGCTGACGGAGACAAGGAAATATCCTCAGATGAAATCTAGAAAGAAGCTTTCTTAGAAGCTTCTGGGTGATGTGTGAATTCATCTCACAGAGTTACACTTATGTTTCATGCAGCAGTCCATTACCACTGTTTTTGAGGAACCTGAGAAGGAGTTCTTTGGGTAGCATTGAGGCCTACACTGAGAAATGAAATATCATCACTTCAAAACGTGAGAGAAGCTTTCTGAGAAACTTCTTTGTGATCTGTGAATTCCTCTCACAGAGTTACAGCTTAGTTCTCAGGAAGCAGTTTGCTAACAGTCTTTTCGTGGAATCTGCAAAGTGAGATTTGGGAGCCCATAGGGGCCCATGGTGAAAAGGAAATATCCTCAGATAAGAACTATAGAGAAACTTTCTGAGAGATTGTTCCTGATGTGTGTCTTCATCACACAGAATTCCACCCTTCCCTTCTGGGAACAGTTTGCTAACTCTGTTATCTTGTGTTCTGCAAAGTGAGATTTCGGAGTTCATTGAGGGGTATGGTGAGAAAGGAAATATCCTCTCCTCAAAACTGGAAGGAATCCTTGTGACAAACTGCATTTTGATGTGTGAATACAACTCACAAAATTACACGTTTCTCTTCAGTGTTCAGTTTGCTAACACAGTTTTCTGGAATTCTGCAATGGGATACTTCCGAACGCAATGAGCTTACGGTAACAAAGGAAATATCCTCAGATGAAAATTAGAAAGAAGCTTTCTTAGAAATTCTGGGTGATGTGGAAATCATCACAGAATTACTCTTATGTTTCATGCAGCAGTCCATTACCACTGGTTTTGAGGAATCTCGGAAGGACTAATTGGATCGCATTGAGGCCTACGCTGAGAAATTAAATATCATCAGTTCAAAACGTGAGAAAAGCTTCTGAGAAACTTCTTGTGATCTGCGAATTCCTCCCACAGAGTTACAGCTTAGTTCTCAGGAGGAGTTTGCTAACACT